>NC_053390.1:85817618-86143368 GCF_905171765.1 Bufo bufo
CCATACATTGTGACATCATAATGGAACCCTGGATAATATTATCTGCTTACAATACATTGTGACATTATAATGGAATACTGGATACTATTATCTGCAGACCATACATTGTGACATCATATTGGAATCCCGGAAACATTATGACATCATAATGTAATCCTAGATACTATCATCTGATTACTATACATTGTGATATCATAATGTATTCCTAGATACTATCACCTGCTGACCATACATTGTGACATCATAATGGAATCCTGAATACTATCATCTGCTTACCATACATTGTGACATCATAACGGAATCCTGGATAGTATTATGTACTGACCATACATTGCGACATCACAATGGAATGCTAGATACCATCATCTGAAGACCATACATTTTGACATCATAATGGAATCCTGGATACTATTAACTGCGGACCATACATTGTGACATCCTAATGGAATCCTGGATACTATCATCTGCTCAACTTACATTGTGACATCATAATGGAATCCTGAATACTATCATCTGCTTATCATACATTGTGACATCATAACGGAATCCTGGATAGTATTATGTACTGACCATACATTGTGACATCACAATGGAATGCTAGATACCATCATCTGAAGACCATACATTGTGACATCATAATGGAACCCTGGATAATATTATCTGCTGACAATACATTGTGACATTATAATGGAATTCTGGATACTATTATCTGCAGACCATACATTGTGACATCATAATGGAATCCCGGAAACATTATGACATCATAATGGAATCCTAGATACTATCATCTGATTACTATACATTGTGATATCATAATGTAATCCTATATACTATCACCTGCTGACCATACATTGTGACATCATAATGGAATCCTGAATACTATCATCTGCTTACCATGCATTGTGACATCATAACGGAATCCTGGATAGTATTATCTACTGACCATACATTGTGACATCACAATGGAATCCTGGATACCATCATCTGCTGACCATACATTGTGACATCATAATGGAATCCTGGATACTATTATCTGCTGACCATACATTGTGACATCATAATGGAACCCTGGATACTATTATATGCTGGCAATACATTGTGACATCATAATGGAACCCTGGATACTATTATCAGCTCACCTTACATTGTGACATCATAATGGAATCCTGGATACTATCACCTGCTGACCATACATTGTGACATCATAATGGAATCCTGAATACTATTATCTGCTGACCATCCATTGTGACATCATAATGGAACCCTGGATACTATTAAATCCTGACAATACATTGTGACATCATAATGGAATCCTTGATACTATCATCTTATTACTATACATTGTGACATCATAATGGAATCCTGGATAATATTATCTGCTGACCATACATTGTGACATCATAATGGAACCCTGGATACTATTATATGCTGACAATACATTGTGACATAATAATGGAATCCTGGATACTATTATCTGCTCACCTTACATTGTGACATCATAATAGAATCCTGGATACTATCAACTGCTGACCATACATTGTGACATCATAATGGAATCCTGAATACTATTATCTGCTGACCATCCATTGTGACATCATAATGGAACCCTGGATACTATTAAATGCTGACAATGCATTGTGACATCATAATGGAATCCTGGATACTATCATCTGATGAACATACATTGTGACATCATAATGGAATCCTGGATACTATCATCTTGTTACTATACATTGTGACATCATAATGGAATCCTGGATACTATTATCTGCTCACCTTACATTGTGACATCATAATGGAATCCTGGATACTATCACCTGCTGACCATACATTGTGACATCATAATGGAATCCTGGATACTATTATCTGCGGACCATACATTGTGACATCATAATGGAATCCTGAATACTATTATCTGCTGACCATACATTTGTGACATCATAATGGAATCCTGAATACTATCATCTGCTCACCTTACATTGTTACATCATAATGGAATCCTGGATACTATCACCTGCTGACCATACATTGTGACATCATAATGGAATCCTGGATTCTATTATCTGCGGACCATACATTGTGACATCATAATGGAATCCTGGATACTATCATCTGCTCAACTTACATTGTGACATCATAATGGAATCCTGAATACTATCATCTGCTTACCATACATTGTGACATAATAACGGAATCCTGGAAAGTATTATGTACTGACCATACATTGCGACATCACAATGGAATGCTAGATACCATCATCTGAAGACCATACACTGTGACATCATAATGGAATCCTGGATACTATTATCTGCGAACTTACATTGTGACATCATAATGGAATCCTGAATACTATCATCTGCTTACCATACATTATGACATCATAACGGAATCCTGGATAGTATTATGTACTGACCATACATTGTGACATCACAATGGAATGCTAGATACCATCAACTGAAGACCATACATTGTGACATCATAATGGAATCCTGGATACTATTATCTGCGGACCATACATTGTGACATCATAATGGAATCCTGGATACTATCATCTGCTCAACTTACATTGTGACATCATAATGGAATCCTGAATACTATCATCTGCTTACCATACATTGTGACATCATAACGGAATCCTGGATAGTATTATGTACTGACCATACATTGTGACATCACAATGGAATGCTAAATACCATCATCTGAAGACCATACATTGTGACATCATAATGGAACCCTGGATAATATTATCTGCTTACAATACATTGTGACATTATAATGGAATACTGGATACTATTATCTGCAGACCATACATTGTGACATCATAATGGAATCCCGGAAACATTATGACATCATAATGTAATCCTAGATACTATCATCTGATTACTATACATTGTGATATCATAATGTAATCCTAGATACTATCACCTGCTGACCATACATTGTGACATCATAATGGAATCCTGAATACTATCATCTGCTTACCATACATTGTGACATCATAACGGAATCCTGGATAGTATTATCTACTGACCATACATTGTGACATCACAATGGAATCCTGGATACCATCATCTGCTGACCATACATTGTGACTTCATAATGGAATCCTGGATACTATTATCTGCTGACCATACATTGTGACATCATAATGGAACCCTGGATACTATTATATGCGTGCAATACATTGTGACATCATAATGGAACCCTGGATACTATTATCAGCTTACCTTACATTGTGACATCATAATGGAATCCTGGATACTATCACCTGCTGACCATCCATTGTGACATCATAATGGAACCCTGGATACTATTAAATGCTAACAATACATTGTGACATCATAATGGAATCCTTGATACTATCATCTTATTACTATACATTGTGACATCATAATGGAATCCTGGATACTATTATCTGCTGATTATACATTGTTACATCATAATGAAACCCTGGATACTATTATATGCTGACAATACATTGTGACATCATAATGGAATCCTGGATACTATTATCTGCTCACCTTACATTGTGACATCATAATGGAATCCTGGATACTATCAACTGCTGACCATACATTGTGACATCATAATGGAATCCTGAATACTATTATCTGCTGACCATCCATTGTGACATCATAATGGAACCCTGGATACTATTAAATGCTGACAATGCATTGTGACATCATAATGGAATCCTGGATACTATTATCTGATGAACATACATTGTGACATCATAATGGAATCCTGGATACTATCACCTGCTGACCATACATTGTGACATCATAATGGAATCCTGGATACTATCATCTGCTCACCTTACATTGTGACATCATTATGCAATCCTGGATACTATCACCTGCAGACCATACATTGTTACATCATGATGCAATCCTGGATACTATCACCTGCAGACCATACATTGTGACATCATAATGGAATCCTGAATACTATTTTCTGCTGACCATACATTGTGACATCATAATGGAACCCTGGATACTATTACATGCTGACAATACATTGTGACATCATAATGGAATCCTGGATACTATTATCTGCTGAACATACATTGTGACATCATAATGCAATCCTAGGTAATACTATCACCTGCTGACCATACATTGTGACATCATAATTGAATCCTGGATACTATTATCTGCTGACCATACATTGTGACATCATAATGTAATCCTGGATACTATCATCTGATTACTATACATCAGGGGTACTCAACTGGCGGACCGCTGTCCAAATACGGACCGCGGCCGCCAGTTGTCCGGACCCCGGCCATCCTTAAGAGCGCTCCTCCTCTCCTGCACACTGTACCGTGCAGGAGGAGGAGCTTACGGCGCACTTCCTCCTGTTCCACTCCCAGAGCGCTGAGCGCAGTGAGACATGTAGCGCTCCTCCTCTCCTGCACACTCTGGTACGTGCAGGAGGAGGAGCTTACCGGCGCACTTCCTCCTTCCCAGGGGCGCAGTGAGAGACGGCTCCCTCCACATGCAGGCACCAGCGCTTTCATCCGGCACCTGCAGGTGGAGGGAGCTTTCTCCCTCAGTGCGCTCACAGGCCCCACCTCCCCTGTAGCAGCGGCAGCACATAAGTGAGCTTCAAGCTCCAAAGGACACTTACGTGCTGCTGGAGAGGGGAGGGACATCACCACTGCCACCAATGAAATAAATGTCACATTTGGGAAGGAAGGGGGGTGTGGAGAGGGAGGGCTACTGAGAGGCGGGAACACGTCACTGACTGCAGGAAAGGACTCCAGTCAGTGTCGTGTTCCCATCTCTCCTGGGCCATCTTCTTTAGGTAACCTGATTAAATAAAGTGATTAAGCCCCATCAAACCATTATAGTTTTGTTCCGCATCCAATTCCCATTATTGGGGCATTGGATGCGGACCCCTTAGTTTCAATGGAGTGGAAAAAGATGCAGACAGCACACAGTGTGCTGTCTGCATCTCTTGTGGCCCCATTGTAATTAAGGGGTCCGCATCCAATCCCCCAATAATGGGAATTGGATGCGGAACAAAACTATCATATGTCTGTTCTGTGGCTTGGGTTGCCACCCGGCCAGTAGTTCACCAGCAAGGCTGGTATTTTAGTTCCCTTGCCGGTGCCAGAATTTTCCTGTAAGGACTGTTAAGGTACTTTCTCACTTGCGGCAGGACGGATCCGACAGGCTGTTCACCCTGTCAGATCCGTCCTGCCGCTATTTCGCCGGACTGCCACTCCCCATTGACTATAGCGGGAGTGGAGCTACGGCACAGCATGGCAGTGTACGGCGCCAGACATTGACTGCAACGGCACACATGATCCCCAAGCAGAAGTTGACCGACTGGGACGAGAAAACTAGTGAAGAGAGCAGGGAGCTGGAACAGAGTAGTGAGGGCGGGGTACTATGAATTTCTCCACAGGTATTGTTGGTTGGGGGGGTCAAATTTTTTATTTATTTTTTAAAGAGCGGGACAACCGCTTGAAGGTTGCACATTTTGCTGCTTCTCTAGATGCCTATGGCAGTGGACAACAACTAAGGTTCAGGGAAAAATAGATTTTATTTTACAGTTTTAGTGCACTTACCATCATAAACTTGGATAGGATATTTGTATCAGTCATTCGTGGCTTCAAATGGTCTAAGTCAGGCTTTCACACCATACGGCATAGTGTTTCTGTTAACCAACATACCATTTTGAAATACAAGAGGGTCTCTGCTTCCTTAGTGAGATACGGTAATTCATTCTGGACTGGTATCAGATAACGTGTAATGCTAACCGCCCCTGTGTTTTTTTTGTTTGGTAAAATTCCCATTGATTGTCACAAAGAAAAACCACCCGGATTCTCAGTGCTGGAACCACCTACTGAAAAGCTGCAGGGGATAAGCTCTAGAGATGAGTGACTGACAACAAGGAGAAAACTACAGCTAATAGTCCCTTTTCAATACATCCAGCAGACCAGACAGTCCATCTACTGAGATAGATAGATAGATAGATAGATAGATAGATAGATAGATAGATAGATAGATAGATAGATAGATAGATAGATAGATAGATAGATAGATAGATAGATAGACTTGACGATCTCCAAACTTGCCAAGCAATATATTGTCTATTTTTATGTGTCTCCATAAACCACGTCTGGCTGCTTTTCTTCAATCCTTTCCACAGCTCACATATAAATGGTATGCAGGAGTACAGGAGAGGTCAACACGAGGAGTTTATTAGGTTAGCAATAGAGATGGCCTTGCAGTTCGCCGGGCGGTCGTTTCGCGGCAAACTTTTCTCGTTTGCGGTTCGCCGAACTGGCGAACATATGGAGATGTCCGCCAGCGCCATGAACCCGATCTGGTCGCCATTTTATATTCAGTTTTTTGCCAGTGTAGGGAGAGGTTGCTGTGTGGAGCAGGGACAGACTGTTAGGGACACCAAAGGCTAGCTAATAGGGCCACAAAAGTTCTTTTAAGGACTGGTATAGGTCTGCTATCGATAGGTGTGACTCACTGAGGGGTGTAATATACTTATAATATACTTTCTAACAAACGCTATTGGAACAACTAATTACAACTGCTGTGATATACCAGTTGCCCCCCCAAAAAAACTGATTGAAGCAGGGGTGTGATATGTATTAAGGCAGATTGCCTGGATTTGTGGGAGGGGCTGAGGTCCGCCTCAAGCCTATTTAGGGCACTCCCCGAACCTGGCTCCTGCATCATTGAGGTCTTAGCTTTTGAGAGAGGAGGTCGCTTGTGGAGTGTCTGGAGAGTTGCCTGCGAGTCGCTGAATTTCTGGGAGTTTTTCGTTGCCATCAGTTCTGGATTGGAGCATTTCGGTTCTATTTTTCCAGCTTTACTCAGGTTCACTGTGTGTCACGTTTGCCCGTTAAGCTGCAAGTCATCCATACGGTGCAGCCGGGGCCTCACGGTTGCCCCCTGTACCGGGTCATTTCATTTCATCATACGCTGCACCAATGTCACTGTTTTCTCGTACAAGTCACCAGTATTTCATTTCTGTCACGCCTTGTTCATGCACAAATTTGTCTACACCGTACCACTATTCCGGTCAGCACCCCTGCGGCAGGCATGCAGTCGTTCCTGGGCAATCCCCCATTTCTGTTCATTTCATTTCACCAAACGCTGCACTAATGTCACAGCTTTCTCGGCCAGGTCACCAGCATTTCATTTCTGTCATGTCTTGTACATACATAAATTTATCTGCACCGTATCACCACTCCGGTCAACACCCCGGCGGCATGCAGGCAGTGGTTCTGAGTCATACATACGGTACAGCCGGGGCCTCACGGTTGCCCCTGTACCGGTTCATTTCATTTCATCATACGCTGCACCAATGTCACGGTTTTCTCATACAAGTCACCAGTATTCATTTCTGTCACGCCTTGTTCATGCGCAATTTGTCCACACCGTACTACGATTCCGGTCAACACCTCTGCAGCATGCGGCAATGGTTTCTGGCCTAATCCCCCATTTCTGTTTCTTTTCATTTCATGGACGCTGCACTAATGTCACGGATTTCTCAGTCACCAGCATCTCATTTTGTCATGTCTTGTTCAAGCAATCCCACAGAAACAACACTGCGGTCAGCACCCCTGTGGTTCCAGGCTCGTTCCCCATTTCTTTTTCAGTCCATATCACCCCACAATCGCCCACATTCATGCCCTCCCCCTCCTCATGTTCATGTGCACGGCTGCAGGAGCACAATGCGTATGAGTCATTCATACGGTACAGGCAGGGCCTCACGGTTGCCCCTTTACCGGTTCATTTCATTTCATCAATGCGCACCAATGTCACGGTTTTCATACAAAGTCACCAGTATTCATTTCTGTCACACCTGTTCATGCGCATTTGTTCACAAACCGTACCACCATTTCGGTCAACAGCTCTGCAGCAGGCGGCCAATGGTGCCTGGATCAATCCCCCATTTCTGTTGTTTATATCACACGCTGCACCCATGTCACGGCTTCTCGCAGCAATCACCGGCAGCTCATTGCTCATGCCTATTCTGGCGTCTCCCCACAGGACCGTCACTCCGGTCAGCTCCCTGATGGTTCCAGCCCCATTTCCCATTTCTGGTTCATTTAATTTCACCCCTCAACATCCAACTTGTGCATGGCCATGCGCCACGCGCTGGTCTCTTCTCACACCAGGCGCAAGCTATCATTTCATGAACAACCGTCATGATCCTCCGGGTCATGCATATGTACCATGTACATTGTCACATTTCATCACACTATTTTATGTCTACCCTCCCCCTTTTTCAGGCGGTCAACCTATATTGTATTTTGCACTACCATGTATCCAGAGAATTTTTTCTTACCACCAGGTACGTTCACCTGCTCATTTAACAAAAGTCTTCCTTACATTTCGAATGATCCCGTTAGGGTCAGCGTGCTGGCTTTAGGGGCACCATCATCCCACTAGGTTACCCCCTTCTTGGCTTCGCCAGCAGTTAGTGGTCCCGCGAGGCCGACACCCCGCCTCAAACGTACAGAGGCACCCGCCCAACGCGCCACCTCGTTAGTAAGCCGCCTAGCGTGTTGCATAGAGAGGGCCTCACCTGTCACTCCCTTCCCCTAGTCCTGTCTTACAGTCACCGAGAGGCCAACGCTCCTGCCACTACCACAAGTGGCCTCTTTAACCCCTCGCGCCAAATAATAGGTAGAGCCTCTCAAGCCGCTTGGCAAATTAGCAGGGCCTCATCTGTCACCATGCAAGTATAATTTTTTCGCCATCCGGCCTAGCTAGCTTGCCAGCACGATCCTGTGTTTCCCCAAGCTAATCAACTGTTTTGTTTTACCATGTCTCTGGAAGGGATAGAGAACTTCTCCCTACCTGGCACCCCTGCTAGATCCGTCACTGCTACCCAGGGAGACGGTCTAGCCAGTCCAGCACCCATCAGATCCTGGACAATCCCGCGCATAACGACGGAGTTAAGGTGACGGCATGTTCCCTTCCCCGCCACGGCGAGGAAAGCAGAGCTTTTCCGGCTGCTGCGCACGCCAATCGATAACAGGGAGGCAGGGGAAGGACCTAGTCAGTCCAGCACAGGGGATATACATACCATGCTGTCCTCTCTAAATGTCATCCATGTCTAAAGTCAACGCCAGGTTGGAGAGGCTGGAATCGGTCACCGCGACCCTCTCCTTGGCAGGGCCGGCAGCGTCACCGGCGCCGGCCGGATTGCCAGTGATCACGTCGACCGTTAGCCTGGAGGACCAAGAAGTCAGCCCGGCGCACATAATACCGGAGGAGGAACCTGGGGTACCCATCGCCACCAAGAAGACAGAAGGGCCAGACACGGTCATCACCTTTCCTGGGTACCCAGTTGGATTCAGCCTCAATGCAAGCCAGTTTGCCATCCGGGAAGATCCAGGACATTCTCGCCCACATAGACAACTACCTTCAACTCAGCACCGGCAACCGCAAAGAACTGCAGTCCCTGCTGGGCTCCCTGATCTTTGCCATGCGCATCCACCTCAGGGTCGCTCATTTATATCACGGCTCCTGCACCTCTCCCCTTTTTTCCTCGCACAGGTTGTCCCTGGATGCCCACGCTGCGGCAGGTCTGGGCATGTGGGGGAGATTTCTGTCCACCTGGAATGGCGGGAGCTTGTTTCTCCCTCAGCCGTCGGACTCTTCCCCCTCTATCTGGTCAGATGCGGCATCTACCACAGGCTTCGCGGCCATTTTTGGGAACGATTGGCTGTGGGGCAGCTGGCCTCCTGCGGTCCGGGGTTTGGAAGGATTCTCCACTGCCTCAGCGCTTTTCAAGATCTAACCCATCGTGGCGGCTGCCGTAGCGTAGGGTCATTCATGGGCAAACATGTCGGTCCGGTGCTATTCAGACAACCATACGACCTGCCAGTTCATCAACAGGATCGTTCCAAATCTCTCACAATCGTGAGGTTTCTGCGGAGACTTCCTTGGTTGGCAGCTTGCAATAATTTCTTCTTACATTGTTTCCATGTCCCGGGGGGTGTGCAATACGGCAGCTGACAATCTGTCTCGCGTCAAATTTCAGGCATTTCATCAAGCTCTCCCATCAGCGTCACCCACGGCCTCCATCACTCCATTTCAAACAGCTCATTCTGGATTAGAAGGCATCATGCGGCATAGCCAGTCTTTGTCCCACTTAGCACTATCAGACAATACACATAGAACATACAACAGAGCGTTCACACTATTCAACAGGTCCCTGTTGGAACACAACATCACGCACCCTTTTGTCATGACGTCTCTTCCGGGGTTGGCTTCTTTTTGCCACCTCAAACTCAAATGTCATACAACACCATCAAACTATATCTCACTGGCATTTCAACAGCATATGCTAATCATACACCCCAATAACATCAGCTTCATGTCCTCGCACCAGATCAAATTCATACTCAGAGGTATTCAGGAAATGGAACCCGCACATCCAGCCCAGAGGCTACCCATAATCAATCATATCTTCAAAGCATTATCCGACTTACTGGACGCCACGCCTCTTGAAACAGATACCAACTCCATCATCAAAACGGCAATTTACTTGGCCTTCTACGGATTCCTGAGTTCCGGGAAATTCACTACAGCCTCCACGACCCGAACCTCACCTTGTCTTCTTGTCTCCCACTTGTCAAAACACATGGTTCACTACATCCTGTCCTTACCTCACTCCAAGAATAGTCAGCACTTACCCGTCAACATTTCATATTACCCCATGCACAACAGATGGTGTCCAGTCAGGGTCCTGGATGCGTACAATCAGCGTCACAAGTTCTACCCTCTCAACCGCTACTTCAACTACATGGTTCGGTACTCACCACCACCACCTTCATGACCCATGCCGGGTCATCCCTCACACAACTAGGCCTCAATGCAGCCAACTACTCAGGGCACTCCTTTCGCATTGGAGCCACGTTCACGGCCTCCAGTGCCAACATCCTCACTCATGTCATCAGGGAATTGAGGCGCTGGGAGTCATCCGCTTACGCGCAATACATTCCCAATCCAACACAAGAGTTAAGAGTGGCTTTCCAAAACATGTCGGGTCAAGCTATTGATACATCAATTGGCAACAATAAACTGGTTTATTTCCATTTTTGCCCTCTTCTTTCTCAGGCCTACCTCGTCCTCGGTTTCGGCACACCACAACCGACTGCACTCATTCCCTGCTTTCCCAGGGCTCTTCACTGTACTACCGTAAGCCCCTTACACAAACCAATAATACACTTTCTATATAGTTTATTTAGGTAGTGCAGCATTTGTTTGCGGTTTTGCCATGTTACCTCAGCTACATAGAGTGACAAACGCTATTGGAACAAATAATTTCTACTGGTCTGATATACTAGTTGCCCCCCAAAAAAACTGATTGAGGCAGGGGTGTGATATACCTTCTTCCACAAATACTGCTCTTCTATAGGGACTTTTTTCACAGGGTCACTTTGAAAATGACAAGCAGAGGAAGAGGCAGGCCATTCCGCAGGGGTGGTAGATGTCGGGCAGGTGCAAGTGTAAAGTTGCAGAAGATGCGTGCGATTACGTCAAAGAACGCACCAGCCTTCCGTTTCTGTACCCTCTTCACTCTCTGCTGTGTGCACCCCAAAAGACACCACCACCATATCCCCTCCGCTTGAGTCAGAGGAATTATTTTGCCATCCATTCCAAGACCTTACGATGCGCAGCAATTCTTGGCATCGGATCAGGAAGAGGAGGCATCAACGGTCGCCACCCAGCAGTCTGACGACAGTAACCAGATCAGCCCAAGGAGGGTGGTCCCCGCTGTTGCTGCCTACTCCGAGATCTCTAATGTCAGTGGTGGGGAAGTTGACGCTGATGACGTGTCTATGGATGTCATGTAGGTGCCCACAAGAGTGGAAGAGGAGGGGAGTTCAGAGGGAGAGACGGAGCAGCAGATAAGGAGGAGCAGCAGGCAGAACTTACAGTGCACAGGAGGCAAAAAGCAGACTGATAATGTATCTGGAACGAGCCATCCACCATGCACAGTCACATCTGGCGCTCCCAGGACGCCGTCACATGGCTCCGCAGTGTGGGCTTTTTTTTAACGTGTCCGCTGCTGACAATAGTGTTGCCATCTGCAGCCTGTGCTGTCAACGCATAAGTCGCGGTAAGCCTAACACTCACCTAGGGACGACCACCGTAAGAAGGCACCTGGACTCCCATCACTGAGCCCAGTGGGAGAAACACCATCAGAACCCACAAAGTCAAACTCCGGATGCTCCACGTCCTGCCTCTGCTCCTTCTCCTCTCACCTCCAATTTGTCCTCCACCTTCCACCGTGCCGTCTTTGCGTTCATCTGGCAAAAGGCAGGCTTCCGTGGCCCAAATGTTTAAGCATAAAAAAGATGATGATGCCGGATAACCCTCTTGCCCAACGGCTGACTGCTGGCTTGTCGGAACTGCTAGCCCGCCAACTACTGCCATATAGACTGGTGGACTTGGAGTCCTTTAGAAAATTTGTGGCCATTAGCACACCGCAATGGAAGGTCTCCGGAACTATATGGCCACGTTCAGCGGCAAGTGAATGTATCTCTGGCACACAGTGTCGGTGCCAAGATACATCTGACCACAGACACGTGGTCTAGCAAACATGGGCAGGGAAGGTACATAACTTTTACTGCCCACTGGGTGAACCTTCTGATGGCCGTCAAGCATGCAATCCGTGGCACCCGTGTGGATTTGGTGTTACCACCACGGATTGCATGCAGGCCTGCCTCTTCTTCTCCTCCTCCTACTCCATCCTCCGTCTCCTCGTCGGCTGACTCCTCCTTTTCCACTTCTACCGCATCTTCCACTGCGCCCCCCAAGCTCCCCAGAACCTAAGAGCCACATCGGTCCTGCACTCCTTCAGCTTTGCGGTCACAGGCCGATCAGTGGCTAACCCCGCTCAATTTGACAGTTGGCAAAGTGGTATGCGACAATGGTGCCAATTTGCTGAGTGCGCTGAAACAGGGCAAAATGACACATGTGCCGTGCATGGCACACGTCCTGTAGTGCAGCGATTCGTTGCCAAATACCCCAGCGTCCAGGATGTCTTGCAGCAGGCCAGGAAAATCTCTGGCCATTTTAGAAGATCTTACACGGCCATGGCTCACCTTGCTGACGTTCAGTGGCGACACTACCCGCCCGTCAGACGTCTGATTTGCTACTGCCCGACTTCACCTTGCATATGCTTGATAGGCTTCTCCAGCCGAAACGTGCAGTTAACGACTACCTGTACGAACTCTGTGGCAGGACAGGTTCTGGGGAGCTTGGTTTCTTTTCACCGCGCCAGTGGCTGATCATGCGCGATGCATACAGACTTCTGCGGCCATTTGATGAGATCACCAAACTGGTCAGTCACAGCCAGATCGCCATCAGTGACATCGTACCTTACGCCTTCTTTCTGGAGCGTGCATTGCATCATGTCATTGATCAAGCCGTCGAGGAGCAGGAGCAGGAGATGAGGAAGTCGCAATGCTGGATGAATTCCCGGGGGGGCTACTCCATCTGAGACAAGTCAACAACAGGAGTCTGAAGAGGAGTCAGAGGATGGTGCCGGGGCGGAGAAGGAGCAAGAAGAGCATGCTTTAACTCCTTAAGGACCCTGCCATATTTCACCTTAAGGACCAGGCCATTTTTTGCAAATCTGACATGTGTCACTTTATGTGTAACATAGTAACATAGTACATAAGGCCGAAAAAAGACATTTGTCCATCCAGTTCGGCCTGTCATCCTGCAAGTTGATCCAGAGGAAGGCAAAAAAAAAACTGAGGTAGAAGTCAATTTTCCCCACTTTAGGGGAATAAAAAATTCCTTCCCGACTCCAATCAGGCAATCAGAATAACTCCCTGGATCAACGACCCCTCTCTAGTAGCTATATCCTGTAATATTATTACGCTCCAGAAATACATCCAGGCACCTCTTGAATTCCTTTATTGTACTCACCATCACCACCTCCTCAGGCAGAGAGTTCCATAGTCTCACTGCTCTTACCGTAAAGAATCCTCTTGTATGTTTGTGTACAAACCTTCTTTCCTCCAGACGCAGAGGATGTCCCCTCGTCACAGTCACAGTCCTGGGGATAAATAGATGATGGGAGAGATCTCTGTACTGACCCCTGATATATTTATACATAGTAATTAGATCTCCCCTCAGTCGTCTTTTTTCTAAAGTGAATAACCCTAATTTTGATAATCTTTCAGGGTACAGTAGTTGCCCCATTCCAGTTATTTCTTTAGTTGCCCTCCTCTGGACCCTCTCCAGCTCTGCTATGTCTGCCTTGTTCACAGGAGCCCAGAACTGTACACAGTACTCCATGTGTGGTCTGACTAATGATTTGTAAAGTGGTAGGACTATGTTCTCATCACGGGCATCTATGCCCCTTTTGATGCAGCTGCCTGACACTGTTTTTTGCAGCTTAGTTTGCTGTTTATTAAAATTCCTAGATCCTTTTCCATGTTAGTGTTACCGAGTGTGGTTATAACTTTAAAACGATTTTACTTATCCAGGCTTATTTATTCTGAGACTGTTTTCTCGTCACATATTGTACTTCATGACAGTGGTAAAATGGAAAAAAAAAATCTATTTTTATTTATAAAAAAAAAACAAATTTCCAAAGTTCAATTTCTCAACTTTTATAATAAATATTAATACCTCCAAAAATAGTTATTACTTTACATTTCCCAAATGTCTACTACATGTTTGGATCATTTTTTGAATGCCATTGAATTTTTGGGGGATGTTAGAAGGCTTAGAAGTTTAGAAGCAAATCTTGACATTTTTCAGAAAATTTCCAAAACACACTTTTTAGGCCTCATGCACACGGACGTTTTTTTTGCGGTCTGCAAAAACTGTTTCCGTTGTTCCGTGATCCGTGTCCGTTTTTTCATCCGTGGGTCTTCCTTGATTTTTGGAGGATCCACGGACATGAAAAGTGAAAAAAAATACTAAGTCAAGTTTGTATTGAAAATGAAAGGAAAAACGGACACGGATCACGGACGCGGATGACTATCTTGTGTGCATCCGTGATTTTTCACGGACCAATTGACTTGAATGGGTCCGTGAACCATTGTCCGTGAAAAAAAATAGGACAGGTCATATTTTTTTCACGGACTGGAAAAACGGGTCACGGACATGAGGCCTTAAGGACCAGTTCAGGTCTGAAGTCACTTTGTGAGGCTTACATAATAGAAACCACCAATAAATGACCACATTTTAGAAACTACACCCCTCAAGGTATTCAAAGCTGATTTACAAACTTTGTTAACCCTTTAGGTGTTCCGCAATAATTCATGTAAAATGGAGATTAAATTTAAGAATTTCACTTTTTTGGCAGATTTTCTATTTTAATCAATTTTTTGCCACTAGCAAAGCAAGGGTTAACAGCCAAAAAAACTTTATATTTATTGCCCTGATTCTGTAGTTTACAAAAACACCCTATATATGGTCGTAAACTGCTGTACGGGCACACGGCATTTCACAGAAGGAAAGGAATGCCATATGGTTTTTGGAAAGCAGATTTCACTGGGATAATTTTAAGCTGCCATGTCACATTTGAAGACCCCCTGATGCACCCCTAGAGTAGAAACTCCAAAAAAGTGACCCCATTTTAGAAATTACACCCCTCAAGGTATACAAAATAGATTTTACAAACTTTAACCCTTTAGGTGTTCCACAAATATTAATGGAAAATTGAGATGAAATTTCAGAATTTCACTTATTTGGCAGATTTTCCATTTTAATCCATTTTCTACAGTTACAAAGCAAGGGTTAACAGCCAAACAAAACTCAATATTTATGGCCCTGATTCTGTAGTTTACATAAACACCCCATATGTGGTCTTAAACTGCTGTATGGGCACACAGCATTGCGCAGAAGGAAAGGAACGCCATATGGTTTTTGGAAGGCAGATTTTGCTGGACTGGTTTCTTGACACCATGTCCCATTTGAAGCCCCCCTGATGCACCCCTAGAGTAGAAACTTCAAAAAAGTGACCCCATTTTGGAAACTACGGGATAAGGTGGCAGTTTTGTTGGTACTATTTTAGGGTACATGTGATTTTTGGTTGCTCTATATTACACTTTTTTTGAGGTTATTTTTTTTACGGTATTCACCTGAGAGGTTAGGTCATGTGATCTTTTTATAGAGCAGGATATTACAGACGCGGCGATACCTAATATGTCTATTTTTTATTTATGTAAGGCTACATGCACACGACCGTGCTGTTTTTTACGGTCCGCAAACCGTGGATCCGCAAAAAAATGGAAGCCGCCCGTGTGCCTTCCGCAATTTACGGAACGGGCGGCCCATTGTAGACATGCCTATTCTTGTCCGCAAAACGGACAAGAATAGCACATGCTATATTTTTTTTGAGGGGCCACGGAACGGTGCAACGGATGCGGACAGCACACGGAGTGCTGTCCGCATCTTTTGCGGCCCCAATGAAGTGAATGGGTCCGCATCCGAGCCGCAAAAACAGCGGCTCGGATCCGGACCAAAACAACGGTCGTGTGCATGAGGCCTAAGTTTTACACAATGATGTCATTTTTGAAACAAAAAAAATCATGTTTTAGTGTCTCCATAGTCTGATAGACATCGTTTTTTCCGTTTTTGGGCGATTGTCTTAGGTAGGGTATGATTTTTGCGGGATGAGATGACGGTTTGATTGGCACTATTTTGGGGAGCATATGACTTTTTGATCGCTTGCTATTACACTTTTTGTGATGTAAGGTGACAAAAAATTATAATTTTTTTGCTTTTTTTTTTTACAGTGGTCACCTGAGGGGTTAGGTCATGTGGTATTTTTATAGAGCAGGTTGTTACGCGGCAATACCTAATACGTCTACTTTTTTTACTTACTTAAAGGGCTTCTGTCACCCCACTAAACTGATTATTTTCCCTAACGCCTCCACAACGGCACTTATTGGAGTGTCCCCGCCTCGGACAGGAAACAACGACGTAGAAGCAGAAGATTTAAGAACCTCCTCCCCTTTACCTAGTCAGTCGTTGTTTCCTGTCCGACGGAAGACGTGGAAGCCGCTCCTGTAGCAGGAGTAACTTTTCTTCCGCCCAGCCTCACCTCGATCCTTGCCTCCCTTCCTGCCCAGCTTGCCTCCCTTCCTGTTCCTTGGAGTAAGTCCTGGTTGCAGGCGTACCCGGGCGCATGTGCGGTAGTTGCCAGAACTATCGCGGGATCCGACGTCCGGCGTGTGACGTCAGCGGGTGAGATTCTCCTTGGGCAAGAGAATCTCGCGAGAAGGCGGAGCTCCAGCGGCGCGGATTTTAAAAAGATTTACTCAAACACAGCGTCCTCGTGCTACGAGAACGATGCAAAGCCCTGGAGATATGGACACCGCCAGAAAACCCGTGGATCCTTCAGCCTCTGCCCTCAGCCCGGTAAGCCTCCTCCCAGAGGAGAGATATGCTTAATAGAGTGTGTTTCTGTTCTTACCTAGAGAGTATGTACACACTTGGTGCTTGCTGCTTCCACCACCGGTGAAGGGTCTGGCCTCTTAAATAATTTCTAAAGCCACTGGTCTCTAAGTATGCCCCATTCTTTTGTGTAATTGAGCTTAGGCCAGAGAGACCGCGACCCTGAAGCCGCCTGGTGGAGATTTGGCACGGAAAAAATGTGGCATTTGTCGCAAAGCACTCTCCTCCAAGTCAAAAAAAAAACTCTGTGCCCCAAGTGCACAGAAAAAATTGTCTCAGAGGAATCCCCTTCCCTGCTCGAGTCCATGAGGTCAATAATTAAGGAAGAAGTGAATGCGGCAGTAGACCTAAGAATGCCGTCATCCCCAAGACCATCCACCTCTCAAAGATCCCTAGCCTCTGACGCCGGGTTTGAATGGGATGAAGGGGAAGTCTTTTCTGAGGTAGTCTCCTCCTCTGAAGACGACTCCGACTCAGGTAAACCCCTCTTTCTGCCCGAAGAGACAGATGGATTCTTAAAAATCATCCAAGCAACTATGAACATTGAGGAGGTGAAGGAGGCTCACTCTGTACAAGACCGGATGTACCAGGGGTTAGGGGAAAGGAAGAAAAGAACCTTCCCCATTCACAATAATGTCAAGTCCCTCATTGCTAGGGAATGGAAAGATCCAGAAAAAAGGGTGGCTATATCGGGTGCCTTTAAACGCAAATACCCCTTTGATGATGCTGATTCTAACCTGTGGGAAAAAACCCCAAAGGTAGATGCACCAGTAGCCCGGATCTCTAAAAGAACCTCGCTACCCTTTGAGGATACTGGCCTCCTCAGAGACCCCATGGACAAAAAGTGTGAGAGCCTCCTAAAGAAATCATGGGAGACTAACACAGCTATGCTGCGACCAAGTATAGCTTCCACCTGTACTGCAAGAACACTCTCAGTATGGCTGAACCAGCTAGAGGATCATCTGGCGGCAGGTACCCCGCGGGAAGAAATCCTAGCTTCCCTACCAGCCCTAAAGAAGACGTCTAATTTTCTTGCCGATGCATCTGCAGACTTAGTAAAGTTTTCTGCCTGGTCAGTGGCCTTATCGAATGCCACAAGAAGAGCTGTCTGGCTCCGCACCTGGTCAGGGGACGCGAGCTCAAAGAATCGCCTATGCTCCATCACGTGTGAAGGCGATAGACTATTTGGGTCCACCTTGGATGATATTCTGGATCAGGCGGCGGACAGGAAGAAGGGCTTCCCTATAGAGAACCGCTATTTCCATCAGAGGCGTTCCTTTCGGAATCAAAGAAAGCCCAAAGGAGATCCTAAGAAAAAAGAGGGTTCAAAGAGGTGGCAGCCCTCCAGAGGTAGGGGTAGAGGGTTTCTCTTTAACCCCGAGAATGCTTCATCCTCAAAACAATGAAGCTATACATCAAGTGGGGGGCAGACTAATCTACTTTGCTGCCGTCTGGGAAAATATAGGAGCATCTCCCTGGGTAGTGGACACCCTAAGTCATGGCCTAAATTTAGAGTTTCTGTCAATACCCACAGATCATTTCATGATCAACAAAATCCTACCTCATCAAGAAAAACAATCCTGCCTAGAGTCAGAAATTACATCACTCATTCAGAAAGGAGTAATCTGTCAGGTTCCTGCGGAAGAACAGGGAAAAGGGTTTTACTCCCCTGTCTTCTTAATCCAAAAACCCAACAAGACCTATCGACTAATAATTAACTTAAAAGGTTTAAACAAGTTTATCATTTACAAACACTTCAAGATGGAGTCAGTGAGATCCACCATAAATGTCCTGCCCCAAGACTGCTTCATGGCGACCATGGACCTTCAGGACGCCTATTACCACGTCCCGATTGCTGTGGCCCATCAAAAGTATTTGAGAATCGCTATCTATATAAATAACCGGCTCTGTCATTTTCAGTTCATAGCCCTTCCCTTTTGGGCTTTCCTCAGCCCCAAGGGTGTTTTCAAAAGTTATGTCTGATGTCGTCAAAGCCCTTCACCTAAGAGGCATCCAAATTATACCGTACCTGGACGACTTTCTGGTAGTTGCTCCCTGTGAAGAGACCCTTCTGTCGCACCTAGCAGATGTTCAGAAATTTTTCCCTAGGGTGGATAATTAAATTTCAAAAAGTCAGACTTAAATCCAGCACAAAGCAAAACCTTTTTAGGGGTAACATTAGATTCCCATCGATTAATGTCTTTTCTTCCACAGATCAAACAGATCGAGCTCCAGGAAAAAGTCTCGCTTTTCTGCAGCCAAAAATCCACAACTATAAGGAACCTTATGACCATTCTAGGTATCCTTACGTCCACGATCCAGTCAGTAAGGTGGGCCCAACACCACACAAGACCACTTCAGGCGTTCCTCCTATCTTCCTGGGATGGCACCTCCTCGGCCCTAGAAAAGCGAGTATTGATTCCGAAATCGGTAAAAACATCTCTTCTGTGGTGGAGAATCAGAAAACACCTTCAGACGGGTGTTTCCTGGAGACAAGGAGATCAAATGATCATAACCACAGACGCCAGCAGCATCGGCTGGGGGGGTCACTCAGGCGGGAAAGTGGTCCAAGGCACTTGGGAGCGGATCTACTACAAGCCTCCTCCAACTTAAAAGAACTCTCAGCGGTATACAAAGTCATAGTCGCTCTCTTTACGCCTACATCACCAAAAAGTATAAAAGTCTTCTCAGACAATACTACCGCGGTCGCCTATTTAAACAAACAGGGAGGAACCAGGAGTCGCTCCCTAGCAGCCGTAAGCGAAAAAATCTTCTCCTGGGCAGAGAGCAACCTGATTTCCCTTACAGCCTTACATGTCAGAGGAGAAGAAAATACTTTAGCCGACTTCCTCAGCCGTCAAACTCTGAAAGAGGGAGAGTGGTCCCTAAATCCACAAATATTTCACCAATTGTGTCTCAAGTGGGGGACTCCAGAAATAGATCTGTTTGCGACAAAGTCCAACAAACAGACCAAACAGTTCCGTTCCCTCTCCCAAAAGGACCAGCCATTATGGATAGATGCCCTATCCCGACCATGGCCAAACTGCCTTCTCTATGCCTTTCCTCCCTTCAGCCTAATACCGAAGTCTCTGATAAAGGTACAGGAAGAGAAGGCCAAGGTAATCTTTATAGCCCCTCACTGGCCGAGAAGATCCTGGTTCCCCTTACTACTTCACCTTTCAGCAGGGGAATCCTGGGTCCTCCCATCCATTCCGAATCTCCTTCATCAAGGCCCAGTAGATCACCCAAGCGTCAAAAACTTGAACCTGAGGGCCTGGAGACTGAACGCAACACTTTAAGAAAAAAGGGACTCTCGGATTCAGTTATTTCTACTCTTATGCTCAGCCGGAAACCCATAACATCCAGAATTTATATGCGGACCTGGAAAGCCTTTCAGAAATTCGCGGGTGACGCGAGTTTGCCCAACATTCCTCAAATTCTGCAGTTCCTTCAAGCCGGACTTGACAAAGGCCTCAGGCCAGCAACCCTTAGAGTGCAGGTATCAGCCCTTAGTGTGCTTTTGGACGTCAAGTTGTCAGAATCCTCTTTAATAAAGCGTTTTCTCAAGGGCGCAACGAGAGACTCCTGTAGCCCGTCCTACCATTGCTCCCTGGGATCTTAATTTAGTACTGTCTGTACTAATGTCTCCCTCGTTCGAACTTATAGAAGATATATCCCTGAGACTTCTGACGTTGAAGATAGTATTCCTTACGGCCATTACAACGGCTAGAAGAGTCGGGGAGATCCAAGCCTTTTCATATAAACCTCCTTATCTGACAATCTTCGATGATCGCATAATTCTGAAACATTGCCCAGCCTTCCTACCTAAGGTAGTGTCTAGATTTCACTGCGAACAAGAAATATCACTGCCCTCGTTCTGTCCTTCACCAACCTCGGAAAAGGAGAAGAATTACCACAACTTGGATGTAAGAAGGGTGGTAATCTGCTACCTCAACAGAACTTCATCGTTCAGGCACTCAGACCAACTGTTCTTACAGTACCAAGGGCCCAACAAAGGTCACGGGGCAAGCAAACCTACGATATCCAGATGGATAAAAAATATGATCCAGTTAGCTTACCTGCAGAAAGACCTCCAACCCCCGGTTGTAATAAGGGCTCACTCCACCAGAGCGGTATCATCCTCATGGGCGGAGGCAGCATCTGTATCATTAGAACAGATATGTAGAGCCGCAACCTGGGCCAATCCTATGACTTTTTTCAATCACTATAGGCTGGATATCCTTAAGAACCAGGACTTATCATTTGGGCGCAGGGTACTTTCTGCTGCTGTCCCTCCCTAGATCCTATTACTCTGTTAATCCTCCAATAAGTGCCGTTGTGGAGGCGTTAGGGAAAATAAATAACTACTCTTACCGGTAATTGGTTTTTCCAATAGCCTCCACAACTGCACTGGGATTCCCTCCCTAAAGTATTATTGCATGGGTCTAAGTTTGTAAAGACTTATTGTTTTCCTTCTAATGATGTAATTGTCCTTGGTTATCAATACATAATTTATCTTGGCATCACTTCCGTGTCCTCTCTTATTGACTGACTAGGTAAAGGGGAGGAGGTTCTTAAACTTCTGCTTCTACGTCGTTGTTTCCTGTCCGAGGCGGGGACACTCCAATAAGTGCCGTTGTGGAGGCTATTGGAAAAACCAATTACCGGTAAGAGTAATTATTTTTTATTTTTTTTTGTACTTATAATCCCTATCCTGCGATATTGCCATACCTTATGTTATTAATAATTTTCGTTCAGTAGATTTTGCAAAAAACTTACTTTTATGATATGCTAATTACCTTTCTACCAGCAAGTAGGGCGTCTACTTGCTGGTAGCAGCCGCAGAAAACCGCCCCCTCCTTCTGTTAATTGACAGGGCCAGCCGGGATCTCCTCCTCCGGCCAGCCCTGTCAGCATTTAAAAAAATCTCGCGCCTGTGTTGATTCGGCGCAGGCGCTTTGAGATAAGGAGGCTCGGCTCCTCAGCACTCCCTCAGTGCGCCTGCGCCGATGACGTCATTTTTACTGCAGGCCTGGTTGCCATGGTTTCTTAGCAATTTTACAATATTAGAAGCATCATACTTACCTGCTGGCTGCTGCGCTGTCTGTGTCCGGCCGGGAGCTCCTCCTACTGGTAAGTGACAGGTCTGTGTGGCGCATTGCTTAATGATCTGTCATTTACCAGTAGGAGGAGCTCCCGGCCGGACACAGACAGCGCAGCAGCCAGCAGGTAAGTATGATGCTTCTAATATTGTAATATTGCTAAGTAACCATGGCAACCAGGCCTGCAGTAGCGTCCTGGTTGCCATGGTTACCGATCAGAGCCCCAGAGCGATTAAACTGGGACTCCGATCGGAATCTCCGCTGCCACCAATGATCGGGGGGGGGGAGGGGAGGCCGCACACTGGCCACCAATGATATTACAATAGGGGGGGGAGGGGGGCCAACGGAGGCCGCACACTGGCCACCAATGAAATTACAATAGAGGGGGAGGGGGGCCGACGGAGGCCGCACACTGGCCACCAACGATATTACAATAGAGGGGGAGCCGGGGGGGCCGCTCACTGGCCACCAATGATATTCAAACTGGGGAGGGAGGGGGTCTGCCCCCTGCTGCCTGGCAGCCCCTGATCTCTTACAGGGGGCTATGATACGCACAATTAACCCCTTCAGGTGCGGTACCTGAAGGGTTAATTGTGCTGATCACAGCCCCCTGTAAAAGATCGGGTGCTGCCAGGCAGCAGGGGGCAGTCATGTACACAGTTAGTAGTATATTCTAACTAGAAGCGTCCCCATCACTATGGGAACGCCTCTGTGTTAGAATATACTGTCGGATATGAGTTTCACGATCTAACTCAAATCCGATGGTATATTCTAACATAGAGGCGTTCCCATGGTGATGGGGACGCTTCAAGTTAAAATATACCATCGGATTGGAGAAAACTCCGATCCGATGGTATATTAACTCCTGACATTACATTGAAAGTCAATGGGGGACGGATCCGTTTGAAATTGCACCATATTGTGTCAACGTCAAACGGATCCGTCCCCATTGACTTGCATTGTAATTCAGGACGGATCCGTTTGGCTCCGCACGGCCAGGCGGACACCAAAACGACTTTTTTTTCATGTCCGTGGATCCTCCAAAAATCAAGGAAGACCCACGGACGAAAAAACGGTCACGGATCACGGAAAAACGGAACCCGTTTTTGCGGACCACAAAAAAAAACGGTCGTGTACATGAGGCCTTACTCATATAGATTCCAGCCTGTGAGATCCATCGCGCTGCCTTCCATGGCATCGGGTCCCCCCTACAGCCCCACGGGGACCCGATGTCTGAATTGACCTGCAGTTTGCGTCGATCGCCGACGGGGGGGGTCATGGGACCCCCCGCGCATTTATCCAAGGTGCCTGCTCAACGATTTGTACGGAAATACCGGTACGTCATGTGTCCTTAAGTACCGGGACAACATGCCGTACCGGTACGTCATGTGTCCGGAAGAGGTTAAAAAATTATTTTTGAGATATGTAAATGAGCTTTGTAAGGAACCCAAATGGCTGCACTAACCTTTCTGGTGCCCAGCCGCACCCCCCCCTGTGAAGGAGCCTAGCACTGCCTATGTCCTCCGAATCTAATCTCGCGATGCGCGAGCTCGCGCATGCGAAGTTCCTTCCCTGAGGATGATGCCAGCACAGGGAAGGAACACTATACCGGCACTGCGCATCGCATGGATCTCGGAGGAATTCAACACATATGACGAGTCGACCACGTTTAATTGAATTTCCTCATGACAACCCATAAATATTCGCCACCAACCAGAACAAATAATGCTCCCTGTCTTAGGTAAATACAGCGGCATAAAAGGCCTTTTCTGTCCGGTGAATGCCTAATGTTTTGGGCCTCATAGAAATTCAACACCTGTGACGACCACGTATTTTAAATATTATCATTAGGTTTTTTTCAAGAGGGGGTGGATTTCGTTAGCCATGTTTTTAATCCAATTTTATATTTTTAGTTCTTTTAAACATATTTCTACTGGCCTGCAGTAAAATTGATATCCATTGACCGTGTAATATCCTCCGGCCACATAATCACTTGATCTTTTCTGTCCAGTGAATGCCTAATGTTTGGGGCCTGTAGTCCAGTGGCCTAAGGTAAAATTTTTATCCATTGACCGCATAATGTACCCCGAGCCACATAATCAGAATTCCTTTTATGTCAGGTGAATGCCTAATTTTTAAGGCCCATACTCCCGTGGCCTAAAATAAAAAATTTCTAGGCTCCGACAGGGCACATTTGAGAGAATTTCCCTTTAAGTTGCATAAAAATGTCCCCTGATTAAGACACATATTTTTGGTTGGAATTTTTGTCATTGATCCCCCTCTAGTATGTTACTGTCCATGTTGTGGGACTATTTGTGCACTTCTACTAAGTATTTGGTGGCTGCAAATATAATCTGAAGTTTTTCAGGTTCACCTGACATGCGGTTCGCGAACATTTGATCGCGTTTGCGAACCGTCCCCGCTGATTTTTGTCCACCACTAATTAGCAATAAAATATACAATCATTGAACTGCAAGCTTCTCACTGCAAAAATCAGCAGCACTCCAAAAGTGAGGACTATGTTAGTCCATGTGCATTTTTTCAGTCGTATATGACAAGGACCTTTCTCAAGCAGATACAATCTAACAGTAGAAGTCAGTATAACCCAATGTTATTCCCAGTGCAGATATTTACATTTTACAGAGCAGTATATCTCCCTGCGATGTCCATCACATCCTACCCAAGGTTAACTAGAACTAACTGGGTCCCACAGCAATTTATTGAACGGGACCCCAGCACCCCGCCCCACCCCCCTTCCGCCATGGGCAACTTCTTAAAAACTGCAACCCTGCGCTAGACAAAGTCACTCACTTAGACCAGGCCCTGCAGCTACTCCGTCCGTTTCCTACACATATACCGTATACTGTATATGATGTCACTATATATAAAGTCACTGTATAATACTATTGTGGGCGCCCTGACAATAAAATCTTTAGTCCTCCTCTCAGGCGTCCTCTGCTTCCATTGTAGCTACGCTCCTGCCTTTCACAATATTATAGCTACACACACTATGATTTTTGCTAACACAAGCAAAGCTACATGTCAAATCACCTATGTCACATCAGCCCTCCATGTCACACTTCTCCCCCTACATGTCACATTTCTCCCCCTCCATGTCAAATCACCTATGTGACATCAGCCCTCACATTTCTCCCCCTCCATCCATGTTGTCACATTTCCCCCCTACCTCCATCCATGTTGTCACATTTCCCCCCTACCTCCATCCATGTTGTCACATTTCTCCCCCTCCATCCATGTTGTCACATTTCTCCCCCTCCATCCATGTTGTCACATTTCTCCCACTCCATCCATGCTGCCACATTTCTCCCCCCTCCATCATGTCCATTTCACCCCACCATGCCTCACCCTGACCCCACCACCATTAAAGGGTTTCTGTCACCCTGCAAAACTCTTTTTTTTTTTTGGATAGTTAGATTGCTCATAGTGCGATATAGCAGAATATAATGCTCTTACTTACTTTCATGCGGCCGATTCTTTATAAAACAAACTTTTATAATATGTAAATGAGGGCTCTACCAGCGCCCCCTCGCCGTGTTGATTGA
Source organism: Bufo bufo (assembly GCF_905171765.1). Classification (NCBI taxonomy): domain Eukaryota; kingdom Metazoa; phylum Chordata; class Amphibia; order Anura; family Bufonidae; genus Bufo; species Bufo bufo. Next base: position 85,843,701 of record NC_053390.1, read on the forward strand.
CAGGGCCAGCCGTGATCTCCTCCTCCGGCCGGCCCTGTCAGTAATTCAAAAATCGCGCGCCTCGCGTCATTCGGCGCAGGCGCTCTGAGATGAGGAGGCTCGTATCCTCAGCACTCCCTCAGTGCGCCTGCGCCGATGACATCACCGAAAGAGAAGACGTCATCGGCGCAGGCGCACTGAGGGAGTGCTGAGGAGACGAGCCTCCTCATCTCAGAGCGCCTGCGCCGAATGACGCGAGGCGCGCGATTTTTGAATTACTGACAGGGCCGGCCGGAGGAGGAGATCACGACTGGCCCTGTCAATCAACACGGCGAGGGGGCGGATTGCTGCTGCAGCTACCAGCAAATAGACGCCCTACTTGCTGGTAGAGCCCTCATTTACATATTATAAAAGTTCGTTTTATAAAGAATCGGCCGCATGAAAGTAAGTAAGAGCATTATATTCTGCTATATCGCACTATGAGCAATCTAACTATCCCAAAAAAAAAAAATGAGTTTTGCAGGGTGACAGAAACCCTTTAATGTTCTTCTGTTTCTGCGCAGCCTGCGCTCAATGAGATCACCTTGACCTACCTACCTGTCTGTGCCACCTATGGCAGTTCGGACTGTCTGGTCCTGGCTGTGTGAGTCTGTTACTGTCTGATATCTCGCAGACTCACCACCAACAGCTCTACCTACAGTCTCCAGACCTCCGCTCCCCAGTCTACACCAGTTGCAGCTGCCTGCCGACTGCCGCCGCAGCGCAACTCGGCAGTCACAACCCCCTGACCCAGTGACCGTCTGTGTTGCCGATGCCGTGCTGCTGCTGAGCCTGCGTTCCACTCTGTGAGGAGGTGAGGGCCGGGGCCGCACGGAACACCTGCAGGCTGGAGTGGGCGGCCGGGCCCAGCGGGGCAAGTCCGCAAGTTATGTACTTAAAAAATATATACAGTATATATAAAAAATATATATTGTGAGACAGTGACAGGTCTCACTCAGGTTAGAGGCAAGGAAGGGGTGGATAGTGTGGTCCACACCCCTGTTCCACCTCAGGTGAGACAAGCTGGAGGTAATCAGCCTGGCATAAGGCACCTCCCAGAGTGTCAGAAAGGGGGTAGTGTGTTACCTGTGGACAGAGGCCTGGAGGCTCTGTCTGTGTGGTCTCAGCTGGGTAAGGCTGAGGGACCACAAGGCTGGGAGATAGCCTGGAGTGTGGGGGACGCAGAGACGCCTGGGAGGGTCGCAGGGCCATAGTCAGGCGGACTACTGAGCCCCAATCCCCCACAAGAAACACTGGACTGGAGACAGTGGGCGTACTGTGCTCTGTACAGCCAGGAGGCTGTGGGACATTGGCTGACAAAGCCGCATGTGTTCACAGGGTGTGAACTGTGACTTTAGGTGAGTCAGGATATTATATGTTTAGTTAGAGCCCAGCCGGGCAGGTGTTTATTTTGTACCATTTATGTTTGGATTGCTGAGGAGCCAAATAAAGTGATGTTTGGACCAGAAACTTGGTGTCTGGCGACGATATTTGTGTGAATCACCCCCGGAGAAGAGCTAAACCCCTACAATATATATACATTTTCCGCCACGCCCCCCCTTCCCCATTCTCTGTGCCCTCAAGCAGCCGCTTGGTCTGCCTTATTATAGAGCCGGCCCTGACTCCAGCCTCACTACCACCTCGGTGCTAGTGGCTGAAGAGGTGACCCTGCTGGTACCCCAAGGGGAAGGTGAAGAGAAGAAGATGAAGATGGGGTGAGTATTGTGAACACAGGGTGAGTATAACCCCCTCCATCCACACCTCCCCCAATCTCTTACCCCTCCATTCCCCAGCCAAATGCTGTTTCTTCCCGACTCGTGTTCTCTCCTTGCGCCCCCCTCTCTCCACCCCACACCTCCGGGGCTGACCAGTACCAGTTCCCAGCGGTCACATCTCCTCCTGAGGCGACCGCTGCATCCAGCAGCCAGGCATTGAGGACGCCCGTTCTCGGTCTCCTCGGTCCGGGGTTTAAGAATCCCACGACCTTCTGTTCCGGCCAGAAGTCCTTCCGGTTGGCCCTCTCCTATGCGAGTCCCTGGATTTGCGGCCTGCAGTTTGGTGAGTGGAAACTGTCCCCGGGGCGTGAAATCTTCGTGCGTACACGTCCCCCTTCTCCAGGACCCTGCTGAGCTCTGCCCCCGGCTTCTCTGTCCGAAAAAAAAAAAAAAAGCCTTACTAGCCTGCCACCTTACTGAGGCTAGCTTCCCTATTACATGGCTGTGTAGTTTAAAATTAACCCCTTCTTGCCTCCAGTTGGGGCTAGGGGTGTCCATTTTCGAATACACGACTATATGTTTATATTAAAATTATTATAACAAGTACCCCTAACACTATGAAGTGCTGAATGTGGTGTCTGTTGCAGAATTAACCCCCTCTAAGGTGGTGCATGTGCATGTGAGATTGAGAAACAGCTCTCATCATCTGAACACTGTTTGTGTGTGGATTAAATTAAATGTTCTGGACTGACGTTCTGCTGTTTGGCCACAAGATGCTGCTGTTTCCTAGGCACAGCTGACTGACTGCATATATATTTCTATATTCATAAGAGGTGTGGTTTTTCAGAGCATGGAGAATGAGCAGCAGCCATCTTAGAATCAAGCTGAGAGCTGAGTAACTGTGTGTGAGCAGAGAAGCTAATGGATCCAGGAGTGAGAGGACCTCCTCTGTGACCACAGCTGCAGCTGAGTGAAGCTGATCGTTGTCCAAGACCCAGATCCTGGAAAGGAAGATTGTTTCCAGGAAGGCTGACAAGAGCTAAGGAACAAGCTGCATACCCTATGGGACCTCATGTTTGCTGCAGACACTGGTTGTTCGGTTCAGAAACATCAGTGGATAAAGAGCCGACCTGGGTCGGTAAGATTGTGCACGCATCACACTGCAGTGTTGACGCCTAGAGACTTAGACCAGGTCTGTAGTTAGATAGTTAGCGTCTGCTTTGTGTCAGGTCTAAAGTTGTTACTGGTACTACAAGGACTCCATTCCTAAAACGGGACATTGCACATTTGGGAGCTGATAAACACCCCCACGAAGTCCATCCAGTTCAGTGTCTTGCTCAGGAGTAATAATCAGGCACGTGCTAGTTATGGGAGGCGGGAATAATATAGAGCACAGTAAGATTGTAAACTGTTGTGTTGCACCACAGGCCAGTCCGTACTAAGCACCCAAACAATTGTTCGTGTTTTCTTCAGGGTAATAATAGGTACGGCGAGGCAGTTTTAACTGTGCCCGCCAGTAGGTAAATTACCGCAAAATTTCTGCTGGCATCCATCAGAGGGCTCCGTGCTGTGCAACACAAGGGTCTCAGCCTTTGGGCTGGGTGTATGTAAATTTATTCTAGGTTCTCAGCATTTGTGGTTGTGTTTATCATCACATGTTAGTAAAATTCTGTTTTGGGAAAGCTAGTGTTGGAGTTGCTTTCCTCATTCGTGACTTGGGACTGGGGCAGGATACAGTGACCGTTATGGACGGGAACGCGGAGGGAGACCTTCCCCTGGCACCAGTGGCACTAGTCCAGGACCCAGCTCAGGGTGCACCAGTGCAATGCCAACTTGCCCCAACACCACTGATACAATTTGGCCCCGGGGTACATCCCCGTGGTGGCGCTGTTGCATCATCTGCCAAAATTTGATCATAAGGACATTTGGTCACCAAGGAGGGGGTAAAGCTGGACCCTAGAAAGGTGGCCTAGTACACTACGAGAGGTGCAGGCGTTTGTGGGACTTGCCGGCTACTACAGGAGGTTTATACCCAAATTCACTCATTTGGTGGGCCCGTTAAACAAGTTCTTAAGGGGCACTGCAGGGGGCCTGAAGAATCGTCCCATCAAATGGGGACCCCGGCAACAAGAGGCCTTTGAAGCAGTAAAAGAGGTGCTGACCAGTGCCCCGATTCTGGCTTCTGCTCGGTTCGACACCCTATTCCTGCTGTACACTGACAGAAGTCTACATGGTCTGGGGGCCGTGTTATCCCAAGATCAGAACGGACCTCAGAGTTATTGCCTATGGCAGCCGGTCTCTGAGGGAGACAGAGCGCAACCCTGACAACTATAGCTCCTTTAAGCTAGAACTACTGGCACTGGTGTGGGCCATGACCAAAAGGATCGCGGGGTATCTGACAGGTGCAGCGGTGACCGTAATGACAGACAACAACCCATTAGCACATCTGGAGAATGCCAGGATCTGTGCGCTTGAGCAGAGGTGGTTGGCTCGCCTTTCAACGCCGATGCACTCTCCCGAGTCCCTGTAGGGTTGTCGACTCAGAGTGCCGATGAAGAGCTAGAGGACACTGAAACCCCTGACCTTGGTCGATTACCTATGTTCCAGGACGTGGCACATTCAAGTGGGGTGGCGTCCGGGATGTCACTGGTGTTGGAAAAGACGTTGGCTGATTGGGAGAGAGTCCAGAACAGCTGTCCGGACCTGTGGAAGGTGAAATGTTGATCGAGCATGCTAGGCCGAACACCTGTGCAAATAAACATACAGGGAGTTACTGGCATGCACTGTAATGCCGTAGCCATGTTGGCTACTTGCCTTACAGTGATTGGCTGGCCGGAACGCGTCATTCGGCTCAGTCTTAGTCAGGGAGAGCTGAGCATAGGAAGGGAAAGACAGTGTAGGGAGTGTTATTGGAAGATTTTTATTACAAGAACTTTTCAGAGACCCAAAAGCCCTTTTAAGGTCTATTGCGTGTGACAGCAGCAATATATATTTTTAGCGCATCCTGCGCTAAATAGCGCCTAGTAGGCTGCTGCGGACAGTTAAATTATCCGCGCCACATCTCCTGTGTAAAGTGTGTGCATCCCAAAAATATCTGTGACATCCAGTGTACTTTTTTAATAGACGGTGTCCGCTGCGGACAGTGACATTAGCTGCACCACATCTTCAGTGTAAAGTGTGCGCATCCCAAAAATATCTGTGACATCCAGGGTACTTTTTCAATAGACAGTGTCCGCTGCGGACAGTGACATGACCAGTGCCACATCTCCAATTGTAACACGTGCGCCTAAAAATGTTATCTGTGACATACAGTGTATTTTTACGTAGACGCTTTGTTCCGTGACATTAACGGTGGTGAAAAACAATCATCCACGATACCTAGCTTCATGTCCCAGTTTGCAGGGCGGCGCAGGACACCACTCTTGAAGTCAGACCAGTGCGACCAGGTGGTCGGTTGGATTGCAGCAAATAATGCTTCCAGTCGGTTAAGCACCACCCTGTCTTCCACCAAGTCCAGTCTTGATACACCTTCCTCCCACCATGGAGTCTGGCCAAACAAGTGATCCCACACTTGGATATTCCAAGGACCTCTTTTCCTCGCCATTCCTTGAATTGGCCCTCTCGCAAAGCACGCTTGAAGAGGGACAGATCTTGTGCCCTGATTCCCAAACTCTTGAGCATCCACAGTCACAAGCAGATGACGGTGAGAAACGGCAATTACTGTTTAATGAGGTGGATGATGATGAGACACAGTTGCCAATAACTCAAAAGCAAATACTGTCTCAAGAGGGAGGATGAGACACAGTTGTCAATCACTGAGGTTGTGGTTAGGTCAACAAGTCAGGAGGATGAGCAGAGTGAGGAAGTGGAAGAGGAGGTGGTGGACGATGAAGTCACTGACCCAACCTGGGAAGGTGGAAAGCTGAGCGAGGACAGCAGTACAGAGGGGGAGGGATCTGCAGCACAGCAACAGGCTGGAAGAGGCAGTGGGGTGGAAAAAGGAAGAAGGCGGGCCACACCAAACAAGCCCGCAACTGTTCCACTGAGCACCCCCTTGAGGAAATCTCACTTGCCAAGGGGTAGGTGTTCCGCAGTCTGGCGCTTTTTTGAGGAAAATTCTGACGACAAAAGACAGAAAGATGACAAAAGAATTGTAATTTGCAACCTGTGCCATACAAAAATGAGCAGGGGCGTGAACACCAGCAACCTCACCACCACCAGCATGATCCGCCACATGGCTTCAAAGCACCATAATAGGTGGGCCGAACGCCTGGATCCCCAATCTGTGTCTGTGAGTCACACCACTGCCTCCTCTTCCCCTCTGTTACGTGCTGGCCAATCCCCTGTCCAAGACGCAGGCCCAGATGCCACCCTGCACCTGGACCTTCGCAAGCACCATCAGCGACCACATCCACTTCCGTGTCCCAGCGCAGCGTACAAATGTCCTTAACCCAGGCATTTGAACGCAAGTGCAAATACCCAGCCACCCACCGACAGGCCATAGCACTAAATGCGCAGCTTTCCAAATTACTAGCCCTGGAAATGTTGCCATTTAGGCTTGTGGACACTGATGCCTTCAGCAGCCTGATGTCGGCGGCCGTCCCACGTTACGCAGTCCCCAACCGCTATTTTTCAAGGTGTGCCGTGGACAAGTGCATTCTGCCAGGGACGCTACATTTCCCTGACGGAACACTGAGTGAATGTCGTGGAGGCCGGAAGCGAGTGGTACCCTGGGATGGCACAGGTGATACCGACGCCAAGGATTGCGGGCCCTACAGCAATCAGGGTTTCCGCCAGCACCTACATTAGTGGGTCCAACCCCCACTTCTCCTCCTCCGCCTCCTCCTCCACTTCTACCTCCGAATTATCCATGTGCAGCACCAGTCAGTCATCAGTCGGTAGCTGGAAGCAGTGTAGCACTGGGGTGGGGAAGCGGCAACAGGTCTTGCTGAAGCGGATATGCTTAGGGGACAAACAGCACACCGCCGCAGAGCTGTGGCAGGAGATAAGAGACTGAGCTGTGGCTCTCGCCACTCAACCTAGAACCATGCATGGTTGTGTCTGATAATGGCCATAACTTGGTGGCGGCTTTGGAGATCGGCAAGCTCAGACAGATCCCATACCTAGCCTATGTCTTAAACTTAGGCGTTCAGTGGTTTCTCAAAACCTAACCCAATTTGCCTGAGCTACTGGTGACAGTGCGCCGCGTGTGTGCACATTTCCGCAAGTCATCGACAGCTTCAGCCGGTCTGTTAACGCTGCAGCAGCGCTTGAAATTGCCAGTTCACTGGCTGTTGTGCGACGTGAGCACATGCTGAAACTCGACATTCTACATGTTGGCCAGGCTTTGAGGGCAGCAACATGGTCATCGCCTTTCCAGTCAGCTTCCGCTAGCAGGAGTGGGTATGGATGTCTGACCTCTGTGAGATTTAAGAAACTTTGAGGAATTAACACAGATGGTGAGTGGCGATAATGCTATTATGAGCGTAACCATCCCACTTCTGTGTCTCCTCAAACGCTCGCTGCTCACAAGTAAGGACAACGCTTTGCATGTGGAAGAGGTGGAAATGGGGGAAGACATTACACAGGGTGATAGCCAGACCACCCTCAGTTCATTTTCTCAGAGCGAATTGGACGATGAAGAGGAGGAGGAGCATGAGACAGTTTCCTCCGCTACAGAGGGTAGTACCCATGGAAGTTTAATTCCATCTGTTCAGCGTGGGAGGTCAGAAGAAGAGGATAAGGAGATTGAGAGTGATCCTCCTGATGACGAGAGCGAAGTCTTGCCTGTTGGTAATCTGGCACACATGGCTGACTTCATGTTAGGCTGCCTTTCCCGCAACCCGCGCGTTATACACATTTTAGACAACACGGATTACTGGTTGTTCACCCTTCTCGACCCCCGCTACAAAGAGAATTTCTCATTTCTCTAGTGGAGAGGGCGAGTAAAACAGTGCAATACCAGAAGATCCTTGTTAAAAAATTGCTCCAAAAATTTCCATCTGACAACTCTGGCGGCAGAGTCCGTAATTCCTTGGCCAACTGAGGAGGGGAGACAAGGGAAACACACAGCAGTTCCAACAGAGGCAGAGCAACACTCTCCAAATCCTGGGACAGTTTCATGACACCCCGCCAGCACCCTCACCCTGATGCGCCGCCTAGTGTCACAAAGAGGGAAATTTTTTTGAAGATAGTGAAGGAGTGCATAGCAGATCATGTCAGCGTTTTCAATGTCCTCAGTGCCTTACAACTACTGGGTGTCTACGCTGGACACATGGCACGAACTGGAGGTTCTAGATCCTTTTCCATGTCAGTGTTACCGAGTGTTTTACCATTTAGTATGTACGGGTGACTTGCATTATTCCTTCCCATGTGCATAAGGGTCCATTCACACGTCCGCAATTTCGTTCCGCATTTTGCGGAACGAAATTGCAGACGCATTCACGATGTGCTGCCCGGATCCGAAATTGCGGATCCGCACTTCCGGGTCCTCAATTCCGATCCCGAAAAAATAGAACATGTCATATTCTTGTCCGCAATTGCGGACAAGAAAAGGCATTTTCTATGAGAATGCCGGCGATGTGCGGTCCGCAAAATGCGGAACGCACATCGCCGATGTCCGTGTTTTGCGGATCCACGGATCCGTGGATCCGCAAAACACACACGGACGTGTGAATGGACCCTAACTTTACATTTGTCAGTGTTAAACCTCATCTGCCACTTATCTGCCCAAGCCTCCAATCTATCCAGATCCCTCTGTAGTAGTATACTGTCCTCTTCAGTGTTAATTACTTTACACAGTTTAGTGTCATCTACGAAAATTGATACTTTACTATGCAAGCCTTCTACAAGATCATTAATAAATATATTGAAGAGAATAGGGCCCAATACTGACCCCTGAGGTACCCCACTAGTGACAGTGACCCAATCTGAGTGTGTACCTTTAATAACCACCCTCTGTTTTCTATCATTGAGCCAGTTACTTTCCCACATACAGACGTTTTCTCCCAGTCCGAGCATTCTCATTTTATATACTGTGGCAATGTGAACATTGAGGTGGTGTTTCCCTAGGTTCCAGTCCGGGACTTAGGGCATTCTCATGTCCAGGGATCCTATTTAACCCTGCTACTGGATCTTGGGTGTGTCTCACTCTGGAGAGTGTGCAGACAGAGGCCTGGTGAGGCTCTGTCAGTGTGGTCTCAGCTAGGCAAGGCTGAGGGGACACGAGGCTAGGCAATAGCCTGGACTTTGGGGGACTTGCACACAGAAGGCTGGAGTGGCTCTGTGTGGTCTGAGCCGGGAGGGCTGAGAGACCACTATCCCACAAGAGACACTGGTGTGGGAGCAGCCTGGAGGCTGCTGGAGGTTGGGCTGGGAAAGCCGCATCTCATCACGGGTGTGAACTGTGGTACGCTTTAGGTGAGTCAGGGAAACCTATGTGTTTAGATAGGGCCCAGACGGGCAAGGTATTTTATTTTGGCTTTGTGTGTTTTTCTTTACGCCGTGTGCCACAATAAAGCACAGTTTGGCCCCTAAATCCTGGTGTCTGTGAAGAAGTGTGTGATTGCAACCACCGGAAAAGAGCTAATCCCACAATACTAACCTTTTATGTGGTACAGTGTCAAATGCTTTGGAGAAGTCCAGATATACGACATCCATTGATTCGCCGCTGTCAAGTCTAGAACTTACCTCCTCATAGAAACTGATTAAATTAGTTTGGCATGACAGATCCCTCACGAAGCCATGCTGATATGGAATTATTTGCTTATTTCCGTTGAGATGCTCTAAGATAGCATCTCTCAGAAAACTTTCAAACAGTTTACCCACAACAGATGTTAAACTTACCGGCCTATAGTTTCCAGGCTCTGTTTTTCGACCCTTTTTTAATATTGGCACCACATTTGCCAAGCGCCAATCCTGTGGGACATTCCCTGTCAGTATAGAGTCCGCAAATATCAGAAATAAGGGTCTGGCTATGACATTACTTAACTCCCTTAGGATACGGGGGTGTATGCCATCCGGTCCTGGCGATTTGTCTATTTTAATCTTTTTAAGTCGCTGATGTACTTCTTCCTGGGTCAGACAGGACACTTTTAATGGGGAATTTATTTTTACATTCTGCATGTCATCTGACAGAATATAAAAATAAATTCCCCACTTGGCACTATTGGTTGTAGTTGTCACTTCAGTCCCAGCTGTCACCATAGTCTCACGTCCGGCGGGAACTATCTGACAGTCCTTTTCAATCGCATGTCTGTCCAGCATATTCATCACTATACCAGTCTTAGTTTTCAGTATTGTGCTACTCCGTACCCGGGCTAACATAGGGTCTCTAACTTTCACGACCCCAAGCCTAGCCTTGGTCATGGGCATTTTGGGCCACACAATACCCTTCTCCCCTGCGAGGGAGCAACCGCAACAGGCTTACCCGCCTGTTCAGACGCTGCGGTTTCCACTTAGACACATCCCCTTACGACAGTTTCTTGCCTCTGGGACTTACCACCTGCCGGCCCAGCAGGTAGCAACTGTCGTCGGCGTACTGTCCCGGGGTCTGCCAGCCCAATAAATACAGGAACGTTCTTACCGCCTGACGTCGCAGATTCTGTAGTCTCTAGAGATGAAGATATCCCAAGATCATCTCTCCCGAGATCTCCAGCCTTCTCTGGGTTCCTGGTACCACGACCACCGGCAGACTCCTTACTGAAATCGTTGCCACTGGAAACCACATGGCCTGGAGTCCAGACCTCTCCCGGACGTTCACTCCAGGCACACCCTTTAGGACCTTGTACACAATCGCATAAAACATAGGCACTCCTGGGAGCCGCACCGCTCTCCCCCTCTTTGCCTTCCCGACAGTTGCCCTGGGCAACGGCATAGATCCGCTTTTCCTCAGGTAATCCAGGCACACCACCGACACCTTGGACGTTTACAAAGGGTACATACAGTGTTAGAGAATGTGTCTCGCGGGCCCACTGCAATTGAGCCCTCAATGCCTCACGCTCTACACCAAAGCACACCATTTCACTGGGGCCCCAACCCAGCTCCTTGGCCAGGTTTTCTTGCCATTTGATATGCTGCCACCATATGGCATATTCCGTCTTTTTTTTTTTTTTTTTTTTTTTTTTTAGTCAGTCTCTCTCACCAGGCTTCTGGCCCTTTAACACAGCGACTCCTTTGCAACCCAGCAAAAAAAATGTCCAGAGCAGCACCTGCTCCTTTCAGTGATGACGTTGCCCCTAGCAACCACTTTTCCTTCTTTCAGCAGGGACGCCTACCCGCATCCTCCACCAATTGTGGGGGGTTAGCTCTTCTCCAGGGGTCATTCACACAAGTATCTTCGCCAGACACCAAGTTTCAGGTCCAAACATCGCTTTATTTGGCACCTCAGCAAAACAAACATAAATCATACAAAAAAAAAACACCTGCCCGGCTGGGCTCTAATTAAACATAATATAACCTGACTCACCTAAAGCACCGTTCACACACGGTCATAACATCCGGCTTTCCCAGCCCAATGTCCATCAGCTTCCTGGCTGTACAGAGCACCGTTCACACACGGTCTAAATTCCAGTGCCTTTATGGGGGAGTGTGGCCCAGTAGTCCTCCCAACTCCGGCCTTGTGATCACATGCGCCCAAGCGTCATGGCCTCCCCCAACAAATCCGGCTAGCACCTAGCCCCGTGGCCCCTCAGCCAGCCCAGCTGAGACCACTCTTCCAGAGCCTCCAGCAGGACTGTGTTTCACAAAAACTCTGTGTCGGGATTCGAACCCGTGACCAGCCACATCCCAGGCGGTAGCCCTGCTTACTAGGCTACCGTCCTCTCTGGACATTCCTCCCTGAAGCCTATTAGTTAACCTCAGTCTTGCCAAGCCTTGCTCATTACCCTTGATTCCCCACACCTGGTACTTCCCTATATAAGTCCAGCCCCTTGCACTCCAGTTTGCTGATTATTGAGCTCCTGAGCCTTGATCAAGCTTCTCCTCATCTGCTGCTCTTGTTACTATTGAAAGTCCACTGCTGACCAGGAATTGCCTACCGACTACTCTTCTGCTTGTCCCTACCTACTGAACTGCTACCACCGTTGCCATCCGGATTGTCTGACTACGCTTACTGCCGCCTGCCCTGACCCACCGCCTGCCTACCGACTACGCCTCTGCTAGACTTCCTGCACCTACTACCTGCCTGCGGTCCTTGCCACTGGGCTCCACTCCTACCTCCAGCCAGCGGTCCTCTGACTCAGGTGAGCCTGTAGGACTGTTACAGAATAATCAGCCCAAAACTATGGAGTCCGCAATGGCCACTCTGCGTAAGCAGGTCTCTGAACTTCAAGAATTTGGTACTACATATCAGGAGAAATTTGCCCAGCTCCAAGGCGTAGTCCAAAGCCAACAGAGGGAGATTATTGAACTACAGAGGCAACTCCTGGACGTCCGCGGCGCGCCCGCAGACACCCGCATGCCACTCCCATCAAGATTCAGCGGCGACAGACGCCAGTATCGGGGGTTTCTAAACCAATGCCGCATCTATTTTCAGATGTACCCGGCCCCCTTCACCACCGAGAAAAAGAAGGTGCTATTCGTGGTCAATCTCCTGACGGATGAAGCATTAGAATGGGCATCACCATACGTGGAGACTAACAGTCAGCTCCTGGACAACCTAAACAACTTCATCACCGCCATGAGCCAAGTCTTCGATGACCCCAACCGCTGTGCGACAGCCGAGGCGCGACTACATGGTCTGCGGCAAGGGAGACGCTCCGTCGCCGAATACACCACCGAGTTTCGCCGTTGGGTCACGGACACCACCTGGAACCCAGCGGCACAGAGAAGCCAATTCCGGCGAGGCCTGTCAGAATTAATAAAGGACGAACTCGCCAGAGTTGAGGCCCCGGACGATCTGGATGACTTCATTCAGTTATGCATCCGGATAGATCAAAGACTCTCCGAGAGGAAGAAAGAAAGACTCTGGTCCTCGGACCACAGACCCACTTACTCCTTCTATTCCACCGCCCAGCGCGACCCCCAATCAGTAACTGAACCTATGCAGGTCGACGCTCTACGTAGGTCTCTATCCACAGCTGAGAAGGAGAGAAGGCTGGCCGAAAACCTCTGCCTCTACTGTGGGGAGCCGGGTCATTTTGCCATCAAATGTCCTCATAAGATCCGAAAGACTATTGCCGTCACGGAGCTAAAGGAGCAACGACAAACTCCAACCCCGCCAGCAGCCCCTGAAAATAACAACACGGCGGCTCATGGATCCCACTTCATCATCCCCATCCTCATCGACATTGAGGGGCGACAACTCCCCTGTTCAGCGATGTTAGACTCCGGGGCAGGCGGCAACTTCATGGACCTAACATTCGCCCGCGAAAAGAACATTCCACGGACAATCAAGGCAGCCCCCGTTGACCTGGAAACCGTCGACGGATCCCCACTCTCCTCGGGGCCGGCCACTCACGAGACCACCGAACTACAACTTCTCATAGAACCAGATCACCGTGAAAAGATCCACTTCTCTCTGATCGCTTCCCCGAAGTTCCCAGTGATCTTGGGCATCCCATGGTTGGCCACCCACAACCCCTTGGTGGACTGGGAAACCCGCTGCATACGATTCCCATCCGAGTTCTGCACGCTAAATTGCTCCCACAAACCCGTCCTTCCACCCGAAGACACCACCATCTCTAAACTATCCGTCAAGGATCTGCTACCCCCTCAATACCGCGAGTTCCAGGATGTCTGCGACAAGAAAAACGCAGACAAGCTGCCACCACACCGACCCTACGACTGCCCTATAGAACTGTTGCCCGGGGCCGAAATACCCTTTGGCAGTATCTACTCCCTCTCAGAGCCTGAACTCAAGGCTCTGGAAGAGTACCTGGACGAGGACCTGAGGAAGGGGTTCATCCGGCCCTCCACCTCCCCCGCGGGAGCCCCCTTTTTCTTCGTAGAGAAAAAAGACTCCTCCCTGCGTCCCTGCATAGACTACAGAAAGCTTAATGACATAACCGTAAAAAACCGGTACCCGCTCCCACTGATTTCCGAACTCCTTGAGAGACTCCGGGAAGCGAAGATCTTCACCAAACTCGACCTTCGAGGGGCCTACAACCTCGTCCGAATCCGCCCTGGGGACGAATGGAAGACCGCCTTCCGGACACGTTATGGTCATTTCGAGTACCTGGTCATGCCTTTCGGACTCTGCAATGCTCCCGCCACCTTCCAGCACTTCATTAACGACGTCCTCAGGGACATGCTGGATCTGTTTGTAGTCGTTTACCTGGACGACATCTTGATCTTCTCTGAAGACCTCGAGCAGCACTGCGAACACGTCCGCAGGGTACTGCAGAGACTCAGACAGAACTCTCTCTATATCAAGCTAGAGAAATGCGAGTTTGAGCGAACCACCACTCAGTTCCTCGGATACATCATCTCCCCAGAGGGCCCAAGTATGGACCCGGGGAAGGTCCAAGCTGTGATGAACTGGCCCGTTCCGAAAAACGAGAAGGAGATACAAAGATTCATTGGCTTCGCCAACTTCTATCGGAAGTTTATCCGGAACTTCTCCAAGGTCATAGCACCAATCACCCAACTCACCAAGAAGGCAGTCCCCTTCTCCTGGACACCCGAGGCCCAGGAGGCCTTCACCAAGTTGAAACTCCTCTTCACTTCTGCCCCAATCCGAATCCACCCGAACCCCGAGCTCCCATTTACAGTCGAAGTGGATGCATCAGACTCTGCGGTGGGGGCAGTTTTGTCACAACGGACAGGGGAGAGGATGCTATTACACCCGTGCGCATATTTCTCCCGCCAGATGTCCCCCTCCGAGAAGAACTATGACATCGGGAACAAAGAACTACTGGCGATCAAGGATGCCTTCTCCGAGTGGAGACACCTGCTGGAGGGAGCCACCAACCCCATAATCGTACTAACTGACCACAAGAACCTCGAGTTCATCCGCAACGCTAAGAGACTCTCAGCCAGACAGGCCAGATGGAGCCTATTCTTTTCCCGCTTCAACTATCTCATCACCTATCGCCCTGGATCAAAAAACGGCAAGGCTGACGCCCTCTCCAGAATGTTTTCCGAGCCCTCACAGAGTAACAAGGGCCAAAATAACATCTTACCCGAGAGAAGGGTCGTAGGGGCCACCTACTCTAAAGAACTCCTGGGCACAATCAAAGAAGCATATGAAAATGACCCCTTCCTCTCCCACCCCACAGGCAATGTCAGCCTTACGTTTAAGAACGGTCATTGGTTTCATCAGGACCTACAACTATATGTACCAGAAATCGCACGGCTCGAAGTGCTCAAACTCAACCATGACTCCAAGGTGGCCGGTCATTTTGGCACAAGAAAGACCCAGGAGCTTCTCTCCCGCTCCTTCTGGTGGCCAACATACAAGGAGGACATCAAGAGGTACATCTCCTCGTGCACGGTCTGTGCCCGCAATAAGACTCCTCGTTCCTCTCCCGTGGGTCTGTTACAACCCCTCCCGATTCCCTCCCTCCCCTGGGGCTCGATCTCCATGGACTTTGTGGTAGACCTTCCTCCTTCAAAAGGGATGAACACCATCCTGGTCGTGGTCGACCGTCTCACCAAGATGGCCCATTTCATCCCCTACAAAGGCCTACCCACAGCCAAACAGACGGCCGATCTTATTCTCAGAGAGGTCTTCAGGCTGCATGGGATCCCGGACGACGTGGTCTCCGACCGAGGCGTACAATTTGCCTCAAAGTTCTGGAAGAACTTCTGCCTGGCGCTCGGGGTTAAAGTGAACCTGTCCTCTGCTTTCCACCCTCAGTCAAACGGGCAGACGGAGAGAACTAATCAGACCCTAGAGCAATACCTACGCTGTTTCAGCTCCCACCTGCAGGATGACTGGCTGGATCATCTCCCCACGGCCGAGTTCGCCTACAACAATGCTGAGCACAGCTCAACCAAGCACAGCCCCTTCTTCGCTAACACAGGCTCGCACCCGGTGTTCATTCCCCACCTACCCGTCGCCTCCACCCTCCCAGCAGTGGCCGAACGCCTAACAACCCTACAGGAGGCACAAAAGAACATTATAGACAACCTCCAGCTTGCCCAGAGGTGCTTTAAACAGGGAGCAGACAGACGTCGCAAACCCACCCCGGGCTTCCATGTGGGAGACAAGGTTTGGCTGTCCACCAGGAACCTCAGATTGAAGGTCCCCTCCAAAAAATTTGCCCAAAGATACATGGGTCCGTTCCAGATCACCGCACAAATCAACGAGGTCACTTTCCGGCTCGACCTTCCGGACTCCATTAGGGTGCACCCTGTCTTCCATTGCTCTCTCCTCAAGCCATACGTGGAGAACACCTTCACAGGCCGCCACTCTCCCCCTCCACCACCCGTGAGGGTACAGGGTGAAGAAGAATACGTTGTCGCAAAGATTCTCGACTCCAGGATCCACCGGGGAAGACTACAATACCTAATTGGGTGGGAGGGTTACCCTCCTGAGGATAACTCCTGGGAGCGAGAAAAAAAAGTCCACGCCCCCAGACTGGTAAAAGAGTTCCACCAACGGCACCCCGGTAAGCCTGCCCCTGCGGTGCCCAGAGGTCACCTTGGAAGGGGGGGAGTACTGTCGGGATTCGAACCCGTGACCAGCCACATCCCAGGCGGTAGCCCTGCTTACTAGGCTACCGTCCTCTCTGGACATTCCTCCCTGAAGCCTATTAGTTAACCTCAGTCTTGCCAAGCCTTGCTCATTACCCTTGATTCCCCACACCTGGTACTTCCCTATATAAGTCCAGCCCCTTGCACTCCAGTTTGCTGATTATTGAGCTCCTGAGCCTTGATCAAGCTTCTCCTCATCTGCTGCTCTTGTTACTATTGAAAGTCCACTGCTGACCATGAATTGCCTACCGACTACTCTTCTGCTTGTCCCTACCTACTGAACTGCTACCACCGTTGCCATCCGGATTGTCTGACTACGCTTACTGCCGCCTGCCCTGACCCACCGCCTGCCTACCGACTACGCCTCTGCCAGACTTCCTGCACCTACTACCTGCCTGCGGTCCTTGCCACTGGGCTCCACTCCTACCTCCAGCCAGCGGTCCTCTGACTCAGGTGAGCCTGTAGGACTGTTACACTCTGTCTCCTTCCCCAGACTGGGAGCCACACCCAAGTCCAGCAACAGGATTAAATACCATCCCTGGACATGGGCATATTCCAAAATCCCGGACTGGAGCATGGGGAACAGGCACCCACCCAACACATTGCCTGTTCCCAGTAAAAGGCCGCCCCGGACTAGCTGGAGCCAGCTAAGCTAACTGTCTTGGTGTCCACCAACTAACTTGGTGGCCACCTATATTTAGGGCCTTTACTCCACCAAGGCTGGGCCCCTTGGTGACACGCTCCTGGTGCAAACAACACCCCTTTTTCATGCTTCCCCGGGACTTTACTGCACCCATCACTATTCACATTGCCACAAGGGTCAGCTCACCTGCAGGCCCTCACCTACAATCTTTTAGAGGGTCAGCTCACCAGCAGGCCCTCACCTACAATCTTTTACAGGGTCAGCTCACCTGCAGGCCCTCACCTAATTATACCTAATAGGTAATTTGCGCACATGATGCCTTGCTTGGAAGTGGTAGCCGTAGCTGTTTCTCAGGCTCCCTCTCCGGAATCAAACCCTGATTCCCCGTTACCCATGGTCACCGTGTTTGGTGCTGAAAATAAAATCGAAAGTTGATAGGGCAGACATCCGAATGGATCATCACCGTCACAGGGATGTGCGATCGGGCCCAGGTTAACTAGAGTCACCAGAGCGGCAGCAGGTCCTCGCCCATAATGTTTTAGATGGTCAGATCAGCAGGCCCTTGCTCCAAATGTTTTTGAGGGTCACCAGCAGGCCATCAATCATAATTTTTCAAGGCTGTGTATGATGCCCTCCTTTATGTGTAACAAAGGGTGTATTGTAGTGCCAGTTCCTTGTAATTTTTGGCAGCCCTTACACTTAGTGCATAAGCTTTATGAGTGTAGGAGTTCCACTACCTGAACAATTGTACCACAATGTGAATGAGGCCCTCCTTTATGTGATATACAGTTTGTATCAGAGTGCCTCTTCCTTGTAATTTTTGGCAGCACTTGCACTTTATATACAAGTAAATATACAGGAAAGAATGTTTCCTAACAATTTTTCCTCTAAAATCGTTTTTGTGCATATTATTGTCAGTCTGTAAAAGTGGCGTACTACTCGGACAACATCGTTCCCAGCAGCGACCTGGGAGTCCAAGATGCTTCCAGACATCCTCCCCATGCTGTTCCCGAACCATTTCGGTTGTGTTTCCATCAATTTCTGACCTTTTCCAATGAACCAGGCACCCTCCCGTCTTCAGAGCAGGCGGTGCCTGGTTTAATGCTCTGGTTCTCCCATTGCCTTCCATTGTGCTCGGGCATCCCGAGCATCCCGATGTGTTCGGCCCGAGCACCCGAGCACAATGGTGCTCGATCAACACTAGTCCGGACCAAAATCTGGCCTCGGCCAGAAGAGCGGGCCCGTCTGACTACAGAGGACCAAAAGTTGTTGAGGCAGTGGGATAAGCTGACTGTTACCCAGGGCCTCCTGTGTCAGACCATATACTTGCAATCAGAGTTGCAGTACCGGCGACAGATTGTCATCCCCATGTCATTGGGACCAGAGGCTGCCTGGGAACCCATGAGAGGGGTGCCCATTTTGGGAGCGATAAAATGTTTAAGTGGCTCCAACGGCTGGTATACTGTCCAGATTTGGCAGACATGGTGGCCAAGGCATGTCTTAAGTGTCGGCCCTGTGGACTGAGTAAGAGTACTGAACAGCGAGCTCCTGCCCAGGCCATCCAAACCTTAGCACCCCAAGAGCTCCTTATGATCGATTACGTACAGATTCGGTGCTCTATACCTCGGGACACTCATACTGTTTAGTCATGATAGACCATTTCACAAAGTATGCGGTGGCTGTGCCCACCAGAGACCAGAGGGCAGAGTCAGCCGCTGAAGCAGTCTGCAAACACTTTATACAGGTGTCTGGGTGCCCACGGAGGATACATTCGGACCATGGGGCATGTTTTCCGGGTACTCGCATGAATGAATGTTCCTGCACCCCTCCCCCCCCCCCGTATCATCCCCAGGGAAATGAGCGTGAAAACTGTTTAACCGCACCTTGCTCCAGATGCTACAGACTCTGGAGGACAGCCAAAAGCCTCGGTGGCCCGAGTACCTGCCTGAACTTATGTAGGCCTATAACAACAGGGTACACAGTACCACCGGGTACTCCCCACATATGCTCATGTTTGGGAGAGCCTAACGGGAGATTGAGGATCTCCACATGCCCTATCCAAAGGAGCCACCACTGAGAAATACCACCGCATGGGTGCAAGAGCACCGCCGCCGTCTGCGTGTGATCCACAAGGTTGTGGGGGAGCACCTTGGACAAGTGGTACACCCTAACCCGAGACCAGTGCAGAGGGATGGGTATGCCCCGGGTGATCGAGTGATGGTCAAAGCCAAACGGCCATCTGGGAAGTTGGATGGGTGGTGGGAAGCGGTCCCATACACGGTGAAGAGGAGGGTTGACCCTGCTATCCCGGCTATGAAGTAGAGCCAATAGGGACTGGGGGGCTCTTACAAAACTTGCACCGTAACATGTTGAGGCGTTCTAATTTTGATGAGCCAGTGTGCGTGGAGGAGATTTCTCCTCCTGCTCAGAATACAGAGGAAATTCCCTTAGAGGAGGAGGAATGATACCCACCGAGGTGCCAGCCGTGGAAAGTTTGCCACCCAGGGGAAGTGTTGAACAGCTTTTCATATTGCGCATGCGCCGGCCGGCTGTCTTTAGTTGGCCGACGCATGCGTAATATGAAAACCTGTTCCTCTGCCCATAATGGGCAGAGCTGCAGGCCAGTTCCCAGCTTGACTTCTTCTCTTGCCGCTCGTGACATCCGCAGTCTGGAGGCAGAGGAGGAGGTAATAATAGGACAGAAGGGCGGGCCAGAGGGCTGAAAGAGGTGTGTTTTTCTGGGCACATCGCCCAGTAACGCCGCCCCTGGACACCTTTTAGAAGCTCATTTGCATATGTTTAAAAAGTGTTTTTTTCATGATCTGGATGAGGGACACAGAAAACAAAGGTACCATTGTAATGAGGGTCAAAGAGTCTATAACCTGATCTGAGCAGTCTAAAACCCTCAGATTAGGTGAAAGACTCCCTTTAAATGTTCTGGACTGACGTTCTGCTGTTTGGCCACAAGATGCTGCTGTTTCCGAGGCATAGCTGACTGACTGCATAAATATTTCCATATTCATAAGAGGTGTGGAGAAGGAGCAGCAGCCATCTTAGAATCAAGCTGAGAGCTGAGGAACTGTGTGTGAGCAGAGAAGCTAATGGATCCAGGAGTGAGAGGACCTCCTCTGTGACCACAGCTGCAGCTGAGTGAAGCTGATCGTTGTCCAAGACCCAGATCCTGTCTGGGGAAAGGAGGATTGTTTCCAGGAAGGCTGACAAGAGCTAAGGAACAAGCTGCATACCCTGTGGGACCTCATGTTTTCTGGAGAGACTGGTTGTTCGGTTCAGAAACATCAGTGGATAAAGAGCCGACTCAGGTCGGTAAGATCGTGCACGCATCACTCTGCAGTGTTGGCGCCTAGAGACTTAGACCAGGCCTGTAGTTAGATAGTTAGGGTCTCTGCTTTGTGTCAGGTCTAAAGAGTTGCTACTGGTACTACAAGGACTCCATTACTAAAAGGGACATTGCATATTTGTGAGCTGATAAACACCCCCACGAAGTCCATCCAGTTCAGTGTCTTGCTCAGGAGTAATAATCAGGCACATGTTACCGGACTAGTTATGGGAGGGGGGAATAATATAGAGCACGGTAAGATTATAAACTGTCGTGTTGCACCACAGGCCAGCCCGTACTAAGCACCCAAACAATTGTTTATGTTTTCTTCAGGGTAATAATATGTACGGTGATGCGGTTTTAGTTGTGCCTGCCAGTAGGCAAATTACTGCAAAATTTCCGCTGGCATCCATCAGAGGGCGCCATGCTGTGCAACACAAGGGTCTCAGCCTTTGGGCTGTGTGTATGTAAATTTATTCTATGTTCTCAGAATTTGTGGTTGTGTTTATCATCACGTGTTAGTAAAATTCTATTTTGGCAAAGCTAGTGTTGCTAGAGTTGCTTTCCTCGTTCGTGACGTCGCTGTATCCTGGGGAGCCCACACCGGTACACGGCTTACATGCGCTCCCCTTCATGAGGTTACTGCCGCACTTCCCTGCAACAAGTCCACTGGATGTTTTTCGTGCAACCCCCCTTCCACGGACACGCACTGACGCTGTACATCCTGTCGCGTTCTCCCTTCCTTAAATGGAGTAGTTGCACTACTACTGGTTGCTATACATCCGTACATCCATATTGCCCTCCTCCCATAGATGGAGTAATGTCACTACCAATGTAGACCATGCATCCCATCATATGTCCCTCCATTTATAGACGGACTAATTGCACTACCCACGTATACCGTACATCCTTACCTACTCCCGCAAGTTCAGTATTCACATGATCGGGTGAAGTATTTGCACCACCATTGGATACTATGTCTACCACGCCACAGCACTAGGTACTATATTTCCTATCATATTCTTACTCTTCCACGGGGGCTGTATGCCAAGAGACAGTACCTACTATTACCCGGTCCTCCCCCACAAGCGGAATACGGGTACAACCACTGGATACTGCAGCTACTACTGCATTATCCCCTTCGTTTTTGGTTGTTGGTTTAGAGTGCCGACATGACAGTCTCTGTCCTCCCAGGGTGTGTCCCCACAACACCGCTTTAAGTCCCAGTGGGACTCTACACTACATGGTTGATCATGATACTATACACCTTCTTAGGTGGTGTATCTGCCCTAGAAGAGAATTTGGTGGTTACTACCAAGTAAATTGAGTATTACACTGCCTCTGAATACTGTTTCCACGTCTAGCTCTCCTCCTTTTCAGGTAGCTTATTTAGCCTAGCGCTCCATTCCATGGCTACTACTGCATGTCCTCTTCCGCAGGGCAGTATTTACGCTAGCACTACTAGCGCTAGAAATTGTATTTGGATTAGTATGCACTCTATAGCTGATGAGCCATTCACTTCTGGTGCACTCCCTGGTTGGCATAACCCCCTAGTTTCTATGACATTGGTCTACCACATGGTTCTTATTTTAAGTGGGACATTGGCGCTAACTGTTGACGCTGTGACACCATCAACACTGCCTCTTTTTTAAGAGATGAGTAATAGCTTTGACATGTCCTTATGTAGGGGACACACCTATTCAGGGCACATACTGTGCATTAACTTCTTTTACCGCCTCACTGGATGGGACTATGGTGCTGTCGCATGTTGTCAATGATAATAGATGTTTTGTTGCTGGAACACAACACCCTTTTGATGTTATGCCACTCCGCAAGACGAGTAATTGCACTCCCCCCCAAATTATTTTTCTGTCTACATGGCCAGTGTCTATACTGCTGAGGTTGGATTCTTACTGTTCTGGAACGCCTGCACTATTTTTTATTATATGTCTAGATTTTCTCTGGTGTTTTTGTGACATTGGACATAGTCATCACATTCTCTCCTGGAGAAGTATTTCTCCTATCTCTGACCAATCTGTGCGTTCCGCTGATGACCACATTGTCCCCTTCAGGCAGAGTCGCTACACAGTGACAGTAGATGGTCTCGAATCTACACACCTCCGATATTTTTGTTTTTCAGCCTACAGTTGGGTCTGCCTGATCCATGCAGTTTGTGGAGTATCAAACAGCTTCTTTTGTTAGAAGTCTCACGACAAGCCGCTATGGCTCTAGGGGCATCTGTGTTCCACAGTACCTGCTCCTTAGGGGGCACAGATGTATCCTTTGAACCTTACCTTTTGGATCGGTTTCCATGAGTGTATTCCGGCCAGTGTATGTGCTCTCTTTCATGTATTGTAGCCTGCTCTCTTTTAAGAGTGTGGTTTCTCAGTTTCCTCAGGTTGTCTAATGCCAGTCATGATATGGTCCTGGATCCAGCATCACTCACAGTCTTCCTTTTGTCCAGTGGCGGAGGTTGCTTTGGCTGCACTCTTCTGACGCATTGCTCTCTGCTGCACGGCTGGGATGCTATTGATTCCCAGGGACACAGTCTTTTCCTCTTAGACTACTCCCCATTTGTCTATGGTTTTTCATTTTCTATCTCTGATTGGTTCCCGTTGTGGCTTTTTGTCCCCCTTGGCCATCCCTTATCTCTGTCTTGATGAATGATCATATTCCATACTTTTTAGTGTCTTCTCGTGCTGGATTCTTTACAAAGGAGTGGCTACTCACTGTTTTCTTTTACAAATTGGCT
This sequence comes from Bufo bufo, assembly GCF_905171765.1. Taxonomy (NCBI): domain Eukaryota; kingdom Metazoa; phylum Chordata; class Amphibia; order Anura; family Bufonidae; genus Bufo; species Bufo bufo. The sequence goes on from NC_053390.1 coordinate 85,866,803, forward strand.
CACAGAGGTCTCCTCACATGCCTAGGAGATCCCTACAAGATTAGTCCTCGGCCAGTTGCCCAGTAATTCCTTCCAGTTTTCCCAGTTTTTTCCTGGGTTGAAGTATCCCATCCTGATGCCTATACATTTGGTAAGGTCGTGTCTGGGTTTTCCTGTTGCTCGTTCGCCAGGTCTCGTGCATACCCGGATTCTGCAGGTTCATTTCTGTTTAGTAAACACCCCTTGGTTTTCCATGGGGCCTATTGCCATGCAAGATATCCTGGGTTTCCAGTCCAGGTCCCAACAGCAATTATGTGGTCCTCTTTATCCAGAAGTACCTTTCGCACATTATCTTGAGTCGTCAGACATGCTTATCCTTCTTGTGGATATTATGTGCTGCTATACACATCTTCCGAAGCCTCTCGAGCCCTTGGGCTTCATTTAACTGGGTTTTCCTGGCTCATGCTCTTCCTGTCCTATTCAGGGTTCCTGTGCATCCTTTCCCCACATTTCTGTGTGGGATCCCATGGCCAGCCTTAGATTTGTTTTAGTCTTTTATTCCTTCCCCAAGGTCCTGCTTTGAAATGTCCCATGGTCTCCTGTGTCCCCCAATGATACAAACGAGAAAATAGGATTTTTTGTGCTTACCTGTAAAATCCTTTTCTCGCTGAGTTCATTGGGGGACACAGCACCCACCCAGTAAGTCCTAGCTGGTTCTTTTTGGTGGGTCCCACCTGTTCTTTGTTCTGACCCATCTCCAGCTCTCTTTCATGCAATTGGTTTCTGTTGGCTTCTCCTGGGTGCTCCTACTGCTTTTATACAAACTGATTAGCTCAGTGTATGCAGGAGGGATATAGCTAAGAGGAGGAGCTAGCACTTTTTTTGCCTTGTGTCACCTCCTAGTGGCAGCAGCAGCTATATCTATGGTCTCCTGTGTCCCACAATGAACTCAACGAGAAAAGGATTTTACAGGTAAGCACAAAAAATCCTATTATGTTTTTTTCTGTTCTTCTGATGGATCAGAAGAACTGAAAATGAAACAGAGATGTAAACTCTTGCTTACTTGAATACACAGAATAAAATGGCATCCACTAGCGCATTTCAGCTATGCATTCTTGGTATGGGCGGGGCTGAATGTATAAATACACACATACATTCATTATATAGTCTTAGGCCTGTTTCTCATTTCACATATGCTTTGGAATTTCCACCAAAAGTCTCCACTGGTGAGGTAACTAGGTTCTGTTAAATACAGTTGCAAGAAAAAGTATGTGAACCCTTTGGAATGATATGGATTTCTGCACAAATTGGTCATAAAATGTGATCTGATCTTCATCTAAGTCACAACAATAGACAATCACAGTCTGCTTAAACTAATAACACACAAAGAATTAAATGTTACCATGTTTTTATTGAACACACCATGTAAACATTCACAGTGCAGGTGGAAAAAGTATGTGAACCCTTGGATTTAATAACTGGTTGAACCTCCTTTTGCAGCAATAACTTCAACCAAACGTTTCCTGTAGTTGCAGATCAGACGTGCACAACGGTCAGGAGTAATTCTTGACCATTCCTCTTTACAGAACTGTTTCAGTTCAGCAATATTCTTGGGATGTCTTGTGTGAATCGCTTTTTAGAGGTCATGTCACAGCATCTCAATCAGGTTGAGGTCAGGACTCTGACTGGGCCACTCTAGAAGGCGTATTTTCTTCTGTTTAACCCCTTAAGGACATAGGACGTACCGGTACGCCCTATTTCCCGAGTCCTTAAGGACCAAGGACGTACCGGTACGTCCTAACTTTTAAATCGGGATTCCGGCGCCCGAGGGGTTAAACGGAACGGGATTTCGGCTGAAATCCTTCAGCCGGCATCCTGTGACAACGCCGGGGGGGTGATGTGACCCCCCGTGTCGGCGATCGCAGCAAACCGCAGGTCAATTCAGACCTGCGGTTTGCTGCGCTTTTTGCAGTTTCTGATGCCCGCGGTCCCTGACCGCGGGGATCAGAAACTTTAGAGTGGCTAAAATCTATATTTTTCACCCCCCCCCCGCACCCCTGCATGATTTGATGCCGGCGGGTGGTGCGGGGGGGTGTCGCAGGCGGTGGGGGCGTTGCGGGAGGCGGGCGGTGCGGCAGGCGGGATCGCGATCCCCCGCCCGCCTCCCCATGAATGATCGTTGGCTTCTAGTGGTTATACCAGGGTGCCACATTGCTGGCACCCTGGTATAAACGGCTCACATCTGTGCAGATGTCAGCCGTTTAACCTTTTCCATACCGCGGTCCGTACGGACCGCTGTATGGAAAAAGTTAACTGTCATCGGTCAGGGAGCTCCCTCCCTCTCCATCGGGGGGCTGCTGTGCCTTTGCAGCCCCCCGATGGAGAGGGAGAGAGCCCCCAGAGAGCCCCCCTCAGCCCCGTGCTTACCCTTCCCCGTCTGCGAAGTTCTGAGCAGACGGGGAGGGTTCCCATGGCAACAGGACGCCTGCTCAGGCGTCCTGCTGTCCATGGTGCTGAACAGATCTATGCTGAAAGCATAGATCTGTTCAGTGTAAGTAAAATACAGTACAGAACAATATATATTGTACTGTACTGTATTATACAGACATCAGACCCACTGGATCTTCAAGAACCAAGCGGGTCTGGGTCAAAAAAATGTAAAAAAAAAAAGTGAAAAAAGTTAAGATAAAAAAAAAAACATTTATCACTGAATAAAAATTAAAAAAATAAAATAAACTACACATATTAGCTATCGCCGCGTCCGTAACAACCTGATCTATAAAATGGTCATGTTACTTTCCCCGCACGGTGAACGCCATAAAAATAAAAAAATAAAAACTATGAGAAAATTGAAATTTTGCCCACCTTACTTCCCAAAAAAGGTAATAAAAGTGATCAAAAAAGTCGCATGTACGCCAAAATAGTACCAATCAAACCGTCATCTCATCCCGCAAAAAATGAGACCCTACTCAAGATAATCGCCCAAAAGCTGAAAAAACTATGGCTCTTAGACTATGGAAACACTAAAACAGGATTTTTTTTTGTTTCAAAAATGAAATCATTGTGTAAAACTTACATAAATAAAAAAAAAGTATACATATTAGGTATCACCGCGTCCGTATCGACCGGCTCTATAAAAATATCACATGACCTAACCCCTCAGATGACCACCGTAAAAAAAAAAAAAAAAAAACAGTGTAAAAAAAGCCATTTTTGCCATCTTACGTCACAGAAAGTGTAATAGCAAGCGATCAAAAAGTCATATGCACCCCAAAATAGTGCCAATCAAACCGTCATCTCATCCCGCAAAAAATGAGACCCTACTCAAGATAATCGCCCAAAAACTGAAAAAACTATGGCTCTTAGACTATGGAGACACTAAAACATTTTTTGGGTTTTAAAAATGAAGTTATTGTATAAAACTTACATAAATAAAAAAAAATGTATACATATTAGGTATCGCCGCATCCGTGACAACCTGCTCTATAAAATTACCCCATGATCTAACCTGTCAGATGAATGTTGTAAATAACAAAAAAAAAAAACGTGCCAAAAAAGCTATTTCTTGTTACCTTGCTGCACAAAAAGTGTAATATAGAGCAACCAAAAATCATATGTACCCTAAACTAGTACCAACAAAACTGCCACCCTATCCCGTAGTTTCTAAAATGGAGTCACTTTTTTGGAGTTTCCACTCTAGGGATGCATCAGGGGGGCTTCAAATGGGACATGGTGTCAAAAAAACCAGTCCAGCAAAATCTGCCTTCCAAAAACCGTATGGCATTCCTTTCCTTCTGCGCCCTGCCGTGTGCCTGTACAGCTGTTTACGACCACATATGGGGTGTTTCTGTAAACTACAGAATCAGGGCCATAAATAATGAGTTTTGTTTGGCTGTTAACCCTTGCTTTGTAACTGGAAAAAAAATATTAAAATGGAAAATCTGCCAAAAAGTTGAAATTTTGAAATTGTGTCTCTATTTTCCATTAAATCTTGAGCAACACCTAAAGGGTTAACATCGTTTGTAAAATCAGTTTTGAATACCTTGGAGGGTGTAGTTTCTTAGATGGGGTCACTTTTATGGAGTTTCTACTCTAGGGGTGCATCAGGAGGGCTTCAAATGGGACATGGTGTCAAAAAAACAGTCCAGCAAAATCAGCCTTCCAAAAACCAAACGGCGCACCTTTCACTCTACGCCCTACTGTGTGCCCGTACAGTAGTTTACGGCCACATATGGGGTGTTTCTGTAAACAGCAGAGTCAGGGCAATAAAGATACAGTCTTGTTTGGCTGTTAACCCTTGCTTTGTTAGTGGAAAAAATGGGTTAAAATTGAAAATTAGGCAAAAAAATGAAATTCTCAAATTTCATCCCCATTTGCCAATAACTCTTGTGCAACACCTAAAGGGTTATAGACGTATGTAAAATCAGTTTTGAATACCTTGAGGGGTGTAGTTTCTTAGATGGGGTCACTTTTAGGGAGTTTCTCCTCTAGGGGTGCATCAGGGGGCTTCAAATGGGACATGGTGTCAAAAAACCAGTCCATAAAAATCAGCCTTCCAAAAACCATACGGCGCACCTTTCCCTCTACGCCCCGCTGTGTGGCCGTACAGTAGTTTACGGCCACATATTGGGTGTTTCTGTAAACGGCAGAGTCAGGGCAATAAAGATACAATCTTGTTTGGCTGTTAACCCTTGCTTTGTTAGTGGAAAAAATGGGTTAAAATGAAAAATTTGACAAAAAAATTTAATTCTCAAATTTCCTCCCCATTTGCCAATAACTCTTGTGCAACACCTAAAGGGTTAATAATGTATGCAAAATCAGTTTTGAATACCTTGAGGGGTGTAGTTTCTTAGATGGGGTCATTTTTGGGTGGTTTCTATTATGTAAGCCTCGCAAATCGACTTCAGACCTGAACTGGTCCCTAAAAATTTAGTTTTTGTAAATTTCTGAAAAATTTCAAGATTTGTTTCTAAACTTCTAAGCCTTATAACATCCCCAAAAAATAAAATATCATTCCCAAAACAATTCACACATGAAGTAGACATATGGGGAATGTAAAGTCATCACAATTTTTTGGGGTATTACTATGTATTACAGAAGTAGAGAAACTGAAACTTTGAAATTTGCTAATTTTTCAAAATTTTGGGTAAATTAGGTATTTTTTTTGTGCAAAAAAAATAATTTTTTTGATTTCATTTTACCAGTGTCATGAAGTACAATATGTGACAAAAAAACAATCTCAGAATGGCCTGGATAAGTCAAAGCGTTTTAAAGTTATTAGCACTTAAAGTGACACTGGTCAGATTTCCAAAAAATGGCCTGGTCCTTAAGGTGAAAATGAGCCCGGTCCTTAAGGGGTTAAGCCATTCTGTTGTTGATTTACTTCTATGCTTTGGGTCGTTGTCCTATTACAACACCCATCTTCTGTTGAGCTTCAGCTGGTGGATAGGTGGCCTTAAGTTCTCCTGCAAAACTGTCTTGATAAACTTGGGAATTCATTTTTCCTTTGATGATAGCAATCCGTCCAAGCCCTGACGCAGCAAAGCAGCCCCAAACCATGATGCCCCCACCACCATACTTCACAGTTGGGATGAGGTTTTGATGTTGGTGTGCTGTGCCTCTTTTTCTCCACACATAATGTTCTGTGTTTCTTCCAAACAACTCAACTTTGGTTTCATCTGTCCACAGAATATTTTGCCAGTACTGCTGTGGAACATCCAGGTGCTCTTGTGCAAACTGTAAACGTGCAGCAATGTTTTTTTGGACAGCAGTGGCTTCCTCTGTGGTATCCTCCCATGAAATCCATTCTTGTTTAGTGTTTTACGTATCGTAGATTCGCTAACAGGGATGTTAGCATATGCCAGAGACTTTTGCAAGTCTTTAGCTGACACTCTAGGATTCTTCTTCACCTCATTGAGCAGTCTGCGCTGTGCTCTTGCAGTCATCTTTACAGGACGACCACTCCTAGGGAGAGTAGCAGCAGTGCTGAACTTTCTCCATTTATAGACAATTTGTCTTACCGTGGACTGATGAACAGCAAGGCTTTTGGAGATACTTTTATAACCCTTTCCAGCTTTATGCAAGTCAACAATTCTTAATAGTAGGTCTTCTGAGAGCTCTTTTGTGCGAGGCATCATTCACATCAGGCAATGCTTCTTGTGAAAAGCAAACCCAGAACTGGTGTGTGTTTTTTATAGGGCAGCTGTAACCAACACCTCCAATCTCATCTCATTGATTGGACTCCAGTTGGCAGACACCTCACTCCAATTAGCTCTTGGAGATGTCATTAGTCTAGGGGTTCACATACTTTTTCCACCTGCACTGTTAATGTTTACATGGTGTGTTCAATAAAAACATGGTAACATTTAATTCTTTGTGTGTTATTAGTTTAAGCAGACTGGGATTGTCTATTGTTGTGACTTAGATGAAGATCAGATCACATTTTATGACCAATTTGTGCAGAAATCCATATCATTCCAAAGGGTTCACATACTTTTTCTTGCAACTGTGTATATATATATATATATATATATATAATACTCAACAAATAACGAGGCAGCACTTCCAGCTTTTGGTGACAGGGTGACGACCCCAAAACTTTATTCCCAGCAACGTTTCAGCCTACTCAATGAGGCCTTTGTCAAGCTATACAACAGTGCTTACTATTGGGTATATATACCCACAATTCATTACAGACTCAGTGCAATCAGTGAAAACACATGTTAACAATAGGGTCACATGATCATCCAAAACCGCATCATCACATGACATTCTGTGTATACTACATGTTGGTGTCAAAACAATATTTACCATATACATGATCTATAAAACAAATCAACAGTGAGCATCGTACAGTCTATATACAATTAATTTGTACATTACAATTTAATATGCACAAACAGTGTCCATTAAGTACAACATCCAATATTATAAGTGAAGTGCAGACGTGCTCTGTACATTAAGAGTTAAAATTCCTTCTTCGTGATGCAGCTGCATCATATCAAACATTAAAAACTGATGGAGATTACCGCCCATGGACCCGCCGAGTCAGCCAACACTGGCGACCCCCCATCTGCTATGTGCATGCGCCGGGCCAGACGTCTTTCACCCACCTCCCCACGCAGCCGCGTCACCACGCACGCTCCCTGGAACCCACCGTCACCTAGTGGAACGCACCGCAGGCGTAGTAGCGGTGGGAGGACGGAAAGGACATGTGACACGGCCGCCCTAGCACCGCGTCAAGGGGGCGTGTCAGTGGCCATGGTAACACAGGGTGATGCGGCGGGTGTGCTTTTGGACGAGTCACATGGTGCATTTTATGATATTTTGACCTGATTTGTACTATCATGAAGGTGGTATTGGATGCCATGGTATTGACCCTGAAGCTGGATGCCAGATGGCATTGTTTTGGCATACCACATATAAAGTGCATGTAGATGGGAAGGGTTTGTCCCATTGGAGCAGCACTTGTTTTCTCTTGGTGCGGGGGATGCCTTAAGGGGGCGCCACGGGTATGTCTGGTTATGGAACCAGGTGCCTGATGTCGCCGTCCCTTGGCCCCCTCACACACCAAGATGAAGGTTGACATGACTACTATGCACAGTGTGTTCGTCTTGATGCCCCCGCCGTAAGCCGCACTGGGATATTTACCCTGTGTTACCATGGCCACTGACACGCCCCCTTGACGCGGTGCTAGTGCGGCCGTGTCACATGTCCTTTCCCAGCTCCCACCGCTACTACGCCTGCGGTGCGTTCCACTGGGTGACGGTGGGTTCCAGGGAGCGTGCGTGGTGACGCGGCTGCGTGGGGAGGTGGGTGAGAGACGTCTGGCCCGGCGCATGCGCATAGCAGATGGGGGGACGCCAGTGCTGGCTGACTCGGCGGGTCCATGGGCGGTAAGCTCCATCAGCTTTTAATGTTTGATATGATGCAGCTGCATCACGAAGAAGGAATTTTAACTCTTAATGTACAGAGCACGTCTGCACTTTACTTATAATATTGGGTGTTGTACTTAAGGGACACTGTTTGTGCATATTAAATTGTAATGTACAAATGAATTGTATATAGACTGTACGATGCTCACTGTTGATTTGTTTTATAGATCATGTATATGGTAAATATTGTTTTGACACCAACATGTAGTATACACAGAATGTCATGTGATGATGCGGTTTTGGATGATCATGTGAACCTATTGTTAACATGTGTTTTCACTGATTGCACTGAGTCTGTAATGAATTGTGGGTATATATAGTATATAATAGTAATAGTTGTATAGCTTGACAAAGGCCTCATTGAGTAGGCCGAAACGTTGCTGGGAATAAAGTTTTGGGGTTGTCACCCTGTCACCAAAAGCTGGAAGTGCTGCCTCGTTATTTGTTGAGTACGTATCGTGGAGGAGAAGCCGACCTCTGTGAGGAATTGCACCCAGTGCACGTGGTCTGACTGTGCTGCTGCGTTATTTGTGATTTTATATATATATGTATTAAGGCATTTGCCTGGATTTGTGGGAGGGGCTGAGGTCCGCCTCCAGCCTATTTAGGGCACCCCCCTTACCTGGCTCCTGCACCGTCTGAGGTCTGAGCTTTGTGAGAGGAAGTCGCTTGTTGGAGTTCTGAAGAATTTACCTGCGAGCCGCTGAATTTCTGAGAGCTTTTCGTCGCCGTCTGTTTCTGGATTTGGAGCATTGCTGTTCTTTTCCCAGCTTCACTCGGTTCACTGTGGGTCGCGTTTGCCCGTCAAACTGTGAGTTATTTCATACGGGAACAGCAGGGCCTCACGTTGCTCCTGTACCGGTTCATCTCATTTCATCAATGCGCACCAATGTCACGGTTTTCATACAAAGTCACCAGCATTCATTTCTGTCACACCTGTTCATGCGCATTTGTTCACAAACCGCACCACCATTCCGGTCAACAGCTCTGCAGCAGGCGGCCAATGGTTCCTGGATTAAATCCCCCATTTCTGTTTGTTCATATCACACACGCTGCACCCATGTCACGGCTTCTCGCAGCAATCACCGGCAGCTCATTGCATGCCTATTCTGGCGTCTCCCCACAGGACCGACACTCAGGTCAGCACCCTGATGGTTCCGGCCCCATTCCCCATTTCCCATTTCTGGGTTATTTCATTTCACCCCTCAACATCCAACATCCGACATTCATGCCCCCCCCCCCCCCCCCCTCCTCGTATTCAAGTGCACAGCTACAGGGGCCAGCTGCGCTGCACCCGGCACACCCCCTATTCATTTCAACCTCCACTGGGCTCACCGCTGCACGGTCATCCCCTCCCCACCCCCTCCTGCCTGTTTTGCCGCTCCTCCTGCCGCGCGGCCGATGGCGCCCGGCCGCGTCCTGGTGCCTGGTCTGCGCGGCGATTTCGTCGGCGCATGCGCGGTGTCCCGGCGGCCGTGGTGGGACTCCTGACGGATGGGAACAGAAATGAATGGCACTTCACTCTTATATGCTCTCAAGATGTTACTCTTCATAAACAATTCACATAACTTCCAAGCATGATTCACATAACTTCGGCAGCAACATTCATGCCCCCCCCCCCCCCTCCTCGTATTCATGTGCACAGCTACAGGGGCCAGCTGCGGTGCACCCGGCACACCCCCTATTCATTTCAACCTCCACTGTGCTTACCGCTGCACAGACATCCCCTCCCCACCGCCTCCTGCCTGTTTTGCCGCTCCTCCTGCCGCGTGGCCGTTGGCGCCTGGCCGCGTCCTGGTGCCTGGTCTGCGCATGCGCGGCGATGCAGTCGGCGCATGCGCGGTGTCCCGGCGGCCGTGCGCGCCGCATCTGATGCGGGGGGCCGCCGTCGGACGGTCCGGCCCGGCTGGTCGGCTGAGCTCAGGGGGCGCCGGTCACACAGGGGGCCCCTCCTGCGCAGGTTGCAGGGGGGGCTTCCAGCACGCCCCTCCAAGTCAAATATCACCCCAGCAGCCCCACACAAAAAAAAAAAATATCATAATAATTAAATAGGAGGGCATTACAAGGACACAGTCCAAAACGTTCCATTGAATTGCAATGGAGTCTCTTTTCACACCAGGCGCAAGCTATCATTTCATGAACAACCGTCATGATCCTCCGGGTCATGTATATGTACCATATGCATTTGCACTTTTCATCACACTATGTTATGTCTACCCTCCCCCTTTTTCAGGCGGTCAATCTATACTGTATTTTACACTACCGTCTACCCGGAGAATTTTTCTTACTACCAGGTACGTTCACCTGCTCATTTACAAAAATCTTCCTTACATTTCGGATAGTCCCGTTAGGGTCAGCGTGCTGGCTTTAGGGGCACTATCATCCCACTAGGTACCCCCTTCTTGGCTTCGCCAGCAGTTAGTGGTCCCGCGAGGCCGACACCCCGCCTCAAACGTACAGAGGCACCTGCCCAACGCGCCACCTCGTTAGTAAGCCGCCTCGCGTGTTGCATAGAGAGGGCCTCACCTGTCACTCCCTTCCCCTAGTCCTGTCTTACAGTCACCGAGAGGCCAACGCTCCTGCCACTACCACGAGTGGCCTCATTATCCCCTCGCGCCAAATCATAGGTAGAGCCTCTCAAGCCGCTTGGCAATTAGCAGGGCCTCATCTGTCACCATGCAAGTGTAATTTTTTCCCCGTACGGCCTAGCTAGCCAGCATGATCCCGCGTGTCCTCAAACTAATCAACTATTTTATTTTTAGTATGTCGCTGGATGGGTTAGAAAACTTCTCCCTACCTGGCACCCCTGCTAGATCTGTCACTGCTACCCCGGGAGACGATCTAGCCAGTCCAGCGTCCATCCGGTCCTCGACAATTCCACGCATCACGGCGGAGTTGAGGAAACGGCATGTTCCCTTCCCCGCCACGGCAAGGAAAGCGGAACTGTTCCGGCTGCTGCGCGCATCAACCAATAATAGGGATGCAGGGGAAGGACCCAGCCAGTCTGGCACCGGGGACATCCATGCCATGCTAGCCTCTCTGATGACATCCATGTCAACAGTCAACGCCAGGTTGGAGAGGCTAGAATCGGTCACCATGATCCTTTCCTTGGCGGGTCCGCCACCGGCGGCATCACCGGCACCGGCCGGATTAGCGGTGATCACGCCGTCCATTAGCGTGGAGGACCAGGAAGTCAACCCGGCGCATATGATTCCAGAGCACTTGAAACGGGATATCCTGGAAGGTAAGGATGTAAACCTGGCCTCCCTTCTGATTGCCTCCCAGGATGTGGTCGAAAACACGACCTATGCCTATGACGAGGTTTCAGTTGTGGTCAAGTCCAGGGATGCCCGGCTCAATAGGAAATTGACCATTCCCGAATTCGTGTTGGCTTTCGGAATCTATAGAGAGGTCATCTGTGCGGTCTACCCCAACAGAAGGGAGGAATTCGACCTCTACTTACACAAACTGGTGGACTTGGGCAACAAATACGGAGGGTCAGCGTTTTATGACTATCACAGGTCTTTTTCGGCGAAAGTGGCGGGGGCTTTCTCCCAGTACGGAGTCCGCTCCAACTGGGCGAGGATCGACACGGTCATATTCTGTCGCCACTTCGCAGGCCTTAGGACCCCAGCCTGTGCGCACTGCTCCTCCACGGCCCACACCACCAATTTCTGCCCGAACACGTCGGACAGACAGGGCCTCTCCCAGGCAGCTGGTCCCTCCGGGGTCCCGGAAAGACTGGCCCGGGACAAGCTGGGTCGGCCGATCAAATTTCTAGGCAAATCCATGATTTGCAATAATTTCAATGAGGGGTCCTGTAATTACAGCGGGTGTAAGTTGTTACATATATGCACCAAATGTTTCCGGGCACATGCCAAGTCCATGTGTCCAAATAAAATGTTTACAAAACCGTATCTAACAACCATCAACATGCCAGTTTTTACCGCGCTCATGTCGCAACACCCGTCCAGGCATCTTTCAGATTTCCTCGTTTCAGGGTTGACAGAAGGATTCCACACGGGCATCCTGTATATGCCAACTGGCACCCTGGAATGTCCCAATCTTTTATCCGCTCTACACAACCCCACCACCATTGACGCTCTCATAGCCCAAGAAGTAACGGAGGGCTTTGTGCTAGGTCCTTTCAAGACTCCCCCATTCGCCACATGGCGCACCAACCCCATTGGCATCGTCACGGGAAAATCTTCCCAGAAGCAGAGGCTCATCATCGACCTATCGGCGCCTCACGGGTCAGGCAACCCCAGTCTCAACTCCCTCATTCCCTCGGAGGAATTCTCTCTGCAGTATACCACCATAGATCACGCCATCACGGCCATCAGACAAGCAGGGGTGGGGGCATGGCTCAGCAAAACCGACATCGCCAACGCCTTCAAATTGCTACCGATTCACCCTACACTGTGGCACCTGCACGGCATCAAGTGGTCTGGGGATTATTATTTTTTCTCCCGGTTGACCTTCGGGTCCAAAAGCAGCCCGGCCATCTTCGACGTGTTTGCAGAAGCATTATGCTGGTTGCTTTTGAATGTAGCAAGGTGCCCGCTGGTTTTACATTACCTTGATGACTTCCTATTGGTGGAAGAAAACACTTCCCCCCCTTCCAGCCTCAGAGCCACCATCAAGCTGTTCAGGGAACTGGGGGTACCCCTCTCCACCAAGAAGACAGAGGGGCCGGACACGATCATCACCTTCCTGGGTATCCAGTTGGCTTCAGCTTCAATGCAAGCCAGTTTGCCGTCCGGGAAAATCCAGGACATTCTCACCCACATAGACGGCTATCTTCAACTCGGCACCTGCAACCGCAAAGAACTACAGTCCCTGCTGGGCTCCCTGAACTTTGCCATGCGCATCATACCCCAGGGTCGCTCATTTATTTCACGGCTTCTGCACCTCTTCCCCTTGTTCCTACACGAATCGCACAGATTGTCCCTGGATGCCCACGCTGCGGCTGATCTGGGAATGTGGAGGAGATTTCTGTCCACCTGGAATGGCAGGAGCTTGTTTCTCCCTCAGCTGTCGGACTCTTCCCCCTCTATCTGGTCAGATGCGGCATCTACCACAGGCTTTGCGGCCATATTTGGGGACGATTGGCTGTGGGGCAGCTGGCCTCCTGCGGTCCAGGGTCTGGAAGGATTCTCCACTACCTCAGCGCTTTTTGAGATCTATCCCATCGTAGCGGCTGCCGTGGCGTGGGGTCATTTATGGGCAAACATGTCGGTCCGCTGCTACTCAGACAACCAAGCAACCTGCCAGATCATCAACAAAGGTCGTTCATGCGAAGACTCACTTGGCTGGCCGCCTGCAATAATTTTTTCTTGCATTGTTTCCATGTCCCTGGGGTGTGCAATTCGGCTGCTGACAATTTGTCTCGCTTCAAATTTCAGGCATTTCATCAGGCTCTCCCATCAGCATCGCCCACTGCCTCCAGCACCCCGTCATTTCAACAACTCATTCTGGACTAGAGGCCATCATGCGGCATAGCCAGTCTTTGTCCCACTTTTCACTATCAGTCATACACATAGAACGTACAACAGAGCATTCACGCTATTCAACAGGTTCCTGGTAGAACACAACATCACGCACCCTTTCATCATGACGTCTCTTTTGGGATTTGCTTCTTTCTGCCACCTCAAACTCAAAATGTCATACAACACCATCAAACTATATCTTACTGGCATTCAACATCATATGCTAATCTTGCATCCCAACTACACCAGCTTCATGGCCTCCCACCAAATCAAAACAATACTAAGAGGCATTCAGAAGACGGAACCCGCACGTCCAGCCCAGAGGCTGCCCATCAACAGTCATGTTTTCAAAGCATTATCCGACTTGCTGGACGCCACGCCTTTTGATACAAATACCAACGCCGTCATCAAAACTGCAATTTACTTAGCCTTCTACGGGTTCCTGAGGCCCGGTGAATTCACTACAACCTCCACGTCCCAAACCTCACCTTGTCTTCTTGTCTCCCACTTATCCAAACACCTGGATCACTACATCCTGACCATACCTCACTCCAAGAGTAGTCAGCATTCACCCGACAACATCTCATATTACCCCACGCACAACAAATGGTGTCCGGTGAGGGTTCTGGACACCTACAGTCAGCTTCACAAGTTCCTACCCTCTCAACCGCTACTCCAACTTCATGGGTCGGTGCTCACTACGACCACCTTCATGATCCATGTCAGGTCATTTCTCACCCAACTGGGCCTCAACGCTGCCAACTACTCAGGGCACTCCTTTCGCATCGGAGCTGCATCCACGGCCTCCAGTGCCAACATCCCTACTCATGTTATCAAGAAATTGGGGCGCTGGAAGTCATCCGCTTACGCACGATACATTCCCAATCCAGCACAAGAGTTGAGAGTGGCTTTCCAAAGCATGTCGGGTTGAGCTATTCACGTGTTTTATTGGCTACAAATAAACTGGTTTATTTCCATTTTTGCCCTCTTCTTTCTTAGGCCTACCTCATCCTCGGTTTCGGCACACCACAACCGACTGCATTTCTTTCCCTGCATTCCAGGGCTCTTCACTGTACTACCGTAAGCACCTAACACAAGTATTAAGGCATTTGCCTGGATTTGTGGGAGGGGCTGAGGTCTGCCTCCAGCCTATTTAGGGCACCCCCCTTACCTGGCTCCTGCACCGTCTGAGGTCTGAGCTTTGTCCCTCCCACCACTCCACTCATTTACAACTCATTTCTTTTATGTCTTTTCCTTGGGTGGGCCCTCTTCTTTCTTAGGCCTACCTCATCCTCGGTTTCGGCACACCACAACCGACTGCATTTCTTTCCCTGCATTCCAGGGCTCTTCACTGTACTACCGTAAGCACCTAACACAAATATATATATATATATATATATCAAAAGTAGGGCAGCACTCCTTTGCCAACTGTAAAGTGGGTGCCACCGGTAACCCCTCGATTCCTTCCAGTTTTTCCAGTTTTTTCCTGGGTTGAAGTATCCCATCCTGATGCCTATACATTTGACAAAACAATAAACACAGGTGCACTCTGCAATCTCACTAAATCCTCAAACTGATTTTAAAATTGAGAGATTAGTCAACATGTCCTACGGTGTAGAACATGTCTAAGCCCGGACACCACGACAAGGTTTCTCAAGTAGCCCGGGGCCCTACACTCTCCTACCTGAGCCAGTGGGCAAATTACAGGAGCATAAGGCCGACTCACAAACAACTCACCAGTTACCTCCAGCATGTGGCCATGCTTGCAATGGGAGGAGGGAGGAGTCTGTGAGTCCCACTCAAGACTTGCTGATATGTCCCAGGCCTCACAGGTGCACCTAAATGTGACCTGTAGATGGAAAACAGGCACATTTAAATAGGAGTTTATACACCTCCAGGAATCTATATATACAAACTAAGAAGACAGGTTGGCATTAGCAGGAAGTGCTCAAACCTTATGCTCCTGTAATTTGCCCACTGGCTCCTGGTATCGCCCATACGGCTCAGGTAGGAGAGTGTAGGGCCCCGGGCTACTTGAGAAACCTTGTCGTGGTGTCCGGGCTTAGACATGTTCTACACCGTAGGACATGTTGACTAATCTCTCAATTTTAAAATCAGTTTGAGGATTTAGTGAGATTGCAGAGTGCACCTGTGTTTATTGTTTTGTTATATTGTTCTATTAATTATCACATCCGCACTTGTTACCTTGTGTAGGATGTCTATTGTGGTACTTGTGGTTCGCCGCGGGCATCCTCCATTGTATGCATTTTGCTGGGGATTGCCATTAGCAACGGGCCACAAGTGCAGGATTTGCTCCTCTATATATATGCACAACTGCATGTGGGTTTGAGCACTTCCTGCTAATGCCAACCTGTCTTCTTAGTTTGAATATATAGATTCCTGGAGGTGTATAAACTCCTATTTAAATGTGCCTGTTTTCCATCTACAGGTCACATTTAGGTGCACCTGTGAGGCCTGGGACATATCAGCAAGTCTTGAGTGGGACTCACAGACTCCTCCCTCCTCCCATTGCAAGCATGGCCACATGCTGGAGGTAACTGGTGAGTTGTTTGTGAGTCGGCCTTATGCTCCTGTAATTTGCCCACTGGCTCCTGGTATCGCCCATACGGCTCAGGTAGGAGAGTGTAGGGCCCCGGGCTACTTGAGAAACCTTGTCGTGGTGTCCAGGCTTAGACATGTTCTACACCGTAGGACATGTTGACTAATCTCTCAATTTTAAAATCAGTTTGAGGATTTAGTGAGATTGCAGAGTGCACCTGTGTTTATTGTTTTGTTATATTGTTATATTAATTATCACATCCGCACTTGTTACCTTGTGTAGGATGTCTATTGTGGTACTTGTGGTTCGCCGCGGGCATCCTCCATTGTATGCATTTTGCTGGGGATTGCCATTAGCAATGGGCCACAAGTGCAGGATTTGCTCCCCTATATATATGCACAACTGCATGTGGGTTTGAGCACTTCCTGCTAATGCCAACCTGTCTTCTTAGTTTGTATATATAGATTCCTGGAGGTGTATAAACTCCTATTTAAATGTGCCTGTTTTCCATCTACAGGTCACATTTAGGTGCACCTGTGAGGCCTGGGACATATCAGCAAGTCTTGAGTGGGACTCACAGACTCCTCCCTCCTCCCATTGCAAGCATGGCCACATGCTGGAGGTAACTGGTGAGTTGTTTGTGAGTCGGCCTTATGCTCCTGTAATTTGCCCACTGGCTCCTGGTATCGCCCATACGGCTCAGGTAGGAGAGTGTAGGGCCCCGGGCTACTTGAGAAACCTTGTCGTGGTGTCCGGGCTTAGACATGTTCTACACCGTAGGACATGTTGACTAATCTCTCAATTTTAAAATCAGTTTGAGGATTTAGTGAGATTGCAGAGTGCACCTGTGTTTATTGTTTTGTTATATTGTTATATTAATTATCACATCCGCACTTGTTACCTTGTGTAGGATGTCTATTGTGGTACTTGTGGTTCGCCGCGGGCATCCTCCATTGTATGCATTTTGCTGGGGATTGCCATTAGCAACGGGCCACAAGTGCAGGATTTGCTCCCCTATATATATGCACAACTGCATGTGGGTTTGAGCACTTCCTGCTAATGCCAACCTGTCTTCTTAGTTTGCCTATACATTTGGTAAGGTAGTGTCTGGGTTTTCCTGTTGCTCGTTCGCCAGGTCTCGTGCATACCCGGATTCTGCAGGTTCATTTCTGTTTAGTAAACACCCCTTGGTTTTCCATGGGGCCTATGAAACAGAGATGTAAACTCTTGCTTACTTGAATACACAGAATAAAATGGCGTCCACTAGCGCATTTCAGCTATGCATGCTTGGTATGGGCGGGGCTGAATGTATAAATACACACATACATTCATTATATAGTCTTAGGCCTGTTTCTCATTTCACATATGCATTGGAATTTCCGCCAAAAGTCTCCACTGGTGAGGTAACTAGGTTCTGTTAGATAGATAGATAGATAGATAGATAGATAGATAGATAGATAGATAGATAGATAGATAGATAGACTGCTCAAAAAAATAAAGGGAACACTTAAACAACACAATGTAACTCCAAGTCAATCACACTTCTGTGAAATAAAACATGCTGTTGTGCAAATGGGATAGACAACAGGTGGAAATTATAGGCAATTAGCAAGACACCCCCAATAAAGGAGTGGTTCTGCAGGTGGTGACCACAGACCACTTCTCAGTTCCTATGCTTCCTGGCTGATGTTTTGGTCACTTTTAAATGCTGCCGGTGCTTTCACTCTAGTGGTAGCATGAGACGGAGTCTACAACCCACACAAGTGGCTCAGGTAGTGCAGCTTATCCAGGATGGCACATCAATGCGAGCTGTGGCAAGAAGGTTTGCTGTGTCTGTCAGCGTAGTGTCCAGAGCATGGAGGCGCTACCAGGATACCAGGAGACGTGGAGTACATCAGGAGACGTGGAGGAGGCCGGAGGAGGGCAACAATCCAGCAGCAGGACCGCTACCTCTGCCTTTGTGCAAGGAGGAACAGGAGGAGCACTGCCATAGCCCTGTAAAATGACCTCCAGCAGGCCACAAATGTGCATGTGTCTGCTCAAACAGTCAGAAACAGACTCCATGAGGGTGATATGAGGGCCCGACGTCCACAGGTGGGGGTTGTGCTTACAGCCCAATACCGTGCAGGACGTTTGGCATTTGCCAGAGAACACCAAGATTGGCAAAGTCGCCACTGGCGCCCTGTGCTCTTCACAGATGAAAGCAGGTTCACACTGAGCACATGTGACAGAGTCTTGAGACGCCGTGGAGAACGTTCTGCTGCCTGCAACATCCTCCAGCATGACCGGTTTGGCATTGGGTCAGTAATGGTGTGGGGTGGCATTTCTTTGGAGGGCCGCACAGCCCTCCATGCGCTCGCCAGAGGTAGCCTGACTGCCATTAGGTACCGAGATGAGATCCTCAGACTCCTTGTGAGACCATATGCTGGTGCGGTTGGCCCTGGGTTCCTCCTAATGCAAGACAATGCTAGACCTCATGTGGCTGGAGTGTGTCAGCAGTTCCTGCAAGACGAAGGCATTGATGCTATGGACTGGCCCGCCCGTTCCCCAGACCTGAATCCAATTGACCCTAACCGAAATAGATACCTCAACCATCGAATGAATCCACATTCAAGTAATGCCCTAGCCTTTGGCAATAAATACATATAAATAACCTACATAGAAAATGCCAGACCGCTGGTACTAAATAATTCTTTATTACAAAATCACATTAATAATTTAACAACATACATGATTAAAAGAATCAGTGCAGGAGATAAAAAGCAACATCGCTGGAGGAGACATACAGTGAACGGAGTCCCTATCCTTGAACATGATTAATCAGAAAAAGTTATGCATGCATAAAATCATACATTGTAGGAAAAAAGGACAATTACCCATACAGAGTCTCCTCCAGGGTGGCGCCAACCCCAACGCGCGTTTCGGCGTACCTTCGTCTGGGGGTAGCGTAATCACTGGAGGACATGGTTTAAATACAAATGTCAGCCAATCAACATACCAGTAATCATCGGTTCATACATCACCGGACTGCGCCGGATTTTGTCTGATGGACTTCCTAGATGCCGGCATCTGAAGGAGCATGTGACCACCCGGAAACATGTGATTCGCTTCTGGTCATGTGATCCGGATGACGTCACTTGAACGCGCACAACAAAGTCGCAGCTCAGTGGCGTCATCCAACCTTACTACATGATTCGGATCCATCATATTGGTATATCCGTGCATTTGAAAGGCAGAAAAGAGATACACACGCAATCGAGATATATCGGAGAACATATACAATAATCATTTGATGTGGACATACAAAAAAGAAAAAGGGGTTAATATAAAAAAGTTAATATACGAAATTACTCACAACATACACACGTCACACACCAAGTTATTCCACAACAGTGCCAATAGACGGATGGGTAGGGCATCTTATCCCTCATTAATATAATAGCAGATATACATCTATCATATAAAGATCGTACCCATCCATTACATTCAAAACTAAGTCTATAAATAATCTGATATTAGAAATGGTGGTGAAAAGTGCAAAGTGCATAAACTATTAGAGGATATATAAAAATCCATAAAAAATATATATTATATGTGTGACCCACAGTATTGATGCAACTAATGAATCATAAATCAAGTGAAAGTATATAAAAAGAGAGCGTAGCCCATATATGTAAATACAGATCAACACTTATATATGTACGTGTCCTTCACTGTTTGACCAGTGAGTGTTAAAAAGGTGCAAAGTGCATTATAATAGATATATCATCTCAGATACATATACAAATTCATATAGTGTCTTGTGAGTTGTCACCCTCGCCAATTGTCAGTGATAGACCAAGGGAAAGAGAGGGAAGGGGGGAGAGAGAGGAGGGGGGGGGGGGGAGAGAGAGGAGGGGAGGGGGGGAGGGAAAAGAGGGGGGAGGGGGGGAAAAGAGAGGGGGGGAAAGAGGGGGCGGAAGGACAAGGAGGGGGGGAGGGGGGATATGGGAAGAAGAAATGAGAGAACTGGGGCAAGGTCCTTCAACCACATGATTATTGGTCAGACCCTACCAACCCCATGTGCTGTGTGTAATGTAATAGATATGTCAATTGTTGTATTCCATCATTCATTTTGATGTCGGTCACCACATCACATTCTCCGATGTGCATCAGAAGAGGCAGAACGGGAGATGCAAGGTGGGGACACAGATCACAACCAATACTGTACTAGATCAATCCGTTAATCGATTGCATAGTCTGTCCATATATCAGTCACCGCATCACATTCCCCAATACACATATTGCATGTGGATTGGGGAATGCAAGGCGGGGACACAAGGTCCACTCAGTGATGACCCTAGAAGATCAGGGGAGAAAAAGTGATTAAAACAAAATTAAAATACATAAATTGAACCCCTTTTGGGTGTGGAGACCCATGTGAACCGTAATGCCTATAGGAAAGTGGAGAAGCCAGTAGATTCATTCAGACCGCCCAGGTGCAGTGTATTCAATTTCCAAATCCACTTGCACTCGAGCTGCCCCAATCTTTTAGTGATATTACCTCCTCTGATGTTTTTCATGACACAATCAATCGCCCGTACCTTCAAATGCACAGGATTGCAGTCGTGATATGTCTTGAAATGTCTTGCAACTGGTTTTAAATTACACAGATCTTCTTCCTCTGTT
The DNA here is from genome assembly GCF_905171765.1 of Bufo bufo. NCBI lineage: Eukaryota > Metazoa > Chordata > Amphibia > Anura > Bufonidae > Bufo > Bufo bufo. The sequence goes on from NC_053390.1 coordinate 85,887,433, forward strand.
GCTGCCATTATATCTCTGACATGTTCTCGCACTCTCACCTTCAATTCTCTCGTGGTTAAACCCACATAAATTTTTGGGCAAGAACATTTAGCATAATACACGACTGCCGTACTCGTGCATGTGAGGCATTGTGTTATTTTAAAGGTTTTTGTATTGGTTGTGTCATCAAAAGAGGTAGCCCTCTCCATATTTGGGCATGCTATACATTTCCCGCATGGGACAAAACCCCACTTCGGCTTCCCCAGTCCTGGGAACAAAGGTTGTTTTTGTTTTACATACAGGCTGCGTACGAGATGGTCTCTCAAATTCTTTGATCGTCTAGCCGTTATCATAGGATATGGTGCTATGAATTTTGTCAAGATGGGATCGGTTAGTAGAATCGGCCATGATTTTTCCAAAATATGTGCAAGGAGGAACAGGAGGAGCACTGCCAGAGCCCTGTAAAATCAAGAAGGCCTATAGGAGAGCAAATTAAGAAGGCCTATAGGAGAGCAAAAACATGCTCTTGGCAGGACTTACTTTTTTCTGAAGTCCAAAAGAGTAAGGATAACAAGACACGATACATCACAGGGTATCATGGAAGGTGGTTAGAGATGGCCGATCCTACTAACCGATCCCATCTTGACAAAATTCATAGCACCATATCCTATGATAACGGCTAGACGATCAAAGAATTTGAGAGACCATCTCGTACGCAGCCTGTATGTAAAACAAAAACAACCTTTGTTCCCAGGACTGGGGAAGCCGAAGTGGGGTTTTGTCCCATGCGGGAAATGTATAGCATGCCCAAATATGGAGAGGGCTACCTCTTTTGATGACACAACCAATACAAAAACCTTTAAAATAACACAATGCCTCACATGCACGAGTACGGCAGTCGTGTATTATGCTAAATGTTCTTGCCCAAAAATTTATGTGGGTTTAACCACAAGAGAATTGAAGGTGAGAGTGCGAGAACATGTCAGAGATATAATGGCAGCAACAGAGGAAGAAGATCTGTGTAATTTAAAACCAGTTGCAAGACATTTCAAGACATATCACGACTGCAATCCTGTGCATTTGAAGGTACGGGCAATTGATTGTGTCATGAAAAACATCAGAGGAGGTAATATCACTAAAAGATTGGGACAGCTCGAGTGCAAGTGGATTTGGAAATTGAATACACTGCACCCGGGCGGTCTGAATGAATCTACTGGCTTCTCCACTTTCCTATAGGCATTACGGTTCACATGGGTCTCCACACCCAAAAGGGGTTCAATTTATGTATTTTAATTTTGTTTTAATCACTTTTTCTCCCCTGATCTTCTAGGGTCATCACTGAGTGGACCTTGTGTCCCCGCCTTGCATTCCCCAATCCACATGCAATATGTGTATTGGGGAATGTGATGCGGTGACTGATATATGGACAGACTATGCAATCAATTAACGGATTGATCTAGTACAGTATTGGTTGTGATCTGTGTCCCCACCTTGCATCTCCCGTTCTGCCTCTTCTGATGCACATCGGGGAATGTGATGTGGTGACCGACATCAAAATGAATGATGGAATACAACAATTGACATATCTATTACATTACACACAGCACATGGGGTTAGTAGGGTCTGACCAATAATCATGTGGTTGAAGGACCTTGCCCCAGTTCTCTCATTTCATTCTTCCCATATCCCCCCTCCCCCCCCTCCTTGTCCTTTCCCCACCCTCTTTCCCCACCCTCCCTTTTCCCCCCTCCCCCCTCTTTTCCCTCCCCCCCTCCCCTCCTCTCTCTCCCCTTCCCTCTCTTTCCCTTGGTCTATCACTGACAATTGGCGAGGGTGACAACTCACAAGACACTATATGAATTTGTATATGTATCTGAGATGATATATCTATTATAATGCACTGTGCACCTTTTTAACACTCACTGGTCAAACAGTGAAGGACACGTACATATATAAGTGTTGATCTGTATTTACATATATGGGCTACGCTCTCTTTTTATATACTTTCACTTGATTTATGATTAATTAGTTGCATCAATACTGTGGGTCACACATATAATATATATTTTTTATGGATTTTTATATATCCTTTTTAATAGTTTATGCACTTTGCACTTTTCACTACCATTTCTAATATCAGATTATTTATAGACTTAGTTTTGAATGTAATGGATGGGTACGATCTTTATATGATAGATGTATATCTGCTATTATATTGATGATGGATAAGATGCCCTACCCATCCGTCTATTGGCACTGTTGTGGAATAACTTGGTGTGTGACATGTGTATGTAGTGAGTAATTTCGTATATTAACTTTTTTATATTAACCTCTTTTTCTTTTTTGTATGTCCACATCAAATGATTATTGTATATGTTCTCCGATATATCTCGATTGCGTGTGTATGTCTTTTCTGCCTTTCAAATGCACGGATATACCAATATGATGGATCCGAATCATGTAGTAAGGTTGGATAACGCCACTGAGCTGCGACTTTGTTGTGCGCGTTCAAGTGACGTCATCCGGATCACGTGACCAGAAGCGGATCACATGTTTCCGGGTGGTCACGTGCTCCTTCAGATGCCGGCATCTAGGAAGTCCATCAGACAAAATCCGGTGCAGTCCGGTGATGTATGAACCGATAATTACTGGTATGTTGATTGGCTGACATTTGTATTTAAACCATGTCCTCCAGTGATGACGCTACCCCCAGAAGAAGGTACGCCGAAACGCGCGTTGGGGTTGGCGCCACCCTGGAGGAGACTCTGTATGGGTAATTGTCCTTTTTTCCTACAATGTATGATTTTATGCATGCATAACTTTTTCTGATTAATCATGTTCAACGATAGGGACTCCGTTCACTGTATGTCTCCTCCAGCGATGTTGCTTTTTATCTCCTGCACTGATTCTTTTAATCATGTATGTTGTTAAATTATTAATGTGATTTTGTAATAAAGAATTATTTAGTACCAGCGGTCTGGCATCTTCTATGTAGGTTATTTTTCTGAATCCAATTGAGCACATCTGGGACATCATGTCTCGCTCTATCCACCAACGTCACGTTGCACCACAGACTGTCCAGGAGTTGGCAGATGCTTTAGTCCAGGTCTGGGAGGAGATCCCTCAGGAGACCGTCCGCCACCTCATCAGGAGCATGCACAGGCGTTGTAGGGAGGTCATACAGGCACGTGGAGGCCACACACACTTCTGAGCCTCATTTTTACTTGTTTTAAGGACATTACATCAAAGTTGGATCAGCCTGTAGTGTGTTTTTCCACTTTAATTTTGAGTGTGACTCCAAATCCAGACCTCCATGGGTTGAAAAATTTTATTTCCATTTTTCTATTTTTGTGTGATTTTGTTGTCAGCACATTCAACTATGTAAAGAACAAAGTATTTCAGAAGAATATTTAATTAACTCAGATCTAGGATGTGTCATTTTTGTGTTCCCTTTATTTTTTTGAGCAGTGTATATATACACATCAAAAGTAAGGCAGCACTCCTTTGCCAACTGTAAAGTGGGTGCCAGCGGTAACCCCTCGATTCTGGGTGGTAGACAAGTCGCAAAAATCCACGGCACTCCTTAAAAGTGAAAAATGTGCTATTTATTCACACATGTCATACAGCTATATACAGTTGCAAGAAAAAGTATGTGAACCGTTTGGAATGATATGGATTTCTGCACAAATTGGTCATAAAATGTGATCTGATCTTTATCTAAGTCACAACAATAGACAATCACAGTCTGCTTAAACTAATAACACACAAAGAATTAAATAATACCATGTTTTTATTAAACACACCATGTAAACATTCACAGTGCAGGTGGAAAAAGTATGTGAATCCCTAGACTAATGACATCTCCAAGAGCTAATTGGAGTGAGGTGTCAGCCAACTGGAGTACAATCAATGAGATGAGATTGGAGGTGTTGGTTAAAGCTGCCCTGCCCTATAAAAAACACACACCAGTTCTGGGTTTGCTTTTCATAAGAAGCATTGCCTGATGTGAATGATGCCTCGCACAAAAGAGCTCTCAGAAGATCTACGATTAAGAATTGTTCACTTGCATAAAGCTGGAAAGGGTTAAAAAAAATATCTCCAAAAGCATTGCAATGTTTATCAGTCCATGGTAAGACAAATTGTCTATAAATGGAGAAAGTTCAGCACTGCTGCTACTCTCCCTATGAGTGGCTGTCCTGTAAAGATGACTGCAAGAGCACAGCGCAGACTGCTCAATGAGGTGAAGAAGAATCCTAGAGTTTCAGCTAAAGACTTACAAAAGTCTCTGGCATATGCTAACATCCCTGTTAGCGAATCTACGATACGTAAAACACTAAACAAGAATGGATTTCATGGGAGGATACCACAGAGGAAGCCACTGCTATCCAAAAAAAACATTGCTGCACGTTTACAGTTTGCACAAGAGCACCTGGATGTTCCACAGCAGTACTGGCAAAATATTCTGTGGACAGATGAAACCAAAGTTGAGTTCTTTGGAAGAAACACACAACACTATTGTGAGAGGCACAGCACACCAACATCAAAACCTCATTCCAACTGTGAAGTATGGTGGTGGGGGCATCATGGTTTGGGGCTGCTTTGCTGCGTCAGGGCCTGGACGGATTGCTATTATCAAAGGAAAAATGAATTCCCAAGTTTATCAAAACATTTTGCAGGAGAACTTAAAGCCATCTGTCCACCAGCTGAAGCTCAACAGAAGATGGGTGTTGCAACAGGACAATGACCCAAAGCATAGAAGTAAATCAACAACAGAATGGCTTAAACAGAAGAACAGAAGAAAATACGCCTTCTGAAGTGGCCCAGTCAGAGTCCTGACCTCAACCCGATTGAGATGCTGTGGCATGACCTCAGGAAAGCGATTCACACCAGATATCCCAAGAATATTACTGAACTGAAACAGTTCTGTAAAGAGGAATGGTCAAGAATTACTACTGACCGTTGTGCACGTCTGATCTGCAACTACAGGAAACGTTTGGTTGAAGTTATTGCTGCCAAAGGAGGTTCAACCAGTTATTAAATCCAAGGGTTCACATACTTTTTCCACCTGCACTGTGAATGTTTACATGGTGTGTTCAATAAAAACATGGTAACATTTAATTCTTTGTGTGTTATTAGTTTAAGCAGACTGTGATTGTCTATTATTGTGACTTTAGATGAAGATCAGATCACATTTTATGACCAATTTGTGCAGAAACCCATATTATTCCAAAGGGTTCTCATACTTTTTCTTGCAACTGTGTATATATATATAGCAATGTATCAAACAAGTGTGAACAGCACAGCAGTATTCTATGATGGCGGGTGCCAGCGGCTGATGAAGCGATCCAGGCTTGCAATAACTATAATCCCAGGAAATCCACAGCACTTCCTTCAGTAAAAGCGTGTAGTTTATTCACCAAATAGCAACGTTTCGGTTTGCACACTGGAACCTTTTTCAAGCAGTGATACAAAGAGGGAGTGCACATAGCATATATATAGCATGTTCCATATCAATTAATCAATGACATGATTAAGTACAAAAAGTGGTAAAATTCATAAAAATGTGTCTCAAAATCCAAGTATACATACAGTTGCAAGAAAAAGTATGTGAACCCTTTGGAATTATATGGATTTCTGCAAAAATTGGTCATAAAATGTGATCTGATCTTCATCTAAAGTCACAACAATAGACAATCACAGTCTGCCTAAACTAATAACACACAAAGAATTAAATGTTATCATGTTTTTATTGAACACACCATGTAAACATTCACAGTGCAGGTGGAAAAAGTATGTGAATCCCTAGACTAATGACATCTCCAAGAGCTAATTGGAGTGAGGTGTCAGCCAACTGGAGTCCAATCGATCAGATGAGATTGGAAGCGTTGGTTACAGCTGCCCTGCCCTATAAAAACACACACCAGTTCTGGGTTTGCGTTTCACAAGAAGCATTGCCTGATGTGAATGATGCCTCGCACAAAAGAGCTCTCAGATGACCTACGATTAAGAATTGTTGACTTGCATAAAACTGGAAAGGGTTATAAAAGTATCTCCAAAAGCCTTGCTGTTCATCAGTCCACGGTAAGACAAATTGTCATTAAATGGAGAAAGTTCAGCACTGCTGCTACTCTCCCTAGGAGTGGCTGTCCTGTAAAGATGATTGCAAGAGCACAGCGCAGACTGCTCAATGAGGTGAAGAAAAATCCTAGAGTGTCAGCTAAAGACTTACAAAAGTCTCTGGCATATGCTGACATTCCTGTTAGCGAATCTACGATACGTAAAACACTAAACATGGGAGGATACCACAGAGGAAGCCATATTGCTGCACGTTTACAGTTTGCACAAGAGCACCTGGATGTTCCACAGCGGTACTGGCAAAATATTCTGTGGACAGATGAAACCAGTTGAGTTGTTTGGAAGAAACACACAACACTATGTGTGGAGAAAAAGAGGCACAGCACACCAACATCAAAACCTCATCCCAACTGTGAAGTATGGTGGTGGGGGCATCATGGTTTGGGGCTGCTTTGCTGCGTCAGGGCCTGGACGGATTGCTATCATCGAAGGAAAAATGAATTCCCAAGTTTATCAAGACATTTTGCAGGAGAACTTAAGGCCATCTGTCCACCAGCTGAAGCTCAACAGAAGATGGGTGTTGCAACAGGACAACGACCCAAAGCATAGAGGTAAATCAACAACAGAATGGCTTAACCAGAAGTTAATACGCCTTCTGGAGTGGCCCAGTCAGAGTCCTGACCTCAATCCGATTGAGATGCTGTGGCATGACCTCAAGAAAGCGATTCACACCAGACATCCCAAGAATATTGCTGAACTGAAACAGTTCTGCAAAGAGGAATGGTCAAGAATTACTACTGACCGTTGTGCACGTCTGATCTGCACCTACAGGAAACGTTTGGTGGAAGTTATTGCTGCCAAAGGAGGTTCAACCAGTTATAAAATCCAAGGGTTCACATACTTTTTCCACCTGCACTGTGAATGTTTACATGGTGTGTTCAATAAAAACATGGTAACATTTAATTCTTTGTGTGTTATTAGTTTAAGCAGACTGTGATTGTCTATTGTTGTGACTTAGATGAAGATCAGATCACATTTATGACCAATTTGTGCAGAAATCCATATCATTCCAAAGGGTTCACATACTTTTTCTTGTAACTGTAATTCAAAGTCAAGTGAAACCCATATTGAACATATAAGTGACCTGAATATATATATCCGCAATAGTGTATATACCTAAGAGACTATAAGTCATACTTCATGATAATTAAGACATTCATTAACATCGCATAGGCCGCATGTGATCTCAGCATTTCGGTCACCTGACCCTCCGACCAGCTGATTTGTAGATCAGGTGATACATCCGCTCATAGAAGACTGCCTACACCAGGATGATTGCGGAAGCAACGTCGCGTAGGCGCAGTTGTTTCTACACACACCAGATCTCCATGTGTCGCTCGGATCCAAATCAGGTTACAAACGTTCAACTATTGTTTTTCATCATGTTAGTTATTAGATCACCTGGGTGTTAATGAATGTCTTAATTATCATGAAATATGACTTATAGTCTCTTAGGTATATACACTATTGCGGATATATATATTCAGGTCACTTATATGTTCAATATGGGTTTCACTTGTCTTTGAATTATGTATACTTCGATTTTGAGACAAATTTTTATGAATTTTAGCACTTTTTGTACTTAATCATGTTATTGATTAATTGATATTTAACATGCTATATATATGCTATGTGCACTCCCTCTTTGTATTACTGCTTGAAAAAGGTTCCAGTGTGCAAACCGAAACGTTGTTATTTGGTGAATAAACTACACGCTTTTACTGAAGGAAGTGCCGTGGATTTCCTGGGCATATATACATATTAGTATCCAAAGGATGAGGCAGCACTCCAAATAAAGTGGAAAAAGTGGATCCTTTATTCCCCTCTGTGCAACGTTTCAACCGTCTCAATGCGGTCTTTCTCAAGCATACCACAAGGTGTCATACACGGGTATATATACCCACAATACATAGCAAACAATTAGAGTGACAATTATTCAATACTGAGTATAATAAAGTAAATAGTGCAATATACAATATATAAAGACTGACGTGGTTTATATGACATGATAATTTACATGACATGATGTTCTACACAGTGCAATACAGTGTGCACAAACGTATTAATCATAGTGACAGCATAACTGTGAATTAATTGATTACAATAAAGTTCATCAACACAATGTCATATCACCTGTGTGCGTATAAAGAAGTGAATAAATTAGTGAGATTAAAAACAACTCACACGGCGGCGCATGGACAGGGGCGCCAAACTCAGCGTCCTCACCGCCGAACCACGCATGCCCAAAGTCCCCGTCACGTCACAAGAGCGTCACCCTCGGAAGAGGAGCCAAGCGCCGTCACCATGGAGACGTGGAGACCACATGACCAGAGCGACCGTCACATGACCACTCAAGAGGATACGCTGTGCAGGACCCCGCCATGAAGCCGGACGTGCATCGCCAGGCCAACCATCCAGGCATCGTTGCCCCGGCAACAACAAGCCCAGCAACGTGCGCAGAGGCCCACCACAAACAAAGGACAGGCACGGACTAATGGGAACAAGGATCGTCAGGGGGGGAAAAGAAATGCTGCCGAGGGGAGAGAAACAACGGGCACAGCAACATAGAGATAAATAAACAGATAGGAGGGGGCCAATAAGCTCCCCACCAGGTCACTATATGCATGATTTAGAGACAGGAGTGAACGTGTTTTTTTGGAGTATGTCAGCACTAGGGGGAACACCTTCATGACCTGTGCCATACTCATATTCCAAGACAACAGGACGGGAGCCAAAGGGTCACGCCTTTCTCACGGCTAGGACCCCAGGTCCATTGAGGGTATGGGATCAGAGACACGTCCATGCCAAAGGGCCCAAACCCAAAAACCGACCCCTAAGTCTATAGAGTAAGATAAAAGAAAAACCACCACTCAAAGCAAAAAATGTAATTACAGTTGACCCACATAGTATATAGCATAAACAATATAGATGCGCCCCAAGGATCTCCCCCATCACCATGATCTCAACACAGAGATGCAGAAGAGGACGCACACCGTCCACGAACACCGCCAATGGAGCACCAATAATCTGGAGAAAGAAAGAAAAATGTATAAGCAATAAAACAGTAAAACTGTACATCTATATGAAACAAATTGGTTACATAATTGATGACACCAATGAAAATTCACATACACCAGGGCATAACGGGGAGAGGAACAAGAGAGAACAGCAAATAGCCCCATCCTATATTACACTCCACTTAAAATCAACATTGAGACCATGAGGTCTCAGTGTGTTGACACGATGGATCCATCTCAGCTCCCGTTGTTTGAGAGCCAATGTCCTGTCTCCTCCCCTTCTAGACTGAGTGATCTGGTCCACTATCATAAATTTCAAATCCTTCTCCTTGTGATTGGCTTCAACAAAGTGTTTAGGAACGGGCAGATCTTTTCTTTTTTGTCTAATAGAGAACCGGTGATTGTTTAAACGTGCCTTCATGTCACAAGTGGTCTCCCCAACATATAGGAGACCGCAAGGGCAGGAGAGCACGTACAGTCGTGGCCAAAAGTTGCTGCTTAAGTTTTTATAATAGCAATTTGCATATACTCCAGAATGTTATGAACAGTGATCAGATGAATTGCATAGTCCTTCTTTGCCATGAAAATTTACTTAATCCCAAAAAAATCTTTCCACTGCATTTCATCGCTGTCATTAAAGGACCTGCTGAGATCATTTCAGTAATCGTCTTGTTAACTTAGGTGAGAATGTTGACGAGCAGAAGGCTGGAGATCATTATGTCAGGCTGATGGGGTTAAAATGGCAGACTTGACATGTTAAAAGGAGGGTGATGCTTGAAATCATTGTTCTTCCATTGTTAACCATGGTGACCTGCAAAGAAACGCGTGCAGCCATCATTGCGTTGCATAAAAATGGCTTCACAGACAAGGATATTGTGGCTACTAAGATTGCACCTCAATCAACAATTTATAGGATCATCAAGAACTTCAAGGAAAGAGGTTCAATTCTTGTTAAGAAGGCTTCAGGGCGTCCAAGAAAGTCCAGCAAGCGCCAGGATCGTCTCCTAAAGAGGATTCAGCTGCGGGATCGGAGTGCCACCAGTGCAGAGCTTGCTCAGGAATGGCAGCAGGCAGGTGTGAGCGCATCTGCACGCACAGTGAGGCGAAGACTTTTGGAAGATGGCCTGGTGTCAAGAAGGGAAGCAAAGAAACCACTTCTCTCCAAAAAAACATCAGGGACAGATTGATCTTCTGCAGAAAGTATGGTGAATGGACTGCTGAGGACTGGGGCAAAGTCATATTCTCTGATGAAGCCTCTTTCCGATTGTTTGGGGCATCTGGAAAAAGGCTTGTCCGGAGCAGAAAAGGTGAGCGTTACCATCAGTCTTGTGTTATGCCAACAGTAAAGCATCCTGAGACCATTCATGTGTGGGGTTGCTTCTCATCCAAGGGAGTGGGCTCACTCACAATTTTTCCCAAAAACACAGCCATGAATAAAGAATGGTACCAAAACACCCTCCAACAGCAACTTCTTCCAACAATCCAACAACAGTTTGGTGAAGAACAATGCATTTTCCAGCACGATGGAGCACCGTGCCATAAGGCAAAAGTGATAACTAAGTGGCTCGGGGACCAAAACGTTGACATTTTGGGTCCATGGCCTGGAAACTCCCCAGATCTTAATCCCATTGAGAACTTGTGGTCAATCCTCAAGAGGCGGGTGGACAAACAAAAACCGACTAATTCTGACAAACTCCAAGAAGTGATTATGAAAGAATGGGTTGCTATCATTCAAGAATTGGCCCAGAAGTTGATTGAGAGCATGCCCAGTCGAATTGCAGAGGTCCTGAAAAAGAAGGGCCAACACTGCAAATACTGACTCTTTGCATAAATGTCATGTAATTGTCGATAAAAGCCTTTAAAACGTATGAAGTGCATGTAATTATATTTCACTACATCACAGAAACAACTGAAACAAAGATCTAAAAGCAGTTTAGCAGCAAACTTTGTGAAAACTAATATTTGTGTCATTCTCAAAACTTTTGGCCACGACTGTAGATCACAAAGGAGTTGTTACATGTTAAAAAATGACCAATCTCATATTGGATCCCCGTGACTGGATGAGTAAACTTATCCCCCTTCTTATAAGCGTTCTGCAAATTTTCGGGACAAGTTGGTCCGGGCGGATATTCCTGCTAAGACCTTAGTACAGTCTCATATTGGCTCTCGAAGGAGGGGTTCCTATCCCTGCCTTGGTTGTGTTAATTGTTCTTACATGACCAAGGGGGATAAGTTTACTCATCCAGTCACGGGGATCCAATATGAGATTGGTCATTTTTTAACATGTAACAGCTCCTTTGTGATCTACGTGCTCTCCTGCCCTTGCGGTCTCCTATATGTTGGGGAGACCACTTGTGACATGAAGGCACGTTTAAACAATCAAACAATCACCGGTTCTCTATTAGACAAAAAAGAAAAGATCTGCCCGTTCCTAAACACTTTGTTGAAGCCAATCACAAGGAGAAGGATATGAAATTTATGATAGTGGACCAGATCACTCAGTCTAGAAGGGGAGGAGACAGGACATTGGCTCTCAAACAACGGGAGCTGAGATGGATCCATCGTGTCAACACACTGAGACCTCATGGTCTCAATGTTGATTTTAAGTGGAGTGTAATATAGGATGGGGCTATTTGCTGTTCTCTCTTGTTCCTCTCCCCGTTATGCCCTGGTGTATGTGAATTTTCATTGGTGTCATCAATTATGTAACCAATTTGTTTCATATAGATGTACAGTTTTACTGTTTTATTGCTTATACATTTTTCTTTCTTTCTCCAGATTATTGGTGCTCCATTGGCTGTGTTCGTGGACGGTGTGCGTCCTCTTCTGCGTCTCTGTGTTGAGATCATGGTGATGGGGGAGATCCTTGGGGCGCATCTATATTGTTTATGCTATATACTATGTGGGTCAACTGTAACTACATTTTTTGCTTCGAGTGGTGGTTTTTCTTTTATCTTACTCTATAGACTTAGGGGTCTGTTTTTGGGTTTTGGCCCTTTGGCATGGACGTGTCTCTGATCCCATACCCTCAATGGACCTGGGGTCCTAGCCGTGAGAACGGCGTGACCCTTTGGCTCCCGTCCTGTTGTCTTGGAATATGAGTATGGCACAGGTCATGAAGGTGTTCCCCCTAGTGCTGACATACTCCAAAAAACCACGTTCACTCCTGTCTCTAAATCATGCATATAGTGACCCGGTGGGGAGCTTATTGGCCCCCTCCTATCTGTTTATTTATCTCTATGTTGCTGTGCCCGTTGTTTCTCTCCCCTCGGCAGCATTTCTTCTCCCCCCCCTGCCGATCCTTGTTCCCATTAGTCCGTGCCTGTCCTTTGTTTGTGGCGGGCCTCTGCGCACGTTGCTGGGCTTGTTGTTGCCGGGGTATATATACCCGTTGTGGGTATATATACCCGTGTATGACACCTTGTGGTATGCTTGAGAAAGACCACATTGAGACGGTTGAAACGTTGCACAGAGGGGAATAAAGGATCCACTTTTTCCACTTTATTTGGAGTGCTGCCCCATCCTTTGGATACTATACTCGTCTATAGCCGTCTGAGCCTGCGGCTGAGAGGACTTGCACCCGCATCTTTGGTCTTGTGCTGCTGTGATTCTTTTTTGGTTTCTATATATAATATATATATATATATTTATATTTATTTTTTATTAAAAGTACGTTTTATATATATATATATATATATATATATATATATATATATATATATATATACATTGAGGAACAGAAGTTGTAAGTTTTCCCACTTAGAAATTATGGAGGGGTCTGAAATTCACATTGTAGGTGCATTTCCACTCTAAGAGACAGAATAAAAAAATATTTAGGAAATCACATTGTATGATTTTTAAAGAATTTATTTGTCTTGTACTGCTGAACATAAGTATTTGAATACCTGAGAAACAGCAAGAATTCTGGCTCTAAAAGACATGTTAATGTGCCTTTAAAAAGTCCACCTCTACTCCACTCATTAATCTAACTTAGTAGCACCTGTCTGAACTCTTTAAAGACCCCTGTTCACCCCACAGTCAGTCAGATGCCAACTACTACCATGGGCAAGACCAAAGATCTGTCAAAAGACACCAGAGACAAAATTGTGGACCTTTACAAGGATGGAAAGGGCTACGGGGCAATTGCCAAGCAGCTTGGTGAAAATAGATCAACCGTTGGAGCAATTGTTAGAAAATGGAAGAGGCAAAAGACGACTGTCAGTCTCCCTAGGACTGGGGCTCCATGCAAGATCTCACCTCGTGGGGTATCACTGATGATAAGAAAGGTGAGGAATCAGGCCAGAACTAAAAGGGAGGAGCTGGTCAATGACATGAAGAGAGATGGTTTTTAAATCATGCATTGCATGGAAGGTTCCCCTGCTCAAGTCATCACATGTCCAGGCCCGTCTGAAGTTTGCCATTGACCATCTGGATGCTCCAGAGGAGGCATGGGAGAAAGTCATGTGGTTAGATGAGACCAAAGTAAAACTTTTTGGTCTAAACTTTACTCGTCGTGTTTGGAGGAAAAAGAAGGATGAGTTGCATCCCAAGAACACCATCCCTACTGTGAAGCATGGGGGTGGTAGCATCATGCTTTGGGGGTGCTTTTTTGCGAAGGGGACAGGACGACTGCACTGTATTAAGGAGAGGATGAATGGGGGCCATTTATTGGGAGATTTTGAGCAACAACCTCCTTCCCTCAGTCAGAGCATTGAAGATGGGTCATGGCTGGGTCTTCCAACATGACAACGACCCGAAGCACACAGCCAGGATAACCAATGAGTGGCTCCGTAAGAAGCATATCAAGGTTCTGGAGTGGCCTAGCCAGTCTCCAGACCTAAATCCAATAGAACATCTTTGGAGGGAGCTGAAACTCTGTGTTGCTCAGCGACAGCCCCGAAACCTGACAGATCTAGAGGAGATCTGTCTGGAGGAGTGGGCCAAAATCCCTGTTGCAGTGTGTGCAAACCTTGTCAAGTACTACAGGAAACATTTGACCTCTGTAATTACAAACAAAGGCTTCTGTACCAAATATTAACACTGATTTTCTCAGGTGTTCAAATACTTACGTTCAGCAGTGCAAGACAAATAAATTCTTTAAAAGTCATACAATGTGATTTCCTGATTATTTGTTTTTATTCTGTCTCTCCGAGTGGGAATGCACCTACAATGTGAATTTCAGACCCCTCCATGACTGCTAAGTGGGAGAACTTGCAAAATCACAGGGTGTTCAAATACTTCTGTTCCTCATTTTATATATATATATATATATATATATATATATATATATATATATATATATATATACAGTGGGGGAAATAATTATTTGACCCCTCACTGATTTTGTAAGTTTGTCCAATGACAAAGAAATGAAAAGTCTCAGAACAGTATCATTTCAATGGTAGGTTTATTGTAACAGTGGCAGATAGCACATCAAAAGGAAAATCGAAAAAATAACTTTAAATAAAAGATAGCAACTGATTTGCATTTCATTGAGTGAAATAAGTATTTGAACCCCTACCAACCATTAAGAGTTCTGGCTCCCACAGAGTGGTTAGACACTTCTACTCAATTAGTCACCCTCATTAAGGACACCTGTCTTAACTAGTCACCTGTATAAAAGACACCTGTCCACAGAATCAATCAATCAAGCAGACTCCAAACTCTCCAACATGGGAAAGACCAAAGAGCTGTCCAAGGATGTCAGAGACAAAATTGTAGACCTGCACAAGGCTGGAATGGGCTACAAAACCATTAGCAAGAAGCTGGGAGAGAAGGTGACAACTGTTGGTGCGATTGTTCGAAAATGGAAGGAGCACAAAATGACCATCAATCGACCTCGCTCTGGGGCTCCACGCAAGATCTCACCTCGTGGGGTGTCAATGGTTCTGAGAAAGGTGAAAAAGCATCCTAGAACTACACGGGAGGAGTTAGTTAATGACCTCAAATTAGCAGGGACCACAGTCACCAAGAAAACCATTGGAAACACATTACACCGCAATGGATTAAAATCCTGCAGGGCTCGCAAGGTCCCCCTGCTCAGGAAGGCACATGTGCAGGCCCGTCTGAAGTTTGCCAATGAACACCTGAATGATTCAGAGAGTGACTGGGAGAAGGTGCTGTGGTCTGATGAGACCAAAATAGAGCTCTTTGGCATTAACTCAACTCGCTGTGTTTGGAGGAAGAAAAATGCTGCCTATGACCCCCAAAACACCGTCCCCACCGTCAAGCATGGGGGTGGAAACATTTTGCTTTGGGGGTGTTTTTCTGCTAAGGGCACAGGACAACTTATTCGCATAAACGGGAAAATGGACGGAGCCATGTATCGTGAAATCCTGAGCGACAACCTCCTTCCCTCTGCCAGGAAACTGAAAATGGGTCGTGGATGGGTGTTCCAGCACGACAATGACCCAAAACATACAGCAAAGGCAACAAAGGAGTGGCTCAAGAAGAAGCACATTAAGGTCATGGAGTGGCCTAGTCAGTCTCCGGACCTTAATCCAATCGAAAACCTATGGAGGGAGCTCAAGCTCAGAGTTGCACAGAGACAGCCTCGAAACCTTAGGGATTTAGAGATGATCTGCAAAGAGGAGTGGACCAACATTCCTCCTAAAATGTGCGCAAACTTGGTCATCAATTACAAGAAACGTTTGACCTCTGTGCTTGCAAACAAGGGTTTTTCCACCAAGTATTAAGTCTTTTTTTGTTAGAGGGTTCAAATACTTATTTCACTCAATGAAATGCAAATCAGTTGCTATCTTTTATTTAAAGTTATTTTTTCGATTTTCCTTTTGATGTGCTATCTGCCACTGTTACAATAAACCTACCATTGAAATGATACTGTTCTGAGACTTTTCATTTCTTTGTCATTGGACAAACTTACAAAATCAGTGAGGGGTCAAATAATTATTTCCCCCACTGTATATAGCTAGCTAGATAACCACCCTGTTCCTCCCAGCTTGGTAGGCGTGGGCTGGTCCTACCTCCTGCCAGGAGGGGGTGTTTGAGTCCAGACAGCAGATGATGAAAGCACATTCCAGAGCTCCTATTCCAAGGGACTGTATCCAGTTCTCCTATGAGACCATCACTCTAGAGCGATCATCAGAGTCAAGATACAGCCTTCCCAAAAACTCCAGTTTGCTTCATCAGCAGATGGATCAGCAAAGCCACCGCTTCACAGACCCTGCTGCCGGTGAGGGAAAACAGGTCAGACACCCATCACCTAGAATAACCATCAGGCTATATTACCTCCAATGCCTGACCTCTGTCAGATCTCCATACTGACCTTGAGCTGCCCACCCCTGAAGGAAAGAGAATGGCCATCTTAGATGGTCTAGACTCCAGAACTATTAAGGCCATGCAAGATAATAAATCTGTTATCATATTGCATACTCTGCATGCCCAGACCTTAGCTTGTCCCTGACTATGGTTCTGCTTGATTCCTCAGTTCCCTTCACCAGTGTCTCTTGACATCATAGGTCCTCTGTTAACCAAACAGAGACTGCTCCAGGAGGTAGCAGCCTGGTGGTTCCCCTGCAGCGAGGTCCAGATCACTGTATAGGGGTTAAAGGGAGTATACCAGGGGACTGCGAGTCTAACCCCATTAGGAGTAGCCCCAAGTCAAATCTGTTTGGTTGACACAGTGGTTCCACATCCTTTGCATAACACCTGTACATAGTACCTGCCCTATTGACACCCATATTTGGTGTCTACCACCTGCTCCTCCACCTACAATTCTTGCTACATTCCCTCCTATACAGGGTGACTTCCACATGGCTCAGAAATTGCCTGCTGCCTGCCCCTTCAAGCAGAGTGACTGCCATATGACCCTTATAATTGTTCACATATTTGTTTACATACTCACCGATGGGATGGACAGATAGATAGGGATAGACATTTTTGTCTAATTTTATATCAACTATTGGTTGGCTTACTTCGAGATAGACTTCCACACTAGAACTGTGGCACAATTTTGGTGAAAAATATAGCATCCTAGGTCATACTCCCTTTCCGGTGAAGCCCAACCCCATTCATGGTGTATCTGCCCACTTTTCTGGCAAGTTGGAAATAGTTGAGGAAACTATAGATGTGCCAAATTGCACTAATTTTCACAATTTTCAGACAGATTCTAGGCACAGACACATTAGTAAATCTGTGCCAATATCTTTAGAAGGATGGGTGCTGGTCATCTCCCTAAATTACATTTTCAGCACCACTCTCCACTAATGGGCTGGATGCACTCTCCTGTACATTTGGGTTAATAATTCTTGCTCGGACCAGGTGGGAGTCTAGTTCCCCAGAGGAGCACTGCAAAGGGTTCATTTTATGTTACTGAGTTAAATGTTGTGACTTACAGTTAAGGCACTCATTTCTTGGCACATTATGTATACCTAATGGCAATGTATGAACAACAAATGGTTAACTAACTGGCAGAACCTGGTTAGGTAACCAGGGTGATGGCCTTTGTCCTCTCCCCTGGTTCGTTAGTTGGTGAGTCTTAGCAGAGCAGAGCTACTGACAAGTCCTACATGTGAAAGTTCCTGCAGAGTAGGCCCAGAGAGAATCTTCATCCAGCTGACACCATTCCTGAGACTGAATAGCTGCCAGACACCTACTTAACTGAGAGAATACCTCTGAGGGAAAGAGAATGGCCATCTTAAATCGTCCAGATTCCAGAACTATTAAGGCTATGCAAAGTAACATAAGTTAGGTACTGCTTGTTTATGGCAAAAGACTTTACTGCTGTGGAAGGTGTTAATTGCCTCTGGAACTCACCACACTTTGAGAACGACTGGCCCTCTGCATCTAAGTTCTGCACCCCTCAGCTCAAGAAATGCACAAAGAGTTAACAAGTACTTAATAGAATGGCTGTATGTTGTTTTCTTGGAAAGTTGCAAAGTGTTTAGAGAGAGGGACTACTACTACAATCCTTGCTACTGCCCATACACAGCCATTGGGGAGAAGTTAACTCTGTGATATACCTCAGAACAGTACCAATTGCTGCTATTTGGACTGCAACTCTCATTATCTACTTGTAAAGAGAGACTTTATTTATTCTAAAGAAATAGTCCTGGTTTTTGCCTCCATCATCTGCTTGCCCCTTCATCTACCCTCCTGCCTTGCCCCCTGCCAACTGTTCACCATCAAAGGCACCCAAACTACCACCAGGCAGCAGCTCCACAAAGTCAAGGAGTGCCCCGAGGGAAGTAACGGTGTACCTTCCATTCATTGTAAACGGCTCACGGAGAGTGAGGTTGAAGATTGTTATTGTGAACTGTGAGTACTACTACCACCATCATAGCCACTACCACTCTTCCCATCCTCACCTCCCCTGAAGGATACTGCATGAGTACAGTTATGCTAGAAGATGCACAAAGCCAAGGACATTTAAGGTAACACTCCAGGATACCCCTGACAGGTGTCCAGAAAATTGTGGTTTCTGGGATCAATGTCCTTGAGGTCTATTCCGCCTGGAGACTCCAGTGGTGAATAATACCTCCAGCTGGTATACTAGTCAGTAGGACCAGTCAGATTTCTAAACATGGTTAGATAGATAGATAGATAGATAGATAGATACTTTAAGGCAGTTTCAGCCTTTCTAATAGTTGACCATCTCCCAACTTGCCAAGCCATAAATTTGTGCTATTTTTATGTGTCTCCATAAAACATGTATGGCTGGTTTTATTCTATCCTTTCCACAGCTCACATATAAATGGTATGCATGAGTAAAGGAGAGGTCAACACGAGGAGTTTGTTAGGTTAGCAATAAAATATACAATTCATTGAACTGCAATCTTCTCACTAAAATCCTGAGCAGAGAGCACTTGAAGCTTCTCCTCATAGATCTGCTTCTGGATTCCATCTTCCTGACATGCTTTATTTTAGCAAATTACTTGCTAAAACCTAGTTTAAATAAACAGCACAAATATTACACGATGCAGCTATAAATATGTGAGAACTAGATCATTAAACCTGGAGATCAGATACCTGGCATCCAGCACTTGGCATGACACTGATTTCAAGTAAGCAACTGTGTCCTATCCTTAGCGTTTATGTGTAAATGTCCTAAGGTCGTCATGGATTCATTCTAATCCGCTTGTACTTTCTGATTTTGACAGTGGAAGTGAATGACGGACTGGAAATTGAAAATGATCAGAAAGAGATCATCAATCAGCCCTGGAGATGAGTGGAAGTCATCAGGAAAAATGTACTTCATTGTTTAGTGGCTGGAGAACCTCTTTGGAAAGGTCAATGTGAAGACAATGTTGGACTGGAGGAGCAAAAATGGTCTTTTGAAATGTCATGTCTTTGCAAAATTCATTATGAAGACTGAAATTATCCTTCTCTTTATTCTTTTGGGACCATCATTAAAATTGTGAAATGATTTATTGAAAACAGTAACAGTTCTATTAGCCAAATATTAGAAATGGTTCCATGAACAAACCCAGGAAGTTCATACTTTTCGGTTGTTAACTAGCAGACCAGAATTTCTTGTCCCCTTCTTTGTAAGGCTACTTTCACACTAGCGTTTTGGCTTTCCGTTTGTGAGATCTGTTCAGGGCTCTCAAAAGCAGTTCAAAACAGATCAGTTTTGCCCTAATGCATTCTGAATGAAAAAGTATCTGCTCAGAATGCATCAGTTTGCCTTCGTTCAGTCACCATTCCGCTATTGAGGCGGACACCAAAACGCTGCCTGAAGCGTTTTGCTGTCCGCCTGACGAAGCGGAACCAAACGGATCTGTCCTAGCACACAATGTAAGTCAATGGGGACGAATCAGTTTTCTCTGACACAGTCTGGCACAATAGAAAACGGATCCGTCCCCCATTGACTTTCAAGGGTGTTCATGACGGATCCATCATGGCTCAAGACATAATACAACTGGATCCGTTCATGATGGATGCATACGGTTGTATTATTGTAATGGAAGCGTTTTTGCAGATCCATGACAGATCAGCAAAAGACGCTAATGTGAAAGTAGCCTAAGGTCAAACAACAGTTTATTATGAAAAAAATAATATATTACCCATTAATATTTTATATACAGTAGGTACCAGAAAATCAACTTTTTGAAGGGGCAGCAGTGATCCGAGTGCTGCAACTTCCTTACCGCATAAGCTGTAGACAGCCAATTTGTGGATATTGAGCTGCGACTGAGCTATTCTTCCTCTGGGGCAAGAAGTCAGATTTCTTTCCTGTATATAAATACCCTGGCACCACATCCATTGCAGTACAACTGTGCCAGCCTTAGAAATGCATCTACTGTTTTTTTCAGATTGTAAGACATAATTTTTTCCCCTAAAAGTGAGGGAAAGGTGGCAGTGAGTCTTATAGTCCGAATGCTAATGACCGCTTCCATTATATATTGCGGGAGGCGCAGGGCGTGGCGAGAGAACCGCTGCGCTGGCTCTACTCATCCTCCCTGGCCTTCTTCTGGGCCCTGCTCTGCACTGTGTTCTGACTACGTACAGAGTCAGGACGTAGCGTACGTAGGTGCGCACTATGATCTGACACTGTGAGATGTCAGGTCACAGTACAGCGCGGACCGGAAGAGGACCAGGGAGCGGTGAGTCTGATGGAGTTTGGGTGTCTGAGGGTCTGATCTGAGGCTGATGGAGCTTGGAGGTCTGATGGAGCTTGGCGGTCTCAGGGTCTGATCTGAGGCTGATGGAGATTGGGGGGTCTGATGAGGATCTGATCTGAGGTCTGATGGAGCTTGGGGGTTTGATTTTAAGGTCTGATCTGAGGTGGGGTTTGAGAATGGGGTTTGATTTGCGGGTCTGATGAAAAATGTTTTTTTACTTATTTTCCTCATTCTTATAGCTGCATTTTATAGTCCGAAAAATACAGTATATACGTACATGAATGAATTTTTAAGATGGACGCATGCTTCTGCTGAACAAATCAATTCTACCACTGTAGCTTTAATGACGTCTTATCTAGATCAGTGATTATTTTTATAGATATTTATGATAAATTAAGATACAGTTCATACATTGCAAGGTTCATATCCTTGGCAGAGATCATATAAAGATTAGGCAGAAAGCCTATGTTATGCACAGAGGTCCTGTACAATCCTTACTGAAGCTTACTCTAATAAATCTTACAGTCATTTTGTTTAATTTACTGCCTTATATTACAACATGCCTCAAATCTAAGAACAATGTAGAGATTTCAGTATGCACATAAGTATTTTATCTATTTTTATAAGGGAGCCTGTAGTCAGCAAGGGATTACTTTCCAATAATACTAATGTATCTTCATTGTAATGGAAATGATGATCTGTATATTAATAGCCATGCAGTGTATTAGGGATGAACTATAGTAAACTCTAACAAAAGAAAATCCTAAGAGAAAAGGCATTTTAGCAGCTGCGTCACTAATTTATAAAACTAGAAACACATTGAATTTCCTAATATTTAACCACAGATGTATAATCCCACAGTGTGGATGCAGAGGCAAACACTGTGTGGGATATTATATCTATTAAGAAATTAATTCAGACTTGAACTCTTTTGGGAAATCATGGTATCCATCATAACCTCCTCTGGCAGAAAGTTCCATAATCTCACTGCTCTTACAGTAGAGAATCCTATTCATTTCTTGATTAAACTTCCTTCCTTTTTGATATAGTAGATGTAGTACTTGACGTAGTAGATGTCATACAAACATCATGGAACAGATTTTTCTGTACTGTCCATTGATGTGTGGATATAATTTGCCACTTTCAAGAAGATCTCTCAGAATTTTCATAAAAAGTGATGTGTTTGATGCAGGGGCGTAGCTATTGGGGGTGCAGAGGTAGCAGTCGCTACCGGGCCCAGGAGCCTGAGGGGGCCCAAAGACCCTTGTGCTGCATGTGAAGACAATGGTATTATAGAAAGTGCATGCTATTCAAGTTACACCTCTGGCTAGAGGTAAGGGGTTAGGTGAAGAATTTGCCATGGGGAAGGGGGGGAGGGGAATGCCTTTTTCAATTTTTGCCTCAGGCAGCAGAAAGGCTATGTGCTTCCCTGCCCACAAAGCACTGAGAGAATGGGGGCCCAAGCTGAACTCTTGCACCAGGGCCCATGAGCCTTTAGCTATGCCCCTGGTTTGATGGCTAGTCATATATTTTACCCTCTTCACACTGCTTCTTTGACAAAGTAGTAATGAGTGGAACTACTGTTTTTACTGTTCGATTAACGTTAGGGGTTGTATCCATGGTTACAGACCACAAACAAGCTCTGTGTAGTGTGCTCTTGGAGTTTTGCTCTCGTCTAACTGATCCTATATAGTGCCCTGGAGCAAGGGTACTTTGGACTATGGATGTTTGTGGATATTTGCCCCGTTGCTACTAGTCAAAGCCATCAACTCCCTACTTTATTACACTTTGAAGGGTTAATTTGCACTGTGATTTATGCTGTTATGTGCATTTATACTGTTTTCTATAGTTGAAATGCATTTTATATGTTCATTTGCATGGTTATTGCACCATGTTGCTCCATATCTGCATTACTCTGTGGAAAGGGTTAATGCACAGCTAGCTTATACTGAGACACTTTAGTACTTTCTATCTATGCACTGATAAGTGCACTGTTACTATAAAGGACTAGGCTAAGTTTTGGAGGGAAAAAACAGACTCGCTGACCTTTGACTCTATGGTTAAGCTCTGTTGTTTACGTCTGAAAATTTCTTTATGTCTGGAAAAGTTCCATAAACCCTATACAAGTCTATGACTGAAATTGCAACATTGTTTCAGTTAGGCTGTGATTATTCACTCTACTCCCCACCTTCCACTAGAAGGTTCTAGTTCAGTTAGACACTGTATATAAGGAGAGCAATTAGAGCCTCTAATGGTCTGGTGATAGAGACCAGTGTTTAGTAGAAGAGAATCTGCCAGACTGCATGAGTGACCAGAGAAAGACACTGAAATGAGGGATGCTCTGCCACAGATCCTGGGTCACCAACCATTTGACCAGAAGGCCAGCTGGACAACTGAGCCATAGACCCTGGGCCACCAGCCCTTTGACCATGGTACCAGGCTTCTCAGAGAGAGAAAGAGCTAACGCAGACCTTTCTTAACCACCTCCGGACCGCCTAACGCAGGATCGCGTTCCGGAGGTGGCAGCTCTGCGCAGAGTCACGCATATACGCGTCATCTCGCGAGACGCGAGATTTCGCTCAAACCCGGCCCGCGCATGCGCATCGCGGGCCGGCAAAATTAAAAGAAGTATTTCGTCACCAGCCTGCCAGCAACGATCATTGGCTGGCAGGCTGGCGATTTTCAAAAAATCCAATCAAAAGTCATATAACAGATCATATTAGTAAATATGATCTGTTATATGGCTTGTCTGCTCCTGTGCTGGTCCTTTTCGTCGGTTGGATCCAGCACAGGAGCAGACTGAACTGTGAGTACACCAACACTACACCTTAGCCCCAGATCACCCACCTGCACCCCAATTAACCCTTTGATCACCCCTTTGATCGCCCCTGTCAATCACTAGTGAAAGGAAAAAAAGTGATCAGTGTAAACTGTCACTTTTTTTTTTTCACTAGTATTGGCTGTTAGGTTTTAGAGATAGTTTAGGCCCCTTGGTTAGGTAGTTAGCGTCAGTTAGCGCCCACCCCACCGCACCGCAGTCACTTTTATTCGCTGTTTAGCGTATCGCTAATCAGCATTTGTACTTTTATAGTATCTGTAAGTGATCAAAACTGATCACGGTCAGATCTATAATAGTATTAGTGTCACCTTAGCTCGCCCTCCACCCAAAACGCAGTGTTTGCCCGATCAGGCCTGATCGGTCGTCCACACGTGCGTTCACCCACGCCCGCCCCACCGCAGTGACAAAAAATATATATTTTTTGATCACTGCACATTCATTTTACACGCACTGCGGCGATAAAAAAATCAGTTTTGATATTTTTTATCAACCGCAGCAGCCTCCGGTACTTCGCTAGCCTCCCCTTTGTAAGACAGGTTTGCTTTTTTTCTTGGGTAGTCTCAGGGAATACCCCTAAATTTAGTAGTCCAAAATGTCAAACAGGGGGTATTCTTCTGAAGAGGCCTACAGGATTCTGACCCAGTCGGATGAGGAGTGGGAACCTTCATCTGACGAATCTAGCGGGTCAGAATATGAACCTGTGGAAAGCAGTGGCTCTCTGACCCAAAGTTCGGACGAGGAGGTGGAGGTCCCTGGCAGCACCAGGCGTACCCGGCCCCATGTCGCTAGACCACAGGTTACGCAGGATCCGCTTCAAGAGCAGCAGAGTGGGGCTGTCGCTGCCGGATCACGTGGTGAGGCATACACCAGCAGCGCAGCCCTTCCTGGACCTAGTACCAGCACTGCCGTACAACCTGGTGAAGTAGCGAGCACCAGAAGGGCAGTTGAAGCTGGTACGGTGGCACGTGCAATAGTTACCCCGTCGCAGCCACCGCACAGACAGGCCCGTAGAGCCCCTAGAGTCCCTGAGGTGCTGGCAAATCCTGATTGGCAGTCACCAACTTCAGCCGCACCAGTAGTTCCCCCTTTCACCGCCCAGTCTGGAGTTCGGGTTGAGACGGCTCAAATCGGTTCGGCCCTGGGATTTTTTGAGCTGTTCTTGACTGCGGAGCTCTTGGACTTAGTCGTGGCAGAGACCAACCAGTATGCCACACAATTTATAACCGCAAACCCGGGAAGCTATTATGCCCAGCCTTTCCGGTGGAAACCAGTCCAAGTTTCCGAACTTAAAATTTTTTTGGGCCTTCTCCTCAACATGGGCCTGACAAAAAAGCATGAATTGCGGTCATATTGGTCAACGCACCCAATTCATCACATGCCCATGTTCTCTGCTGCTATGTCCAGGACACGATTTGAGACCATCCTCCGTTTTCTGCATTTTAGCGACAACACCACCTCCCGTCCCAGAGGCCACCCTGCTTTTGACCGGCTCCACAAAATTCGGCCCCTCATAGACCATTTCAACCTGAAATTTGCAGATTTGTATACCCCTGAGCAAAACATCTGCGTAGACGAGTCCCTAATACATTTTACCGGGCGCCTTGGCTTCAAACAATACATCCCAAGCAAGCGTGCCCGGTATGGGGTCAAATTGTATAAGCTCTGTGAAAGGGCCACAGGCTATACCCACAAATTTCGGATCTATGAGGGAAAAGATCAGACCCTGGAGCCGGTCGGTTGCCCTGACTACCTGGGGAGCAGTGGGAAGACAGTCTGGGACTTGGTGTCACCCTTATTCGGCAAGGGGTACCATCTTTATGTGGACAATTTCTACACAAGTGTGGCCCTCTTTAGGCATTTGTTTCTAGAACGGATTTGCGCCTGTGGCACCGCGCGAACTAGTCGCGTGGGCTTCCCCCAACGGCTTGTAACCACCCGTCTTGCAAGGGGGCAGAGGGCTGCCTTGTGTAACGAAGAACTGCTCGCGGTGAAATGGAGAGACAAGCGTGACGTTTACATGCTCTCCTCCATTCACGCAGACACGACAATCCAAATTGAGCGAGCAACCCGTGTCATTGAAAAGCCCCTCTGTGTCCACGACTATAATGCGCTCATGGGAGGGGTGGACTTCAATGACCAGATGTTGTCTCCGTATTTAGTTTCCCGCAGAACCAGACGCTGGTATAAGAAGGTGTCTGTATATTTAATTTAATTGGCGCTGTACAATAGTTTTGTTCTCTACAGTAAGGCTGGGAGAACAGGATCCTTCCTCAAATTCCAGGAAGAGATCATCGAGAACCTCCTTTACCCAGGAGGTTCCGTGGCCCCATCCACCAGTGTAGTTAGCCGTCTACACGAGCGAAATTTCCCCAGTGTCGTTCCTGGTACCTCAACCCAACCGTCACCCCGAAAAAGATGTCGTGTCTGTAGCAGGAGTGGAATAAGGCGTGACACCCGTTATTTCTGTCCTGACTGTGCTGACCACCCTGCCCTATGCTATGGAGAGTGTTTCCGGAAGTACCACACACAGGTACACCTAGCATAGGGATCACATCTCACCAGGACAGGCACACAGGGCTATTAGGGCCCATTCACTCACAGCTGCTGCAAACCTCTCCTTTCACCTGGGATAAAGTGCATAACGTACTTCGCCACATCTTTGGGCGATTTGCGCTTTGCACATTGTCCCATGGGGAAGGAGAGGTTTGTTCAATAAAGGTAAAAAAAAACTAAACAAAAAAAAAAAATACCGGTAAGTAAAAAAGTTAAACGTTCAGTTAAAAAAGTTCAAAAAAAGTTTCTATGTTCTGTTCAACAGTTAATAAATTTATTGCGTTGCGGCCTGGTTTTTTCTTTTTTGTTTTGTTTTTTTTACCTTTCAGGTGGACCAACCGATCGACTAGCTGCAGCACTGATGTGCATTCGGACAGAAGCATTGCGCTGCTGTCAGATTACACGCAAGTCGGTGTATGCGGCGCTGCAAGACGAGATTTCTCCTCTGCAGTAAAAGATACGTTTGCCGAGGCATATGAGCTGAGGAGGTGGCGGTGTTCATATACTTTGGCAAACACTTTGTATATATAAAAAAAAAAAATCCCGGCAATGATTTATTCATCCACATCGATTGATGTGAATGGAGAAATCTGGTTTGCCAGGGCATACGAGCTAAGTGGGCATGGATGTTGGGCGGAGCTCCTATGTCCTGGCAGACGCCTTTCCCCTCCTTTTTCTTTTTTTGGCTGAGATTTTTTCATCCACATTGATCGATGCGAATGAAGAAATCTGTGCCGTTCATTTTTTTCTTTCAGCCCAGCGGCTGAACGAAAAAAAAAAATCTCATTACCTGTATGCTCAATATAAGGAGAATAGCAGAAACTCCTAATGCTGGGCATACATGTAATGATTGCGGAGACCCTCAAATGCCAGGGCAGTACAAACACCCCACAAATAACACCATTTTGGAAAGAAGACACCCCAAGGTATTCGCTGAGGGGCATATTGAGTCCATGAAAGATTGAAATTTTTGTCCCAAGTTAGCGGAAAGGGAGACTTTGTGAGAAAAAAATTTAAAAAATCAATTTCCGCTAACTTGTGCCCAAATTTTTTTTTTTCTATGAACTCGCCATGCCCCTCATTGAATACCTTGGGGTGTCTTCTTTCCAAAATGGGGTCACATGTGGGGTATTTATACTGCCCTGGCATTTTAGGGGCCCCAAAGCGTGAGAAGAAGTCTGGTATCCAAATGTCTAAAAATGCCCTCCTAAAAGGAATTTGGGCCCCTTTGCCCACCTAGGCTGCAAAAAAGTGTCACACATGTGGTATCTCCGTATTCAGTAGAAGTTGGTGAATGTGTTTTGGGGTGTCATTTTACATATACCCATGCTGGGTGAGATAAATATCTTGGTCAAATGCCAACTTTGTATAAAAAAATGGGAAAAGTTGTCTTTTGTCAAGATATTTCTCTCACCCAGCATGGGTATATGTAAAATGACACCTCAAAACACATTCCCCAACTTCTCCCGAGTACGGCGATACCAGATGTGTGACACTTTTTTGCAGCCTAGGTGGGCAAAGGGGCCCACATTCCAAAGAGCACCTTTCGGATTTCACAGGTCATTTACCTACTTACCACACATTAGGGCCCCTGGAAAATGCCAGGGCAGTATAACTACCCCACAAGTGACCCTATTTTGGAAAGAAGACACCCCAAGGTATTCCGTGAGGGGCATGGCGAGTTCCTAGAATTTTTTATTTTTTGTCACAAGTTAGTGGAAAATGATGATTTATTTTATTTTTATTTTTTTTCATACAAAGTCTCATATTCCACTAACTTGTGACAAAAAATAAAAACTTCCATGAACTCGCCATGCCCATCAGCGAATACCTTGGGGTCTCTTCTTTCCAAAATGGGGTCACTTGTGGGGTAGTTATACTGCCCTGGCATTCTAGGGGCCCAAATGTGTGGTAAGGAGTTTGAAATCAAATTCTGTAAAAAAATGACGAGTGAAATCCGAAAGGTGCTCTTTGGAATATGGGCCCCTTTGCCCACCTAGGCTGCAAAAAAGTGTCACACATCTGGTATCGCCGTATTCAGGAGAAGTTGGGGAATGTGTTTTGGGGTGTCATTTTACATATACCCATGCTGGGTGAGAGAAATATCTTGGCAAAAGACAACTTTTCCCATTTTTTTATACAAAGTTGGCATTTGACCAAGATATTTATCTCACCCAGCATGGGTATATGTAAAATGACACCCCAAAACACATTCCCCAACTTCTACTGAATACGGAGATACCAGATGTGTGACACTTTTTTGCAGCCTAGGTGGGCAAAGGGGCCCATATTCCAAAGAGCACCTTTCGGATTTCACTCGTCATTTTTTACAGAATTTGATTTCAAACTCCTTACCACACATTTGGGCCCCTAGAATGCCAGGGCAGTATAACTACCCAACAAGTGACCCCATTTTGGAAAGAAGAGACCCCAAGGTATTCGCTGATGGGCATAGTGAGTTTATAGAACTTTTTATTTTTTGTCACAAGTTAGTGGAATATGAGACTTTGTAAGGAAAAAAATAAAAAAAAAAATCATCATTTTCCGCTAACTTGTGACAAAAAATAAAAAGTTCGATGAACTCACTATGCCCATCAGCGAATACCTTAGGGTGTGTACTTTCCGAAATGGGGTCATTTGTGGGGTATTTGTACTGTCTAGGCATTGTAGAACCTCAGGAAACATGACAGGTGATCAGAAAGTCAGAGCTGCTTCAAAAAGCGGAAATTCACATTTTTGTACCATAGTTTGTAAACGCTATAACTTTTACCCAAACCATTTTTTTTTACCCAAACATTTTTTTTTTATCAAAGACATGTAGAACAATAAATTTAGAGCAAAATTTATATATGGATGTAGTTTTTTTTGCAAAATTTTACAACTGAAAGTGAAAAATGTCATTTTTTTGCAAAAAAATCGTTAAATTTCGATTAATAACAAAAAAAGTAAAAATGTCAGCAGCAATGAAATACCACCAAATGAAAGCTCTATTAGTGAGAAGAAAAGGAGGTAAAATTAATTTGGGTGGTAAGTTGCATGACCGAGCAATAAATGGTGAAAGTAGTGTAGGTCAGAAGTGTAAAAAGTGGCCTGGTCTTTCAGGGTGTTTAAGCACTGGGGGCTGAAGTGGTTAAAGGCTATGTATACCTTCAGAGGCAATTCTTTTTATGATTGCATTTTACTCATTTTGGGCTAAAAAATATTTTTTTCAATTGGTCTTTATTAAAAATATTGAGCCATTCTGCCACAAACGGTTAACTGTTTGTTTAGCTCTGTGACTGGTAATTTTACTGTATGCTGGTCATCTAACAACCCTTATCTCTAAAGAGGTCATAAACACTTATTTAAGCCACATTCTTAGCAGTAAGTTAGGGATTGAGCTTTAATGAGTGTTTATAATGTCAGAGAGCAAATTTAAAGAGCCTATCAGCTCCCCAACTGACGGAAAAGAGAGAAAATTCACAGGCTGGTAGTAGAGAATCTCAGCTATGTGCAGAAAAAAAAGGGCTCCATATGTCACAATGTAGGGGAGAAACACCAGAATGACAACAGAATGAAAACGACCAGGAACTAGGCCTCAAGGCTAGGGAAAGGGAAATGGTGACCACCTACGGAAACCCTAAACCTAGCCCTGACTCCTGTCAGTATGAATAGACCCTGAAGGTGGGAATATTCATACACCGGAAACCTAGTCCCTGGAAACCCTGAAAATCCCTAAGATTAGTGACAGGGTCTGAGACTACTGGTTCCTTCCCAGATGAACGAATCAGCGTCTCCCTGAGGCCGAGAAAACAAAAAGCAAATGGGAACAACAAAATACCAAGAGAAGTACACTTATCTTCAATAGAAAATGGATGAGCAGGAACTCAGATGAGGACCACACACCAGCTCTTCCAACTCCTGGCAGAGAATATCAACCGCAGGGTATGAAGTGTGAGTCCAGACTAAATAGAAGAACAGTAATGACCACAAGCTACACCTGAGACAAGAGGTGTGGTAATTACCACCAACAACACTGCAACAAGTGAAAACAGGTAGGCTGTCAGATGACCTGTCACTGGAGGGACGTCACACCATAATTGTAATAAAGACCAAATTAAAACAATGCAATAATTTAAAAAAATGCCCCCAAAGGTGTACATAGCCTTTAAGCACATGACCTGCCAAGAAGGAGACTACTAGAGAAGCCAGCTCAGTGCCTTGTCTGCATGGTTTTGTATTTGAGTTCCTCCACTAAAAATGCACTCTGGTTTACTGCAAACCCTGACTCTCTGGACTTATTTCCCAGTGGGGTGCACCGCGCCTTAACATCCCCTCTGGATAGCAGCAACACATGGTGACACCTCAATAGGGGCCCAGGGTAGCGTTGGGACTACCTCAATCTCTGCTTCTTTGTTCCCAGTGGGGTGCATTGGGCCTTAATATCCCCTCCGGATAGCAGCAACATGTGACACCTCAATAGAAATCCAGGGTAGCGTTGGGACTACCTCAAACCCTGCTTTTTTGTAGCAATTTTTATTATATATGTTAGCAAGATATAGGGAAAGACAAAAGAGACTATGCCTGCAATCACACTGCACAAGTCTGTTGGTGGTCTGTAACAATGCAGACACATAAGTTTGCCTGGTAGCTGTAGACACAAAACAGACTTATCCAAAACAATGGTTATGAAGGTGACATAGCTGTTTAGGAAAAGTTAGAAAAACATAGTTGATGGTTAAAAGAAAAAAAAAATACATATATTTAGTTTGATTTTCTACTTTTTCAGAAAGGAATTATTTAGAATTTGTTCACTCACATAAAAACTAAAAAGCAATGTAGAGGTAACAGCAGTTTTAACAGTTTGCAAGAGCCATAAAGTACAATATTAATGGTCTGTTCAAGGTGGGATAAACACTGTAGGAACCGCAGACCAATATAATCCTCTAAAAAAGATCTAAAGCAAAGAAACACATACTGACCTGTCTCAGGCAGTCAGTGTGCACACATACCAAAAATCCATACATGCATGCACAGAGAGACCATATATTGTGTTTGAGATCAACATGCAGTATCTTCCAAATACAAGACGACAAGACCAGAACTTTTCAAATTTATATTTCTTATTCAAATACAGTATCTTGCACATTGAGATATATTTATTAATTGCACACAATGAGGTAGAGCAGAAGGGTAAAATAATTATCTAAGATACAATATTAAACTTTTTTTGCGCAAAATAAAAATATTATAAAACCCCAGTTTTCTGTCCTCAGATGCAAGTCCAATTATTTCCGAGGGTTTATCAGTTTAGACATTGCAATTTACCTGTGTTGTATTTCATCTGCATTATATTGTGCGGTAACAGCACCATCTACTGGTGAGTTTGTGTATTTTGTTTGCCTGAGTTCCCAGTGCATTATGGGTACTTCCTTGTTCTTTGTGTCTTGAGCTGGTTTAGAAGCAACCACCATTTTATGTCTGTGTGAGAAGCCACTCTCTCACTTGTTTTCCTGCTCATCAGTTTTTTTTCAGCCTGTTACAAGCATAGTTGGTAAGGACAGTATCTATGTGACATTACACTGTAGTTTATTATATGTTTCTTGTATTTGATAGCTCATTGTCATTGCATTACCTCATGTACTGTATGTATAGCAGATATTCTGTATTTATGCCATGTACTATGAATATTTATGTTCTGAAATACTACTGTTTTATTCTGTAGTTTCACCTTTCCTGTCACAATCTACTGGCAATAAAAGAGAAGGTTAAATCTGCACAGCCTTCTTCTTGTGAAGACAGGGGGTTTAGCTACATGTCAGATTACACACCGTGCTAACATGTATGAGGACAGTATAGTGAAACGACTGCTGAGAACAAGCTCAGAAGATCAGACTAGACAGAGCCCGCCATTATCTACGCAGAGCCTACATACGGATATCGCAACAGTCAACTAACAGTCGCACCGAATATCAGACTATACGGAGCCCGCCATTATCCACGCAGAGCCTGCATACAGATATCGCAACAGTCTCCTAACAGTCACACCATGTCTAACAGTCGAGCATCTTCAGTCAAGACAAGATCTCAGATAAGTGGCTCTAATAGGACATCGATCAGAGAAGCTGCTGCAATTGCCCACGCAAAAGCAGAAGCTGCAAAGGCAAAATCCAGCTTCGCAGAACAAGAGATGCAGATAAAGCTGGAGAAAGCGCAACTTGAAGCGACTCTAGTAAAACTGACCGCAGATAAAGAGACAGCAGCTGCCATAGCAGAATTTCTAGAAGCCACGGAACTCCAGGAAACCAACAGTCATCGCAGCCTTGTCCAGCCAGAACTTGAATTCCAAGATCCAGAACAACGTACCTTACAATGCGTCTATCAACATTCCAAGTCAGACGACAACCCAGATCCACAGCTTCATACAAAGCAGTTTGTTAACAAGCCAAGCCAACATGCTTATTCGGATTATCAGAAAGTCGACTATCAGTCTCCTTGCAGCATACTAGAGAATACTAGGGTTGAGCGAACCCGAACTGTAAAGTTCGGGTTCGTACCGAACTTTAGGATTTTTGGACCCCGGACCCGAACATTTCCGTAAAAGTTCGGGTTCGGTGTTCGGCGCTTTCTTGGCGCTTTTTGAAAGGCTGCACAGCAGCGAAACTCAATTGGCCAGAGCAGCATGTGACCCAGGCTCTATATAAGCTTGAGTCACGTTGCGCTGCACGTCACTCTGCTGTTACAAGTGTAGGGAGAGGATGTTGCTGGACTTGTGATTTCAGGGAGAGAATATGAGAGAATCTAACTCAGCGATCTACCTAGAAATAGTTGTGTGGGTGCAGGACACAATCGTTTTACCCTGCCCTGAGGCCATTGACCAAAAAAAATAATAACTTTTATAATTCTGTTAGTTAGGTGGGTGGCGGTGGCGGCGGCGGCCATTTTATGCATGCTCAGTGCACCAGCACTGCATCTGAGCTTTTGGAACATTGCAAATCACAATTTTTTGGGGGCAAACAACATCTGGATTAGTCAGTGTGCAATTTAAGGTAGAAATACACCCATCATTTTCTGGGGTTTAAAAAGCACACTTTTTTTTTTCAAGAAACAGTATTTTCCAGATCTGCAAGTGTTAAATTCAAGTTTAATATATACAGCTTTCATATTCTGTTAGCAAAAAAAAGACTTTTTTGGCAATCTACAACATCTAGATTAGTCAGTGTGCAAATTAAGGTAGAAATACACCCATAATTTTCTGTGGTTTGAAAGACACACTTTTTTTTTTCAAAAAACAGTATTTTCCAGATCTGCAAGTGTTAAATTCAAATTTAATATATACAGCTTTCATATTCTGTTACCAAAAAAAGACTTTTTTTGCAATCTACAACATCTAGATTAGTCAGTGTGCAATTTAAAGTAGAAATACACCCATCATTTTCTGGGGTTTTAAAAACACACAATTTTTTTCAAAAAACAGTATTTTCCCTGATCTGCAAGTGTTAAATTCAAGTTTAATATATACAGCTTTCATATTCTGTTACCAAAAAAAGACTTTTTGGGCAATCTACAACATCTGTATTAGTCAGTGTGCAATTTAAGCTAGAAATACACCCATCATTTTATGTGGTTTGAAAAACACACTTTAAAAAAATATATATATGTATTTTCCATATCTGCAAGTGTTAAATTCTAATTTAATATATACAGCTTTCATATTCTGTTACCAAAAAAAGACCTTTTTTGCAATCTACAACATCTGTATTAGTCAGTGTGCAATTTAACCACCTCCGGACCGCTGTACGCACAGACGCGTCCTGGAGGTGGTTGATTCATTCCTCCTGGACGCGCCGGCGCGTCCTCTCGCGATGGCCGAGATTTCCTGTGAACGCGCGCACACAGGCGCGCGCGCTCACAGGAACGGAAGGTAAGAAAGTGGATCTCCAGCCTGCCAGCGGCGATCGTTCGCTGGCAGGCTGGAGATGTGATTTTTTTTAACCCCTAACAGGTATATTAGACGCTGTTTTGATAACCGCGTCTAATATACCTGCTACCTGGTCCTCTGGTGGTCCCCTTTGTTTGGATCGACCACCAGAGGACACAGGTAGCTCAGTAATATGTTGCACCAAGCACCACACTACACCCCCCCCCCCGTCACTTATTAACCCCTTATTCACCCTTGATCTCTCCTGATCACCCCATATAGACTCCCTGATCACCCCCCTGTCATTGATTACCCCCCTGTCATTGATCACCCCCCTGTAAAGCTCCATTTAGACGTCCGCATGATTTTTACGAATCCACTGATAGATGGATCGGATCCGCAAAACGCACACGGACGTCTGAATGGAGCCTTACAGGGGCGTGATCAATGACTGTGGTGATCACCCCATATAGACTCCCTGATCACCCCCCTGTCATTGATTACCCCCCTGTCATTGATCACCCCCCTGTAAAGCTCCATTTAGACGTCCGCATGATTTTTACGGATCCACTGATAGATGGATCGGATCCGCAAAACGCACACGGACGTCTGAATGAAGCCTTACAGGGGCGTGATCAATGACTGTGGTGATCACCCCATATAGACTCCCTGATCACCCCCCTGTCATTGATCACACCCCTGTAAAGCTCCATTCAGACGTCCGCATGATTTTTACGGATCCACTGATAGATGGATCGGATCCGCAAAACGCATACGGACATCTGAATGGAGCCTTACAGGGGCGTGATCAATGACTGTGGTGATCACCCCATATAGACTCCCTGATCACCCCCCTGTCATTGATTACCCCCCTGTCATTGATCACACCCCTGTAAAGCTCCATTCAGACGTCCGCATGATTTGTACGGATCCACTGATAGATGGATCGGATCCGCAAAACGCACACGGACGTCTGAATGGAGCCATACAGGGGCATGATCAATGACTGTGGTGATCACCCCATATAGACTCCCTGATCACACCCCTGTCATTGATTACCCCCCCTGTCATTGATCACCCCCCCTGTCATTGATCACCCCCCCTGTTATTGATCACCCCCCTGTCATTGATTACCCCCCTGTCATTGATCACACCCCTGTAAAGCTCCATTCAGATGTCCGCATGATTTTTACGGATCCACTGATAGATGGATCGGATCCGCAAAACGCATACGGACGTCTGAATGGAGCCTTACAGGGGCGTGATCAATGACTGTGGTGATCACCCCATATAGACTCCCTGATCACCCCCCTGTCATTGATTACCCCCCCTGTCATTGATCACCCCCCCTGTCATTGATCACCCCCCCTGTCAGGCTGCATTCAGATGTCCGTATGATTTTTACGGATCCACGGATACATGGATCGGATCCGCAAAACACATACGGACATCTGAATGGAGCCTTATAGGGGGGTGATCAATGACAGGGGGGTGATCACCCCATATAGACTCCCTGATCACCCCCCTGTCATTGATCACCCCCCTGTCATTGATCACCCCCCTGTCATTGATCACCCCTCTGTAAGGCTCCATTCAGACATTTTTATGGCCCAAGTTAGCGGAAATTATATATTTCTTTTCTTACAAAGTCTCATATTCCACTAACTTGTGTCAAAAAATAAAATCTCACATGAACTCACCATACCCCTCACGGAATCCAAATGCGTAAATTTTTTTAGACATTTATATTCCAGACTTCTTCTCACGCTTTAGGGCCCCTAGAATGCCAGGGCAGTATAAATACCCCACATGTGACCCCATTTCGGAAAGAAGACACCCCAAGGTATTCCGTGAGGGGCATATTGAGTCCATGAAAGATTGAAATTTTTGTCCCAAGTTAGCGGAAAAGGAGACTTTGTGAGAAAAAAATTAATAAAATCAATTTCCGCTAACTTGTGCCAAAAAAAAAAATTTCTATGAACTCGCCATGCCCCTCATTGAATACCTTGGGGTGTCTTCTTTCCAAAATGGGGTCACATGTGGGGTATTTATACTGCCCTGGCATTCTAGGGGCCCTAAAGCGTGAGAAGAAGTCTGGGATCCAAATGTCTAAAAATGCCCTCATAAAAGGAATGTGGGCCCCTTTGCGCATCTAGGCTGCAAAAAAGTGTCACACATCTGGTATCTCCGTACTCAGGAGAAGTTGGGGAATGTGTTTTGGGGTGTCATTTTACATATACCCATGCTGGGTGAGAGAAATATCTTGGCAAAAGACAACTTTTCCCATTTTTTATACAAAGTTGGCATTTGACCAAGATATTTATCTCACCCAGCATGGGTATATGTAAAATGACACCCCAAAACACATTCCCCAACTTCTCCTGAATACGGCGATACCACATGTGTGGTACTTTTTTGCAGCCTAGGTGGGCAAAGGGGCCCACATTCCAAAGAGCACCTTTCGGATTTCACAGGTCATTTACCTACTTACAACACATTAGGGCCCCTGGAAAATGCCAGGGCAGTATAACTACCCCACAAGTGACCCCATTTTGGAAAGAAGACACCCCAAGGTACTCCGTGAGGGGCATGGCAAGTTCCTAGAATTTTTTATTTTTTGTCACAAGTTAGTGGAAAATGATGATTTTTTTTTTTTTTTTTTTCTTACAAAGTCTCATATTCCACTAACTTGTGACAAAAAATAAAAACTTCCATGAACTCACTATGCCCATCAGCGAATACCTTGGGGTGTCTTCTTTCCAAAATGGGGTCACTTGTGGGGTAGTTATACTGCCCTGGCATTCTAGGGGCCCAAATGTGTGGTAAGGAGTTTGAAATCAAATTCTGTAAAAAATGACCAGTGAAATCCGAAAGGTGCTCTTTGGAATATGGGCCCCTTTGCCCACCTAGGCTGCAAAAAAGTGTCACACATCTGGTATCTCCATATTCAGGAGAAGTTGGGGAATGTGTTTTGGGGTGTCATTTTACATATACCCATGCTGGGTGAGATAAATATCTTGGTCAAATGCCAACTTTGTATAAAAAAATGGGAAAAGTTGTCTTTTGCCAAGATATTTCTCTCACCCAGCATGGGTATATGTAAAATGACACCCCAAAACACATTTCCCAACTTCTCCTGAATACGGAGATACCAGATGTGTGACACTTTTTTGCAGCCTAGGTGGGCAAAGGGGCCCATATTCCAAAGAGCACCTTTCGGATTTCACTGGTCATTTTTTACAGAATTTGATTTCAAACTCCTTACCACACATTTGGGCACTTGAATGCCAGGGCAGTATAACTACCCCACAAGTGACCCCATTTTGGAAAGAAGACACCCCAAGGTATTCGCTGATGGGCATAGTGAGTTCATGGAAGTTTTTATTTTTTGTCACAAGTTAGTGGAATATGAGACTTTGTAAGAAAAAAAAAAAAAATCATCATTTTCCGCTAACTTGTGACAAAAAATAAAAAGTTCTATGAACTCACTATGCCCATCAGCGAATACCTTAGGGTGTCTACTTTCAGAAATGGGGTCATTTGTGGGGTGTTTGTACTGTCTGGGCATTGTAGAACCTCAGGAAACATGACAGGTGCTCAGAAAGTCAGAGCTGCTTCAAAAAGCGGAAATTCACATTTTTGTAGCATAGTTTGTAAACGCTATAACTTTTACCCAAACCATTTTTTTTTTTTACCCAAACATTTTTTTTTTATCAAAGACATGTAGAACAATAAATTTAGAGCAAAATTTATATATGGATCTCGTTTTTTTTGCAGAATTTTACAACTGAAAGTGAAAAATGTCATTTTTTTGCAAAAAAGTCGTTAAATTTCGATTAATAACAAAAAAAGTTAAAATGTCAGCAGCAATGAAATACCACCAAATGAAAGCTCTATTAGTCAGAAGAAAAGGAGGTAAAATTCATTTGGGTGGTAAGTTGCATGACCGAGCAATAAACGGTGAAAGTAGTGTCGGTCAGAAGTGTAAAAAGTGGCCTGGTCTTTCAGGGTGTTTAACCACCTCAGCCCCCAGTGCTTAAACACCCTGAAAGACCAGGCCACTTTTTACACTTCTGACCTACACTACTTTCACCGTTTATTGCTCGGTCATGCAACTTACCACCCAAATGAATTTTACCTCCTTTTCTTCTCACTAATAGAGCTTTCATTTGGTGGTATTTCATTGCTGCTGACATTTTTACTTTTTTTGTTATTAATCGAAATTTAACGATTTTTTTGCAAAAAAATGACATTTTTCACTTTCAGTAGTAAAATTTTGCAAAAAAAACGACATCCATATAGAAATTTTGCTCTAAATTTATAGTTCTACATGTCTTTGATAAAAAAAAATGTTTGGGTAAAAAAAAAATGGTTTGGGTAAAAGTTATAGCGTTTACAAACTATGGTACAAAAATGTGAATTTCCGCTTTTTGAAGCAGCTCTGACTTTCTGAGCACCTGTCATGTTTCCTGAGGTTCTACAATGCCCAGACAGTACAAACACCCCACAAATGACCCCATTTCTGAAAGTACACACCCTAAGGTATTCGCTGATGGGCATAGTGAGTTCATAGAACTTTTTATTTTTTGTCACAAGTTAGCGGAAAATTATGATTTTTTTTTTTATTTTTTTTTTCTTACAAAGTCTCATATTCCACTAACTTGTGACAAAAAATAAAAAGTTCTATGAACTCACTATGCCCATCAGCGAATACCTTGGGGTCTCTTCTTTCCAAAATGGGGTCACTTGTGGGGTAGTTATACTGCCCTGGCATTCTAGGGGCCCAAATGTGTGGTAAGGAGTTTGAAATCAAATTCTGTAAAAAATGACCTGTGAAATCCGAAAGGTGCTCTTTGGAATATGGGCCCCTTTGCCCACCTAGGCTGCAAAAAAGTGTCACACATCTGGTATCTCCGTACTCAGGAGAAGGTGGGGAATGTGTTTTGGGGTGTCATTTTATATATACCCATGCTGGGTGAGAGAAATATCTTGGTCAAATGACAACTTTGTATAAAAAAATGGGAAAAGTTGTCTTTTGCCAAGATATTTCTCTCACCCAGCATGGGTATATGTAAAATGACACCCCAAAACACATTCCCCAACTTCTCCCGATTACGGAGATACCAGATGTGTGACACTTTTTTGCAGCCTAGGTGGGCAAAGGGGCCCATATTCCAAAGAGCACCTTTCGGATTTCACTCCTCATTTTTTCCTGAATTTGATTTCAAACTCCTTACCACACATTTGGGCCCCTAGAATACCAGGGCAGTATAACTACCCCACAAGTGACCCCATTTTGGAAAGAAGACACCCCAAGGTATTCCGTGAGGGGCATGGCGAGTTCCTAGAATTTTTTATTTTTTGTCACAAGTTAGTGGAAAATGATGATTTTTTTTTTTATTTTTTTTTTCATACAAAGTCTCATATTCCACAAACTTGTGACAAAAAATAAAAACTTCCATGAACTCACTATGCCCATCAGCGAATACCTTGGGGTCTCTTCTTTCCAAAATGGGGTCACTTGTGGGGTAGTTATACTGCCCTGGCATTCTAGGGGCCCAAATGTGTGGTAAGTAGGTAAATGACCTGTGAAATCCGAAAGGTGCTCTTTGGAATGTGGGCCCCTTTGCCCACCTAGGCTGCAAAAAAGTGTCACACATCTGGTATCTCTGTATTCAGGAGAAGTTGAGGAATGTGTTTTGGGGTGTCTTTTCACATATACCCATGCTGGGTGAGATAAATATCTTGGTCAAATGCCAACTTTGTATAAAAAAATGGGAAAAGTTGTCTTTTGCCAAGATATTTCTCTCACCCAGCATGGGTATATGTAAAATGACACCCCAAAACACATTCCCCAACTTCTCCCGATTACGGAGATACCAGATGTGTGACACTTTTTTGCAGCCTAGGTGGGCAAAGGGGCCCATATTCAAAAGAGCACCTTTCGGATTTCACAGGTCATTTTTTACAGAATTTGATTTCAAACTCCTTACCACACATTTGGGCCCCTAGAATGCCAGGGCAGTATAACTACCCCACAAGTGACCCCATTTTGGAAAGAAGAGACCCCAAGGTATTCGCTGATGGGCATAGTGAGTTCATGGAACTTTTTATTTTTTGTCACAAGTTAGTGGAATATGAGACTTTGTAAGAAAAAAAAATAAAAAAAAAAAATAAGCATTTTCCACTAACTTGTGACAAAAAATAAAAAATTCTAGGAACTCGCCATGCCCCTCACGGAATACCTTGGGGTGTCTTCTTTCCAAAATGGGGTCACTTGTGGGGTAGTTATACTGCCCTGGCATTTTCCAGGGGCCCTAATGTGTGGTAAGTAGGTAAATGACCTGTGAAATCCTAAAGGTGCTCTTTGGAATATGGGCCCCTTTGCCCACCTAGGCTGCAAAAAAGTGTCACACATGTGGTATCGCCGTATTCAGGAGAAGTTGGGGAATGTGTTTTGGGGTGTCATTTTACATATACCCATGCTGGGTGAGAGAAATATCTTGGCAAAAGACAACTTTTCCCATTTTTTTATACAAAGTTGGCATTTGACCAAGATATTTCTCTCACCCAGCATGGGTATATGTAAAATAACACCCCAAAACACATTCCCCAACTTCTCCTGAGTACGGCGATACCAGATGTGTGACACTTTTTTGCAGCCTAGATGCGCAAAGGTGCCCAAATTCCTTTTAGGAGGGCATTTTTAGACATTTGGATACCAGACTTCTTCTCACGCTTTGGGGCCCCTAGAATGCCAGAGCAGTATAAATACCCCACATGTGACCCCATTTTGGAAAGAAGACACCCCAAGGTATTCAATGAGGGGCATGGCGAGTTCATAGAAATTTTTTTTTTTTTGGCACAAGTTAGCGGAAATTGATATTTTTAATTTTTTTCTCACAAAGTCTCCCGTTCCGCTAACTTGGGACAAAAAATTCAATCTTTCATGGACTCAATATGCCCCTCACGGAATACCTGAGGGTGTCTTCTTTCCGAAATGGGGTCACATGTGGGGTATTTATACTGCCCTGGCATTCTAGGGGCCCTAAAGCGTGAGAAGAAGTCTGGAATATAAATGTCTAAAAAATTTTACGCATTTGGATTCCGTGAGGGGTATGGTGAGTTCATGTGAGATTTTATTTTTTGACACAAGTTAGTGGAATATGAGACTTTGTAAGAAAAAAAAAAAAAAATTCTGCTAACTTGGGCCAAAAAAATATCTGAATGGAGCCTTACAGAGGGGGGGGGGGGGGGGATCAATGACAGGGGGGTGATCAATGACAGGGGGGGGTGATCAATGACAGGGGGGTTGATCAATGACAGGGGGGTTGATCAATGACAGGGGGGTGATCAGGGAGTCTATATGGGGTGATCACCACAGTCATTGATCACGCCCCTGTAAGGCTTCATTCAGACGTCCGGATGCGTTTTGCGGATCCGATCCATCTATCAGTGCATCCGTAAAAATCATGCGGACATCTGAATGGAGCTTTACAGGGGGGTAATCAATGACAGGGGGGTGATCAGGGAGTCTATATGGGGTGATCACCACAGTCATTGATCATGCCCCTGTAAGGCTTCATTCAGACGTCCGGATGCGTTTTGCGGATCGGATCCATCTATCAGTGCATCCGTAAAAATCATGCGGACATCTGAATGGAGCTTTACAGGGGGGTGATCAATGACAGGGGGGTGATCAGGGAGTCTATATGGGGTGATCACCACAGTCATTGATCATGCCCCTGTAAGGCTTCATTCAGACGTCCGGATGCGTTTTGCGGATCGGATCCATCTATCAGTGCATCCGTAAAAATCATGCGGACATCTGAATGGAGCTTTACAGGGGGGTGATCAATGACAGGGGGGTGATCAGGGAGTCTATATGGGGTGATCACCACAGTCATTGATCATGCCCCTGTAAGGCTTCATTCAGACGTCCGGATGCGTTTTGCGGATCGGATCCATCTATCAGTGCATCCGTAAAAATCATGCGGACATCTGAATGGAGCTTTACAGGGGGGTGATCAATGACAGGGGGGTGATCAGGGAGTCTATATGGGGTGATCACCACAGTCATTGATCATGCCCCTGTAAGGCTTCATTCAGACGTCCGGATGCGTTTTGCGGATCGGATCCATCTATCAGTGCATCCGTAAAAATCATGCGGACATCTGAATGGAGCTTTACAGGGGGGTGATCAGGGAGTCTATATGGGGTGATCACCACAGTCATTGATCATGCCCCTGTAAGGCTTCATTCAGACGTCCGGATGCGTTTTGAGGATCGGATCCATCTATCAGTGCATCCGTAAAAATCATGCGGACATCTGAATGGAGCTTTACAGGGGGGTGATCAGGGAGTCTATATGGGGTGATCACCACAGTCATTGATCATGCCCCTGTAAGGCTTCATTCAGACGTCCGGATGCGTTTTGCGGATCGGATCCATCTATCAGTGCATCCGTAAAAATCATGCGGACATCTGAATGGAGCTTTACAGGGGGGTGATCAGGGAGTCTATATGGGGTGATCACCACAGTCATTGATCATGCCCCTGTAAGGCTTCATTCAGACGTCCGGATGCGTTTTGAGGATCGGATCCATCTATCAGTGCATCCGTAAAAATCATGCGGACGTCTGAATGGAGCTTTACAGGGGGTTGATCAATGACAGGGGTGTAATCAATGACAGGGGGGGTGATCAGGGAGTCTATATGGGGTGATAACCACAGTCATTGATCACGCCCCTGTAAGGCTTCATTCAGACGTCCGGATGCGTTTTGCGGATCTGATCCATCTATCAGTGGATCCGTAAAAATCATGCGGACATCTGAATGGAGCTTTACAGGGGGGTAATCAATGACAGGGGGGTGATCAATGACAGGGGGGTGATCAGGGAGTCTATATGGGGTGATCAGGGGTGATCAGGGGCTAATAAGGGGTTAATAAGTGACGGGGGGGGGGGTGTAGTGTAGTGTAGTGGTGCTTGGTGGGACTTTACTGAGCTACCTGTGTCCTCTGGTGGTCGATCCAAACAAATGGGACCACCAGAGGACCAGGTAGCAGGTATATTAGACGCTGTTATCAAAACAGCGTCTAATATACCTGTTAGGGGTTAAAAAAAACACATCTCCAGCCTGCCAGCGAACGATCGCCGCTGGCAGGCTGGAGATCAACTCTCTTACCTTCCGTTCCTGTGAGCGCGCGCGCCTGTGTGCGCGCGTTCACAGGAAATCTCGCCCATCGCGAGATGACGCATATATGCGTGACTCTGCGCAGGGCTGCCACCTCCGGAACGCGATCCTGCGTTAGGCGGTCCGGAGGTGGTTAAGCACTGGGGGCTGAGGTGGTTAAGGTAGAAATACACCCATCATTTGCTGTGGTTTTAAAAAAACACAATTTTTTTCAAAAAACAGTATTTTCCAGATCTGCAAGTGTTACATTCAAGTTTAATATATACAGTTTTCATATTCTGTTAGCAAAAAAAGACAACATCTTGATATGTCAGTATGCAATTTAAGCTAGAAATACACCCATCGTTTTCTGGGGTTTGAAAAACACAGTTCTTTGACAAAAAACACTATTTTCAGGCCTTGCAGCATCAGCACGTTCAGCAAATTCAGTTGTTAAACAAACACTCGTTTGGGCAAAAAAAAATTTAGTTGGCTGCCTTTGATGCAGATGTCATTGTGAGATACACCCTTAATACATTTGGGTTACATTCAGAGATTTTAAATACCGCCATTTGGTGCACCAATATTGAATTTAGTCCTACACTGGTTCAGACCGTGTGAGATACCCCCTCTACATACAGGGGTTTGATTCAGGGATTTGAAATACATCCATTTTAAATACAGCTATTTTGTGCAAAGAAATATTTACTTCAGGCTTACACTGGTTCAGACCGTGTGAGATACCCCCCTACATACAGGGGTTTGATTCAGGGATTTGAAATAAAGCCATTTGAAATACAGCCATTTTGTGCAAAGATATATTTACTTCAGGCCTACACTGGTTCAGGCCCTGTGAGATACTCCCTCTACATACAGGAGTTTGATTCAGGGATTTGAAATACAGCCATTTTAAATACAGCCATTTTGGGCAAAGAAATATTGAATTCAGGCCTACACTGGTTCAGACCGTGTGAGATACTCCTTCTACATACAGGGGTTTGATTCAGGGATTTTAAATACAGCCATTTTAAATACAGCCAATTTGTGCAAAGAAATATTTACTTCAGGCCTATACTGGTTCAGGCCCTGTGAGATACTCCCTCTACATACAGGGGTTTGATTCAGGGATTTGAAATACAGCAATTTAAAATGCAGCCATTTTGGGCAAATATATATTTACTTCAGGCCTACACTGGTTCAGGCCCTGTGAGATACCCCCTCTACATACAGGGGTTTGAATCAGGGATTTGAAATACAGCCATTGGAAATACAGCCATTTTGTGCAAAGATATATTTACTTCAGGCCTACACTGGTTCAGACCGTGTGAGATACCCCCTACATACAGGGGTTTGAATCAGGCATTAGAAATACAGCCATTTGAAATACAGCCATTTTGTGCAAAGATATATTTACTTCAGACCTACACTGGTTCAGGCCCTGTGAGATACTCCCTCTACATACAGGGGTTTGATTCAGGGATTTGAAATACAGCCATTTAAAATACAGCCATTTTGGGCAAAAAAATATTTAATTTAGGCCTACACTGGTTCAGACCGTGTGAGATACACCCTTTACATACTGTCGTTCTATTCTACTAATAATTTAACACCCATTTAGGGCAAGATCCTAAATTTGGAAAATATGTGGAGAGCGTCAAATAAGGGACGTGGCCCAGGTC
The DNA here is from genome assembly GCF_905171765.1 of Bufo bufo. Taxonomy (NCBI): domain Eukaryota; kingdom Metazoa; phylum Chordata; class Amphibia; order Anura; family Bufonidae; genus Bufo; species Bufo bufo. The sequence continues at coordinate 85,932,291 of NC_053390.1, forward strand.
GTGGTGCTGCTGGTGGAGCTCCTGTTGCAGGGAAAGGACGTGGTCAATCTGTGCCAGCTACACGCACAAGTGAAACCCCTTCCTCAGGTGCAAGTAGGCGACAAAACCTGCAGCGGTATTTGGTTGGGCCTAATGCTGCTCTACGAATAGTGAGGCCTGAACAAGTACAGGCAATAGTAGATTGGGTTGCTGACAGTGGATCCAGTTCCTTCACATTGTCTCCCACACAGTCTCCTGCTGAAAGACCAGAGTTGGCACCTGCAGCCGATGTCTTTCACCTCACCCCCTTGCAAATCAGCCAAGCAGTCTGAGCCCCAAGTCATGCAGCAGTCTCTTCTGCTTTTTGATGACTCTGTTAGCAGGGTTTCCCAGGGCCATCCACCTAGCCCTGCCCCAGAAGTGGAAGAGATTGAGTGCACCGATGCCCAACCACTTATCTTTCAAGATGAGTACATGGGAGGACCATCGCAGCACGTCTCGGATAATGACAAAACACAGGTGCCAACTGCTGGGGCTTTCGAAAGTGTGCAGACCGACAAGGAAGTCAGGGGTGAAGTCTGGGTGGAAGATAATGTGGAGGACAATGAGGTCCTCGACCCCACATGGAATCAAGGTCATGCGAGTGACCTATGTAGTTCGGAGGAAGAGGCAGTGGTCGCACAGAGCCACCAGCACAGCAGAAGAGGGAGCAGGGTGCAAAAGCGGAGCGGCCGTCCTCAAGACAGTACGCCTCCTACTGCCCACCGCAGCAAGGGACCGAGCACACCAAAGCCGGCTCCAAGGAGTTCCCTGGCGTGGCAGTTCTTCAGACAATGTGCTGACGACAAGACACGAGTGGTTTGCACGCTGTGCAATCAGAGCCTGAAGCGAGGCATAAACGTTCTCAACCTGAGCACAGCCTGCATGACCAGGCATTTAAGTACAAAGCACGAGCTGCAGTGGAGTAGACACCTCAAAAACCAAGAAAGGTCTCTGGCTCCTCCTGCTTCCTCTTCTGCTGCAGTCGCAGCCTCTTCATCTACCTGTGGAGTGACAGTGCCACCTGGCACCCCACAAACAGAGGATCTGCCAGCAACACCAACACCTGGGTCACCAAGCATCTCCACAATGTCCCACGGAAGCGTTTAGCTCTCCATATCCCAAACGCTGGAGAGGAAGTACCCCCCTACCCACCCTGAATGGCAGCATTTCTAAATTACTTGCCTTTGAAATGCTGTCATTCCGTCTGGTGGAGACGGATAGTTTTAAAGGCCTTATGGCTGTGGCTGTCCCACAGTACGTCGTGCCCAGCCGCCACTACTTTTCAAGGCGAGCCATCCCTTTCCTTCACAACCAAGTAGGGGACAAAATCAGGTGTGCACTGCGCAACACCATCTGTGGCAAGGTGCACCTGACTACGGATACGTGGACCAGTAAGCACGGTCAGGGCCGTTATATCTCCACAACAGCACACTGGGTAAATGCAGTGGCGGCTGGGCCTAAAGGCAGATAGCAGTTTGGCGCATGTCCTTCCACCACCGAGGATTGCAGGGCGCTTCAGTTTGCCTCTTGTTGCTTCCTCCTCCTACTCTGCTTCCTCATCCTCTACCAGCTCCTCATCCGGTCAGCGTAACACCTTCACCACCAACTTCAGCACAGTCAGGGGTAAACGACAGCAGGCAGTTTTAAAACGTATCTGTTTGGGGGACAAACCCCACACCGCGCAGGAGCTGTGGACGGGCCTTGAACAACAGACCGATAAGTGGTTTGTGCCAGTCAGCCTCAAGCCCGGCCTGGTGGTGTGCGATAATAGGCGAAATCTCGTAACAGTTCTGGGACTAGCTGGTTTGACGCACATCCCTTGCCTGGCGCATGTGCTGAATTTGGTGGTGCAGAGATTCCTTAAAAATTACCCCGACTTGTCAGAGCTGCTGTATAAAGTGCGGGCCGTCTGTGCGCGCTTTCGGCGTTCTTACCCTGCTGCTGCTCGCCTGTCAGCACTGCAGCGTAATTTCGGTCTTCCCGCTCACCGTCTCATATGCGACATGCCCACAAGGTGGAACTCCACCTTGCACATGCTGGCCAGACTGTGCGAGCAGCAGCAGGCCATAGTGGAGTTTCAGCTGCAGCACGCACGGGTGAGTCGCTCAGCGGAACAGCACCACTTCACCACCAAAGACTGGGCCTCCATACGAGAGCTGTGTTCCTTGTTGCGCTGTTTCGAGTACTCCACCAACATGGCCAGTGCCGATAACGCTGTTCTCAGCGTTACTATCCCACTTTCATGCCTCCTTGAAAAAACGCTCCTGGCGATGATGGAAGAGGATGTGGCACAAGAGGAGGAGGAGGAAGAGGGATCATTTCGTATGGTTTCCAGCCAGTCATTCCCAAGTGGCTCCGAGGGTGGGTTCCTGCACCCACAAACCCAAGGTACACAATTGTCCATCCAGGGCACAGTTCTGGAGGATGAGGAGGTGGAGGAGGAGGAGGAGGAACCATGTTCACAGCAGGGTGGCACCCAGACCAGCTCATGGCCATCACTGGTGCGTGGATGGGGGGATACAGAGGACACAGACGATACACCTCCCACAGAGGACAGCTTTTCGTTGCCTCTGGGCAGCCTGGTACACATGAGCGATTACATGCTGCAGTGTCTCCGCAACGACCGCCGAAATGCCCACATTCTAACTTGTGCTGATTACTGGGTGGCCACGCTGCTAGATCCCCGTTACAAGGACAACGTACCATCCTTAATTCCGTCACTGGAGCGTGATCGTAAGAGTACAAGTTCAAGCGCACGCTGGTAGACGCGCTGCTGGTGGCATTCCCACCTGACAGCGGGAGCACAGTGGAAGCACAAGGCGAAGGCAGAGGACGAGGAAGAGGGCGCCAACGCAGCTGGGGCACCACCAGCACCTCACAAGGCAGGGTTAGCATGGCCGAAATGTGAAAAAGCTTTGTCAGCTAGCCACAACAACCAGCACCACCAGCTGATATGGAACGTCTTAGCAGGAGGCAGCATTTCCCCAACATGGTGGAGCAGTATGTGTGCACACACCTACACGTACTGAATGACGGGTCTGCCCCCTTCAACTTCTGGGTCTCCAAATTGGGCACATGGCCTGAGCTTGCCCTTTATGCCTTGGAGGTGCTGGCCTGCCCTGCAGCCAGTGTATTATCTGAACGTGTGTTTAGCACGGCAGGGGGCGTCATCACAGACAAGCGCAGCCGCCTGTCCACAGCCAATGTGGACAAGCTCACGTTCATTAAAATGAACCAGGCATGGATCCCTCAGGACTTGTCCGTACCTTGTGCAGAATAGACATGTATACCGGCACTAAGCAGCCATTGTTATACTGCAGCGCAATTGCTCATGTTTGTATTTTAGATATTTCACACTCTTTTGGAGTGTACCTTAATTTTACAAAATTAAATTAAAACCAAAAACCTGTGTGGGCTATCTCGTCCTCCTCCACCACCGCTTCCACCTACTCAGCTACGTCCACCACCTCCTCAAACTCCTACTCCATATGGAACTCCACCTCATAAATCCATTTATTTTTTTTGGACGTGTTTTATTTTATATCATTTCACTACTTTGTCATTTACATTTTCGGGTGAAATTCACCAATTTTTGGGTGTATAGTACCACTTCTATACCTAGTAGAACGGTAAAAAAAAAAAATTATCAGTTACATTTTATGGTGAAATTAACAAATTTTTGGGTGTATAGTACCACTGCTTTACCTAGTAGACAGGTTAAAAAAAAATAATTGTCAGTTATATATTCTGGTGAAATTCACCAATTTTTGGGTGTGATGTACCACTCCTATGCCTAGTAGACCGAAAAAAGAAAATTGTCAGTTACATTTTTTGGTGAAATACACCAATTTTTGGGTGTAATATACCCCTCCTCTACCTAGTTGACAGCTTAATAAATTTCAATAATTTTTCTGTTACATTCTTGGGTTGACATTATACAATTTTAGACGTGAATAAACACCTGATATGCATAGGTAACAGGGAATAAAATTTTATAAATTATTCAGTAATTAATGCGCACCACATCCTTACATTCAATGCTTAAACTTTGAAAAGTTGTCACACTTTTATGCTTTAATAATTTCTCCCATATTTCAACTCTAATTTTAAATTTGAAAAAATGAATCCTCCCTTGGATGTGGTCTCTCTTTCTCACTCTCCCTCTCTGGCCTGGAAACCTGATTTCCCGCCACCCGTGATCACCATGGTAGGCGCATAAAAGAACATCGAAAGTTGATAGAGCAGATATCAAATTGGATCGTGAACATCACAGGGACGTGCGACATGGTGGGGCAGTAAGTGTGCACACGCCTACACAAACTGACTGACAGGGGTCAGCCCCTGCAACTTCTGGGTCACCAAATTGGGCACATGGCCTGAGCTTGCCCTTTACCCCTTGGAGGTGCTGGCCTGCCCTGCAGCCAGTGTATTGTCTGAACGTGTGTTTAGAATGACTGGAGGGGGTTATCACAGGTTATATTTCCCAATGTTTTGGGGTGTACCCTAATTTTAAAAATAAAATTTAAAATCAAAAAGCAGTGCCTCCATCGCCTACATCCTCCTCCACCGCCGCTTCCACCTACACCGCCACATCCACCACCTCCTCAACCTCCTACTCCATATGGACCTGGTCCTCCTAGATCAAGATTATTATTTTTAATTTTTATGTATTTTAAGTTATTTAAAGTCATTTCCCTATTCACATTTGTTTGCAGAGCACTTGCCATGCTCTTAACCACATTTTGACGCCATTTGCAGCGCTCTAGCCCTTTCCATGACATTTTTACAGCCATTTTAGTGCTCAAAAGTTCGGGTCCCCATTGACTTCAATGGGGTTCGGGTTCGGGGTCAAGTTCGGGTCCCGAACTCGAACTTTTCTCCGAAGTTCGGCCTAACCCGAACATCCAGGTGTCCGCTCAACTCTAGAGAATACACATCAGAGTGAAACCGACTACAACAACTTCTCTCCAGAACAGAGAATCAGAAATCCGCCCCTGCTAAGAGAGATGCCCTTCGCTTCAGAACGGTATTACACAGACCGGAATAAACCAGAGACTTCCAACAGGTATGGCCGTGCACCACACATTCACTCTGATAACACAACACCAGCCAGTTCCAGCGCCAATCGAGCCACAATGGACTTTGCCAGGTTCTTGTTCGACGTGAGCTGGTCACCAAGGGACTTGTAAAGTTCATCGATCACGCTGAGAACTATAGAGCTTGGCGAGCTTCCTTCCAAAATACCACCAGAGGTCATGTAGTGAGGAATTGGATCTCCTGGTAAAATGGCTGGGAAGTGAGTCCGCCGAACACGCTAAAAGAATCAGAGACATCAATGTAAATTATCCAGACTAAAAAGGTCTAAAAAGGGTCTGGGATAGACTTGATGAGGTTTATGGCTCAGCAGAGGTCATAGAAAGTGCCTTATTAAAGAGAATCGAGGACTTTCCTAAAATAGTGAACAAAGGCTATTCAAAGCTAAGGGAGTTAAGTGACTTAATAATGGAGCTGAGGGTAGCAAGGCAGAAGGAGATCTGGTGGGATTGACATTCCTCGACACTGCGAGAGGTGTGAATCCCATAGTTCAGAAACTCCCATATAACCTGCAAGAGAAGTGGGTCATTTATGGTTCTTGGTATAAACAGACTTGCAATGTACCATTTCCTTCATTTAATGTGTTTGTAGATTTTGGCTCTGAACAAGCAAAAATCAGAAACGATCCTAGCTTTGATTTCATGATGTCATGTGCCACCACCTCAGTCAGTAAACCTCGTAGGGCAACGGTGGAGGTCCACAAAATTAACGTTTCTTCCACAGGTTCAGTCCATAAAGAGTTCAGCTCCTATCAATGAGGAGACAAACTTAAAGGGATTCTGTCATCAGAATTTAGGCCTATAACCTAAACATATGGCGAGGTCCCTACTAATACACAGAATCCTAAAGTGACCTTATCAAATGCGCCTGTGGCTCTATAATCATATAAAACAGGTTTATATAACCTGTCACTCACGTCAAAATGTGTCCAAGGGGACGTCTCATGATGCAGGGTGCCCGGCTGCAGCCATCTCCTTTCGGTGCCCAGCGCCGCCTTCTGAATTGAAATCTCCTCAGTTCATCGTTCACTCCTGGCAGCGGCCTCGTTATGCCGTCCGGCGCACTTCGCTAGAACCTGCCTTGGCCCCCCGATTACAGCCTTCGCATAACGAGGCCGCTGCCAGGAGTGAACGATGAACTGAGGTAGGCGGCTCTAATGGAAGGGAGGGCGGAGATTTCAATTCAGAAGGCGGCGCTGAGCACCAAAAGGACATGGCTGCAGCCAGGCACCCTGCATCGTGAGACGTCCCCTTGGACACATTTTGACGTGAGTGACAGGTTATATAAACCTGTTTTATATGATTATAGAGCCACAGGCGCATTTGATAAGGTCACTTTAGGATTCTGTGTATTAGTAGGGACCTTGCCATATGTTTAGGTTATAGGCCTAAATTCTGATGACAGAATCCCTTTAAGGACCCGAGCAGACAGTGTCCCTTACACAGGAAGCCTCATTCCCTACTTAAGTGCAGAACCTTCAGGGAAAAGTCATTGGAAGACCTTCCTCAATGAGAACAACATCTGTTTTAAATGCTGCTCTTCAACTTCGCACTTCGCCAGGGACTGTGGGGTTACTACAAAGTGTGCCGAATGTGACAGCACAGATCATAACACAGCTCTACACCCTGGGCCACCATCGTGGGCTTCACCCAAAACCCAAGAGCATAGCGGGGAGCTGAAGGACACAAATACTGACACTTTGGCAGTTACTTCTAAATGTACAGAGGTTTGCAGAGACCTCAGAGGAGGCAGATCCTGCTCTAAAATCTCCCTAGTGAGAGTTTACCCAGCAGACGACCGAGGCAAAGCCATCAAAGTGTATGCAATTCTAGACGATCAAAGTAACAAGTCTGCCTTCTTTGATAGCTTCAACATCAGAGGACCCGGTGCCCCCTACTCTCTAAAAACTTGTGCTGGTACTGTGGAAACAGCCGGACGGAGGGCAAGCGGCTACATAGTTGAGTCCAGCGATGGTCAAGTGCGTCTGCCTTTACCAACTATACTGGAATGTAACCAGATTCCTGACAACAGGTATGAGATACTCATGCCAGAAGTAGCAGCGCATCAGCCTCACCTGAAGGGTATAAGACACCTGATCCCGAACCTTGATCCTGAAGCTCAGATAGTCTTACTCCTCGGGAGAGATATCCTACAGGTCCACAAGGTTAGACAGCAGATCAATGGACCTCACAACGCTCCATACGCCCAGAGACTTGACCTAGGATGGGTCATTGTAGGAGAAGTCTGTTTGGGAGGTGTACACAAACCAACAACAGTCAACAGCATGCTTACCAGTACACTTGAGAATGGATGCCCATCTCTTCTCCAACCATGCGAAAATAACTTCTTCATCAAGGAACTGCCTCAAACCACTTCATCACCAGGTACCTTTGCAGGTCCCACCTACGATGACTTAATCTGGGATAGCAATCAAGACCACCTGGGATCCACAGTCTTCCGCAAGACTAAGGAGGACAATCATATGGCGATGTCATTCAAAGATAGATAGATATAATGTAGCAGGGAATGATGCAGGACGAAACAAAAAGCTGGGTTGCACCTCTACCCTTTAAGCCTCAAAGACAAAGCTTACCCAACAATAGAGAACAAGTTTTCAAATGATTTGTCTCTCTCAGGCACAGTCTTTGATGTAAACCTGAATGAGAGATCACTTCTTTACCTTCATGGAAAAGATATTCCAGAATGATCATGCAGAGCTAGCACCCATACTTCGAGACTCGGAAGAGCGCTGGTACCTACCCATGCTTGGGGTGTATCACCTGAAGAAGCCAGATCCGAGTAGTGTTTGACTCAAGTGCCAAGTATGAAGGCATATCATTGAACAACGTTTTACTGTCAGGCCCGGATCTAAACAACAAGCTCATAGGAGTGCTCCTCCGTTTTCGCAGAGACTCAGTTGCATTCAAGGCTGATATCCAACAGATGTTCCATTGCTTTCTAGTTTAAAAGAAACATAGAAATAATTTCTTGAGATTCCTATGGTTCAAGGACAACGATCCCTCTAAAGATGTTACAAAGTATCGTATGAAAGTTCACATCTTCGGCAATAGTCCTTCTGCAGTTGCCATCTATGGATTAAGACGTGCAGCTCAGAAAGTAGAAGAGAAGGACGGAGCGGATGTCAGACTCTTTGTAGAGAAGGACTTCTATGTGGATGACTGTCTGAAATCAATGCCCTCAGATGAGACTGCAATCAGTCTTCTTAAAAGAACCTAGGAGATGCTCTCTCTGTCTAACCTAAGGCTACACAAGATCGCTTCTAATAGCCAGAAATTGATGAAAGTCTTTTCTTCCCAGGACCATTCAGATGACTTAAAAGATTTAGACCTAGGCTGTGACTCACCTCCGATGCAAAGGAGCCTTGGCCTACTCTGGGACATAAAAGCTGATACTTTCACTTTCCAGGTTAGCAGAGTAGAAAAAACCTTTACTCGCAGAGTAGTACTGTCAGTCATAAGCAGTTTATATGACCCATTGGGATTTGCAGCTCCTATACTCATCGAAGGTAAAGCTATGTTAAGAGACTTCACCAGAGAAGCGTCGAACTGGGACACTCCCCTTCCCAAGAAGGAAAGAGCCACGTCAATGGCCTGGAAAAATTCTCTTACAGCCTTATCTGATCTTCACATAGCTCGTCCATATGTTTCTGTACCAACTACCAAGGTTAAGACACAAAAACTTAGTGTTTTCTGCAATGCTTCAGTCAAAGCAATTGCGGCTGTAGCTTACTTGAAGACGTTAGATACCAGTGGACAATGCCATGTAGGGTTCATCATGAGCAGAGCGAAACTAACGCCACTCCATGAACACACAATACCACGCCTGGAACTATGTGCCGCGGTGTTAGCAGTGGAATTAGCCGGAACTCATCGGTACAGAAATGGACCTGGAGATTGAAGACTCTGAGTTTTATACCAATAGCAAGATAGTACTAGGATATATCTGTAATGAAGCTAGACGCTTCTATGTCTACGTCAATAACGTTGTGCTAAGGATCAGAAGGTCTACCTCTCCTGAACAATGGAAATATGTACCTATGCATCTCAACCATGCAGACCAAGCAATTAGATCCGTCGCTGCTGACCGTCTCAAGGATACATTTTGGTTTACAGGCCTAACCTTTTTGTATAGGCCGATGCCCAACACAGCAGAAACTGCCATGTTCGAACTAGTAGACCCACATGCTGATGTTGAGATACGTCCTTGGGTATCTGTGTTACATACGGAGACTCTGGACCATCTTAAATCCCATAGATTCAGTAGGTTCTCTACTTGGAGATCTCTTGCCATGCTATCTCTTGTCTGACTCACATTGCTCGGTCGTACAAAGCAACCTCATCGGCAGATAAAAGTATCTGTAGAGGTTAACATCATTGTAAACATGTTTACACAGCTCTCGATCTACAAAGGTCAAAAAATTTAATTATCCAAGCTGTACAGCATGAAACCTATGCAGCAGAAATCGACTGTGTAGTCAGCCAAAGACCCGTGCCCAAAGGTAGTGTTTTAAGGAAACCTGACCCAGTGATCAATAAAGATGGGCTCTTAAGAGTAGGTGAACGCCTTATGGAAGCCAATGTAGGTCTGGCAGAGAAACATCCTGTGATAGTTCCTGGACAGCATCATATAGCTACTCTGCTCGTGCAACATTACCATGAACAGACAAAGCACCAAAGTCGTCTGTTCACTGAAGGAGCTCTAAGAGCAGCTGGACTGTGGATAGTTGGAGCTAAAAGATGTGTATGCAGATTCATATTTAAATGTGTTACCTGTCGGAAACTTTGTGGTATGTCATAGGCATCAAAGATGGCAAACCTCCCGTATGACCGACTAAGTATGGATCCACCCTTCACCAATGTTGGCCTAGACGTGTTTTGTCCTTGGTCTGTGGTCGTCCGGCAAACCAGGGGAGGCCGCACGCATGGGAAATGTTGGGCGATTATGTTCACTTGTTTGTCCATCAGAGCTGTCCATATTGAAGTAATTGAATCTATGGATACTTTCTGTTTCATTAATGCTTTCCGACGTTTCATTGCCATTAGAGGACCTGTCCAACACATTTGTTCTGACCGAGGCAAAAACTTCATTGGAGCAGCGAGAGAACTACAGCTCTCTTCCAAATTTGACATTAACAACATAGAAAGATACTTTAGTGGACGAGGATGCACCTGGACCTTCAACCCACCACACTCTTCACACATGGGTGGTGCTTGAGAGAGAATGATAGGCATCGCACGGAGAATCCTCAACTAAATCTTCTTACAAGAAGGATCTTCAAAGCTGACCCACAAAAGCTTGACTACCTTCATGGCAGAAGTATCGGCTATCATAAATGCCAGACCGCTAACTCCGATTTCTAGCGATCCTGATCCCAACTGCCACACTGCTTACACAAAAGACTGAACAAATTTGTGCTCCACCTGGAGAATTTAATCCCAAAGATTTTTACAGGAATTGATAGAGACAAGTACAGAGTCTCTCAAACTCGTTCTGGGACAAGTGGAAAAAGCATTACATTCCCCCTCTGCAACCGAGGAGAAAGTGGCAAACCAGCAAGCCTAACCTCCAGGCCTCCATCATTTTTGCAACCTGACTACTACCCATCTAGCATAGGCTTTGTCATTCTTTTCGAGAAGTTCCAAGGAGGTCTTTAAAGAGAGGGAAAGCGTGTGATAGGTTCAAATTGTTCCTGCGGGGCATGGTGGCATTGGCTGTTTTGGAAAAAGTCAGTTCATGCAACTCCTTGTCGTACATAAAGTCAACGAAGGAGGTTAAACCATTATTGTCAGGCAGTATATATACTGTATATATCAGATATTTCACTCATAGTAGGTCACAAAAATGTAGCAAATGAGGATAATACCAGATAGAATCCGGGGAAATGTTTGCTGTAGTTTAACAATGCTTAAAAACATATTTTTAGTTTTGTTTCTATACTTAAGTTATCTTTAGCATTTCTGTTCAGGAGAGGTTATTATTATTATTATTATTATTATCGGTGGTGGCTGCAGCAATGAGAGTGGTTGTATGAAGAAATTAGCAGAGAGGTGCAAGGTAGGAGGACTGGAGGAAGATGATCGGTTATAGAGACCCCAGACAAGGTTGGCTTGATAATAGCAAAATAAAGTCTGTCTTTTACTCAATGATAGGGGTCACCGTACAAATTCATGCACAAGGAACAGTCCTGAAGAACTTCACAGAGTAGCCTTTTCCCAAAAGGCTGTGTTTAGGAGGTGGCTATGATGGTGGTCCTCCAGGACCTCTCTCTAGAGATACCAGCAATCTTCCGAAATGACCAAAAGCATGCAGTTCCTGAATATTTCACTGCAGTGCCCAACTGCAGGTTGCTGTCTTAGATTGGATAGCCAGGTCATCTCAGTAGTGTGGTGAGAGCCAGAAGCAATAAACACAGACCATTAGCAGTAAAGTCTAAAGCCATAGGAATGTGTTACCTTTACTGAGTCTAAGCACAGCCCTCATGATCCTTAACTGTATCAAATATTTCAATGCTTCTTTCCCTCAGAAGGTAGTTCCCAGCAAAGTTGCTTTTCTGGCAGCTTTCATTGACAGGAATGGTGTTTTCCGGGAGAACAATCTATCTTGGCCTGCTTGGCAGCAGCACACACTCAATATAGGTTTTCTCTATAGCTTGCTTACTAGCATATTCCACCAACCAAGGGAAAATGGGACCGGCCCATTACCCAGCATTTGTAACTAAGAAATTGCCATTTCATTGTTTTTACCCATACATAGCGTTTTTGGGTTACATAGTACATAGATGAGAATCAGTATCACAGTAAACATCCATACAACTCTGACAGTGAACCAGGTATTATCCCTTTAGCAGTGAACCTGGTATTAACCCTTTAGCAGTGAATCTCTGGGTTACTGCAAGCATTAGGCACTTGGCTTTGAAACTGTACAAATCACTACTCTAGGAGAAGGAGGTGGTACAACATGGAAGTCAAAGAGACTTGAATCAGTTAATAGAAATCACTGAAAAACTTCACTGAAAGACATGTGTAATTGATTCTATTTAAACATTTTTATTACACAAGAAAGAATTGAAATATTCCCTTTATTCCCTGAAATCCATTCATGCTGCTATTATTGATATATAGCTGTATCTGATTTCCTGATCTGTTGCCTTCATTTTCTGCTTGCGTTATGCCATGTCTACGGGCTAAGAATGTGCTATCAATTATGTTTGGTGTGTAACGTTGTACTCTTCACTCTTTGTTCCTGTGCTAATTACAGTTGTTCTAAGATTAAATTGCTCATGGCCTGAAACAAAAACACATGAATAATAAGTAATAATAAGTAAATATTACACAAATGCCTATTCATTAAAGACCAACAGAAAATAATTGAAACATGATCATCTTGGTGTAATTCAGATTTACTGCTTTAATAAACAATTTCCTAACTTTTCAGCACAGTAAAGACATTAAAGTCAGCAGAAAGTCACTAAAAATTCAATGCCTGCTCATGATTATAATGACTATTAAGCTTATAATACATAAGTCGGGAACATTGTCCCTGAAATATTCAACTCATATTGAGGGGGGGAGCTTTCATCTGGATTGCAGAGGAGTACAATAGCTTCATAGGTACCAGGGCTAATCTGCAGTGAGCCCCTCAGGAGCTGGTGCATTGGATGGGAGTGGTAGTGGCCCTGATGAGAAATTGTTGTGTTGTGTCATGGCGTACTCCCTCAGGCTGTCACTCCCTGAGGTTTGGTGCAGTGAATAAGTGATGTGAAGGAACCAGTCAGAGATTATAGAACAAAGAACATCTTCCTTTACTGAGTGCAAAAAAACAAATAGCAGCACCTCCAGCAGCAGTTCGTAAGTGCAGTTTCTTCTCCCAGATAATGGGGTATGGTGGCTCGCAATCTGGCAGAAGATGACACTCAGAAGTATGCTAGCTGACAATGTTTCTCTCCTGTTTACCTTCCCTATGGCTGTACTCTGGCACCTGTTCCTGTAGGTGTCCATTGTATGATGCAGGCTTCTAGCTATGCCTGTCCTGAACTGCGGTGGTGTCTTGACATGTTTCCCCTCATTTTGCAGCAAAGTCTGTATAGCTTGATTGCTTGAGCACTCTGCTGACCAAAAATACACTGTAGCCTCAGACCCTGCAGGCTCTCTGGGGCAGGGTTCCTCCTAAATTATCTGCCTCTGAGGTTCTTATGGCCTGCTGGAACAGGAGCTGGACCACTGGCTCAATCACTTCTTACTCTCTTCTTTCTAACCCTTTGTACTAGCTCTGTCTCTCCTTTGGCAGTAATTCGGACCACCCCACTCCTAACAAGAGGGGAGGATTGGGATGGTAAGTCCCATTCCTGTTGCCAAATACTGCCAGCAATACTCCATCTGCTGGTGTACAAGTGTATAGCATGAAGTGTGACATAACATAAATATTACAAAGCATTACATTACAAATCATTGCAATTGTAGTACTCCCACACTATGGTAGGGTAGAAATCCATTGGCTCACTGCCCACCCACCCATCCACCCTTTTTACCTGTCTCAAAGGCCACAGGCTGGTCTAGACGTGTGGCCTACAAGACAGTTAGACAGTTGGCACATGCTGATACCATCAAAAGCAACGAGATGCAGACATCTCGTTTCCTGTGCCACACTACTGACACAGATAGATCAGGAACATGGCAGAAATTTCTGACAGTGGGTAAACTACAGTGTCTGAGCAGGTTCACATGTGCTTGTTAGACAGAGGGCATTGTAGCTTTGTGGATGGGAGCTTTGGGTTAGGGCATGGCTGCATGGAGGAAAAGCGGGCATTAGCAAGAGGTGAGGGAGAACTTCTTTCTAGCAGCTGCTAGTCAGGTAAGTGGCGGTGGCACTGTGAGATTTATGGACTGCACCAATATGCATCCCCTGTCAGCATGCATGGAGAGATTTATTGAAACGAGTGCCAAAGGAAATGTTGCAGTTTCCCCATTGCACTCATTTTCTAAAGGACATTTGAATAAGGATTTGTAGAATCTAATTGTTGTTAAAAGGACATCTGTTCTACCTTCTCCTTGCACTAGTTTTTAACAGGGTCACAGTAGCAAACCTTTGCCATTTCAGCGAAGCTATTTAAATACACAGATAACCCCACGGCACATACAAGGGGGCATTGGTCCAGAGTGAAGACATAAAAAAGGATACTATTACTGAGTTTAGGCATAAAAGGGGCATTATTACTGTGAGGGCATACAAGGGGGCACTATTACTGAGTGGTGGAATAAAAGATAGTGTGGGCACTAAGTGGAGCACAGGTACACCCACTGGTTTAATTACATTAGGATTGTCTCACTACCCACAACTTTTTATATAGAAGCTCCTGTGGAAATCAGCTGATGTATGCAGCACAACACCCCTGGCATCACTGCATGGGAAATATAGTATCACCTGACGGCCATTCAGATGGATGACTATCTACGTAATACACTGACGGCTGAACTCCACCAGAGCGAGAGTTACATTTACACAGTGGTTCTCCATTGTGGCTCATAGAGTGGGGAGCGAAAAAGCTAGACATAACGTACTGGAGTTCACCTACTGCAAATAATTTATGGGAGGAACTTTCAGCTATAAGACCCTCTATAATGCTCTTCTAGCAGGGGAACCACATGAACTAGATAACCCAATTAGTCAGCATCTCTACTTGGGGACCATCATTTTTCATCAGGCTTTGCTTTCAGACTCAGAAGATAAGACAACTGCTGTGATCCCATGTCACACATCATAGCTGTCACACGTAAATGCTCATGATGCCTGTATCTGTATGTTTTAGCTTTTATAGACTATTTCGAACAAATGCTGCAGTGACAATTTAAGCTTTTGTGCACCACACCTATCTGTACTCCAGAATGATGGGAAATAGGATTATCCACATGTGCAACATCAAAGATCTTCTTCTCCCCACATGTTTGGAATGAGGATCTCTCAGCTAAAGACAGAGCCAGGACTTTTTCTTTGGCTTTATACCATGAACTGGATAAAACGACTTCGATGAAGGTCATGGGTTGCAAAAGTTTAATATTGCCTATTCAGATTTATTTTAGAGCCTATATTACAGCTGCAATAAGAGGGCCTAGCACAGTGCTACTATACAACCCTACCTCTAAGTTTAACTTAGCAGAGCCATGCAGGGATGTCCATTTTGCACCTACAGATATGCATTGTCCACCATTACCTTAGCTTGAATTTGGATAAAGAGGTTTTCTGAATGTTTTATAGTGATGGCCAATTTTCAGGATAGGCCATCAGTATCTCACCGCTGGTGGTCCGATACCTGGGAACCCCGCCAATCAGCAGTTTGAGGAAGCTGGAGCGCTCTAGTGAGCGCCAAGGCCTTCTCACAGTTTACCAAGCTCAGCGCCATACATTGTATAGCGGCTGTGCTTGGTATTGCAGTACAGGTCCTTTCACTTGTGACTGAACTTTGCATAGGCCATATAACTGTAAGCCGTGTATCGGAGTGGGCTCCCCAGGATAGAGCGAGGTTACGAACGAAGAAAGCAAATCCGACACCAGCTCTTGCAAAACAAACATTACTTTACTGAAGAATGATATCAAACATAACCCAATATGCAAAGAGCAGAAAGTAAATTTACATACACTCAGCCGGGCTAAGACCCTTGTGCGGCACAGCATGGCACCCCCTGATGTTTGCTGGGGAACACAATTACTATCATTTTGCCTATGGCGGGCAATGATACCACTGCCTTGCCGAAACCTGTTATTACCCTAAAGGCGGGAGCAATTGTGTGGGATGCGAGGTACAGGTTAGCCCGTGGTGCAGCACAAAAGCTTACAATCCTACTGAACTATATATTAATTCCTTAATCCTTCCCCACAACTGGTTCGGTGGCACGTGCCGGTATTACTTCTGATCAACACTGAACCGGATGAAATTTACGGTAAAGTTGGTTTGTGATCTCAGGTACGGACAATGACTTTTAATTAGTAAATCCTTATGGTGAATAGTCCACAATCCTGGCAGCCAGCCTTACACAGTAACCCTAACTAACTAGCTACAGTCTCAATTACAGTCTTTAGTCTTCCAGACGCAAATACTACAGTAGAACAAGTTGCGTTCACGGTCTGTCTTACCGACCCGGGTCTGCTTAATCTCCGCTGATGAGTGCGAACTGAACAATGTCCTTTCCACATGCGTACGGCAAAATGGCGTCGCTGTTTCGCTCCTCAGTTCCCACCAGCGATATCTGCAGCAGAAATCCTCCTTCAGTACAAGATACGGACGTTGGAGGAGATCTGCTTCCCTCGACTTCAAGAAAGAGATCCCCTTTGCTATTTGCAGCCCTGCTCAAGCCTGGAGCATCCACTAGAAGGCAGTGGAACTCTACAGCAGCCGTATCTGTTGCCGGCAAGGGGCAGAAGAGACCCCTAGCCGGCAGCTAGGAGGACTTTAGGTTCCTCCTCTAAGAAGTTCCTGATCTGCAATTAGAAAAAATCATAGACAATCAGAGCCACTAGATGAACTGTGCTTGAGGGGTGAGAACTAGTTAGCCCTTTTGTTTGTTTTGTTGCCCTTGTTTGATCCTCACCCGGAGGGTCATGTCTTGTTAGGACTCCGCCCAGGACAACAGTCTCCCAATTGCACCTACCAGCGCCAAATACCCTTTTTCCCCCTTTTCATGTTAAGTGGGAACCCCACCTGCCTTTGTACTACCTCACGAGACCTGGGAACCTCGCCTGTGTTTTGATCATCCACAGGATGGGAGCCTTCCACATGTTTGCACTATATTTTTGCACTAAAGTTTACTAGTTCTGCAACGTTCAAGTACTTTAGCTCATTGTATGGACTCTTATGGGTAGAACAATGTGATCCGGATGCACTTTGAATAGATTTTGAACTTTATACTATTAGCTACGTAGGTAGTTAGCATCCTTGCTTCTTTGTTCATATGGACTGCTTCTTAGGACACAAAAATACTAATGGTCCTACTTTGCCTTGTGTCAGTGTAGAAAGCCTAGGCATTGTATTGTATGATTTGCATATGCCTTTAACCTTTTTCTCTCCACAGATGTGGGAGGGGAAGGAGAAAGTATGTCCTGTGTCTTTGGGTTCATGTGCTGTTTCTACAGAGGGAGGACCAAGTAATAAAGTCACAAGCAGTCTCAACATCTTAAAGGGTAACCCTGCTGCTAAAAATATGTTGCTAGGTGCCTTAAGGAACTGTGCACTGCCTTAGGGAAAATGTGAAAAGCTACTAGTTTAGTCATCAAGGTGACGAAACGTAAATGTCACTACCAGAGCTTTGAGACGTTCTCACAGCTCTGTTTCTCCACCCCTGTGATGAGGTCTTTACTTTCTGTTTCCTTCCTCCCAGCTGTTCCTCCTGTGTTTGATTTCTCTGCCTTTAAATCACCCCTCCTCCTTTGTAGGGTGCGGATTATATTTCTCATTTGAGTTGTATCTCTTGCTTGAGTATCTTCACTTGTGTGCTATCATTTCACTGGACCTGTGTTCTGCTGCAGCAAGTACTCCGGATATTGCCAGCTGTCTTTGGATCTGTCTTCACTGCTGCTGCAGCTCCTTCAGTTAAGTGTGTAGACATTGTAGTGTTTCTGTTTGTTTTCTGTCTGGATCCGAGGCGACCCCGGTTCCGTCCATATACTGAGCAGGGCACCGGTGGCCGTGCCCCTTCCACTATTGTAGGGGTTACAGTGGTCATCAGTCTTAGGTACGCGGGCATGCCTCGTTCCACCATTTGGATCCGGGCATGTGCTTAGCAGCATAGGGAGAGCTTTGAGGGTCTGACAGGGGTCACCCTTTATCCTCCCTAGTTTGGGTCCGGTCAGTAGCTCTATTTACTGTGTATGCTCTTGTTGCTCACATACAGCCGTGACAGTAAAGCATGATTAGACCTTGATGCATGGGAGGGATTAGAGGATGAAGCCACCCTCCCATTTGCACGCCTTCATTGCATAGCAGTGGGATTATGGTGTAAAGACACCCCCACGCTTTCAGTGGTACTAGGGCACAGTATACACAAAGGAAAGTTAAGAATTATTGCCTTGCGCAGTCTTTTGGTTCTTTGGTTATACCGAGAGGGAAACGAGACACCCTACTCTAAAATTAATACAAATAAGTCACAGGGGCCTGATGGGATACACCCAAAGCTATTAAAAGAGCTCAGCAGTGAACTAGCAAAACCATTAACAGATTTATTTTACCAATCACTGGCAACAGGAGTCGTCCCAGAAGATTGGAAATTAGCAAATGTTGTGCCCATTCACAAGAAAGGTAGTAGGGAGGAATCGGGCAACTATAGGCCAGTAAGCCTAACATCAATAGTGGGGAAATTTATGGAAACCATACTTAAGGAGAGGATTGTGGAACATCTAATATCCCATGGATTGAAGGATGAAAAACAGCATTGGTTTACTTCAGGGAGATCATTTTTTGATTGGGTGACTAAAATAATAGATGGCGGAGGTGCAGTAGACATCGCTTATCTAGACTTTAGTAAGGCTTTTGATACTGTCCCACATAGAAGGCTTATCAATAAATTGCAGTCTTTGTGCGTGGACTCCCATATTGTTGAATGGATTAGGCAGTGGCTGAGGGACAGACAAGCAGCTGAGGGACAGACAAGTAGTCAATGGAGTATATTCAGACCATGGTCTTGTTACCAGTGGGGTACCTCAGGGATCTGTTCTGGGACCCATATTGTTTAATATCTTTATCAGCGAAATTGCAGAAGGTCTCGATGGTAAGGTGTGTCTTTTTGCTGATGACACAAAGATTTGTAACAGGGTTGATGTTCCTGGAGGGATACACCAAATGGAAAAGTATTTAGGAAAACTAGAGGAATTGTCAAAAATCTGGCAACTAAAATTTAATGTTGATAAGTGCAAGATAATACACCTGGGGCGTAAAAACCCAAAAGCAGAATATAAAATCAGTGATACAGTCCTAACCTCAGTATCTGAGAAAAGGGATTTAGGGGTCATTATTTCAGAAGACTTAAAGGTAGGCAGACAATGTCATGGAGCAGCAGGAAATGCTAGAAGAATGCTTGGGTGTATAGGGAGAGGCATTACCAGTAGAAAGAGGGAGGTGCTCATGCCGCTCTACAGAGCACTAGTGAGACCTCATTTGGAGTATTGTGCTCAGTACTGGAGACCATATCTCCAGAAGGATATCTATACTTTGGAGAGAAATCAGAGAAGAGCTACTAAACTAGTAAATGGATTGCAGGACAAAACTTACCAGGAAAGATTAAAGGACCTTAACATGTATAGCTTGGAAGAAAGACGAGACAGAGGGGATATGGCTACTTTCACACAACCGTTTCTGGGTCCACCTGTGAGATCCGTTTCAAGGCTCTCACAAGCGGCCCAAAACGGATCAGTTCAGCCCCAATGCATTCTGAATGGATAAGGATCCACTCAGAATGCATCAGTTTGCCTCCGTTCAGCCTCCATTCCGCTCTGGAGACGGACACCAAAACACTGCTTGCAGCGTTTTGATGTCCTCTGACGAAAGTGAGCCAAACTGATCCGTCCTGACTTGCAATGTAAGTCAATGGGGACGGATCCGTTTTTACTGACACAATATGGTGCAATTGAAAACGGATCCGCCTCCCATTCACTTTCAATGTAAGTCAAAACGGAT
The DNA here is from genome assembly GCF_905171765.1 of Bufo bufo. Classification (NCBI taxonomy): domain Eukaryota; kingdom Metazoa; phylum Chordata; class Amphibia; order Anura; family Bufonidae; genus Bufo; species Bufo bufo. The sequence continues at coordinate 85,952,086 of NC_053390.1, forward strand.
CCGTTTGCATTATCATGAACAAAAAAAAAGCAAACGGATCCGTTCTGAACGGATACAAGCGTTTGCATTATAGGTGCGGATCCGTCTGTGCAGATACCAGACGGATCCGCACCTAAACGCAGGTGTGAAAGTAGCCTATGATAGAAACTTTTAAATACATAAAGGGAATCAACAAGGTAAAAGAGGAGAGAATATTTAAAAGAAGAAAAACTGCTACAAGAGGACATAGTTTTAAAATAGAGGGGCAAAGGTTTAAAAGTAATATCAGGAAGTATTACTTTACTGAGAGGGTAGTGGATGCATGGACTAGCCTTCCTGCAGAAGTGGTAGCTGCAAATACAGTGAAGGAGTTTAAGCATGCATGGGATAGGCATAAGGCCATCCTTCATATAAGATGGGGCCAGGGGCTATTCATAGTATTCAGTATATTGGGCAGACTAGATGGGCCAAATGGTTCTTATCTGCCGACACATTCTATGTTCTATGTTACTCAAAAGGGCAGAGACCGTAGGTGACTAGTTCAGCTTGTGTATATGATAATAGAAAATTATATAAAGCAGCAACCTAACTTATCAAGGGAACCCTGGAGCATACCCTAAGCACAAGTCGAGGGCGACTTGGTTTTACCATTACTACACCCTGCTACTGTCTCTAATGGGCTAACCATAATGTAATTTGTGTATTTATTCCAGGTCCTCTTACACTGTCCATTAATTGTTCTTCTATGTTACTGTTGTTTGCTGTGTACATATTATAGTATGCCTGGTTCACCAGCAGGTGGCAGAGTATATGGCAGAGAAATCTTTAGATAGAATGGAACTTACCATTCCATTCCCCCTCTTTTGGGCAGAAGTAGATCAGTCCCATTTCCTACAAAGGGAGGGGCTACAGGAAGGTTTCAGTCTGAGTCTTAGTCTAGTCTAGAGTTAGAAGGAGAGGAGAATCACCCTGACTCCTTCCAGATTTATAGACAGAGTTTTGCGAGGGTGTCAACAGCCAAAGGCACCCCACTCAGAAGGTACCAGAACAGTGCTAAAGTCCAGCGACCAGTCTAAAGCTGAGTTTAGGACAGCAGAGAGATAAGGCAGAATATTTAAGTTTGCCTGCCAGTTTATGCCAAAACCTACTGGAACCAAGAGAAAGACTATATATTGTCTGGATACAAGTTAATTCAAGTAAATCTGTTGAACTTTCCCCAAGTCTGGACTTGACTATATCTCCACCTCCTACAACCCTTTATAGCTCCGATATCCAGGTAGGAGTACTGTGACAAACACAGAAAACAATTGTGTCGCACCACACCACTCGGCATTCCGATAAACCTGGGACACAATCGGCCCTTGGGGGTGGCATGTTGCGATCAGCCCTAATGATCTTGAAGACATCCTATTGTTAAAATCCTGAGTAAACCAAAGGTATTTTTTTTTAATTAATAACATTTTGGGGGTTCAGGGCCTAATGAAATAGGCTCAAGCACTGTACAAAAAATCGTGGCCATTCACTGTAATATCTGAAACCCTACAAATCTACCCATCAAAGCAGACTGAATAAATGAACATGACTAAACCTGAGCAGTATTTCCCGCAACAATTACTGTGTTTTTCAGGCTTTCACCCTCTTGAGGTAATTCTCTATAAAGGCTTGTGGTTTGTGAGAGGACATGTGCTTTCAGAGAAATGTCTGCAATGAGCCCATTTTGGTATTTATGCCTCAAATAAGGACTTGGAGAACGCCCAGTAATACATTTCTTGTCCAAACATCAAGGCATGGTGGTAATAAAATGTAAAACATACAACTGTCTCTGTATTTATTTAAGAGAAAGTGAATTTGTTTCCTGTAACACTTCAGTCCTAAATATAATTTTACATAACAAGTAGCCTGCGTTTATTCAAGGGATTTATGCATGGATCAACTGATTGAGCAAAGAAAGTAGTGAAGAAAAATGACTAGATGTTTGAAAGATAGGCTGTAAAGTGACTTTGTTTCACAGGCGCTTTGCCTTTAAAGTGTTAATGCCATGTTTTGCACTCAAATATTGCAAAAATAAAATGAAGAAAGAATAGGCAGAACTCACCAATGGTTCATTTGCTTCATTTATTTCAAGCAGACAGGTGCTTCATGCGGCAAGGTAGCAGATAGCCAGATTCACATACCAGTGGGGACGGCCATTTCGCACACGAGTAATCTCGCTTCCTCAGGCCTCTACAAATGCACGCACATACGTGCTGACCTCTTATACCCCGGCACCAGCTTGCCATGGAAATCCATAGCAATCAGGCGCTGTGCACACAAGAGACTGTTAATCAACATGTTGCAACAAAGAGATACAGTATTACAAAAACGCATTTAAATCATTGCGGTCATTCAGACCAAGCTGACCTGTTGCTCCTGTACAAATGATCCACTTTGCTTCTTTTTGCAGAAGGGTGCGGTGTCTGTCTCCTCCCTGAACTGGGTATGGGACAGTCTCTATCCCAGCAAACTGCAGTGCTTTCACATTCCCTCCATGTACCTTTCTCACATGATCAATTAGTCTGGTGCAACCTTTTCCCGTCTTTATAGAATTGAAATGTTCCCTGATCCTCTCAAATAAACATCTAATGGTCTTTCCCACATAGAAATGGCCGCAATCACACATCAAAACATATACTAAATAAGTACTCCTGCAGTTTATGAAACTAGTGATCCTTTTTGTGATGGGACCTATTTTGACAATCTTTTTTTGGCAATTGTGTTCACATAACGAACAACTGCCACATTTATAGTTACCAGCCGGCAACCTCTCCTGCAACCAATTAATCTTTTTTTCTACCAAAAATCTACTTGCAATGAAATATGTGGGTGGAAAGGTCTGTGGTCACATGTGCAGACGCAGGAACCATAACTAGGTGCAGCCGGAAAATATAAGAGGGTTTTTTTGTGTGCTTTCTGGTCTTGTGTAGTCTGTCACAGGTGCTAGTCCCACCAGTGTGTGTTGCAAAAGAGGTGAAGGCCCTGCTGAGCTATTGTGGACAGCGATCAGCACCTTGATCCTGAGCCGCGCTGCTGTGTTACTTGGGTGCACTCAAGAGAGAGTGCTCCATGACCAGAAGAGAAGATCATATATATCCTACAGACCACTTCCAGTGTTATCATGTAAGGATACAACCACACGGTCAGGTTTCAGCATGAAGTTTTGTAAGCCAAAACCAGGAGTGAATTGAAAAAAGAGGCGACGTCACGTGTCCTATATTTTCTCTCCTCTTATGATCCACTCTTGACAAGCAGTGGCAAGCCAAGGAAGACCTGCATGGACTTGTACTGTGAAGTTGTATGTCCAATAGAGAACGTGACTGCCCAGGGTGTGCCATTACTTGTAACCGTCAAGCCAAGTGCCAATTCGAGACTGTGACTGTTCACTGTGTGCTATTACTTCTGACCGTCAAGCAGAGTGCCGATTAGAGATTGTTACCACAGCAGAGACTGAAACCACTAAGCTGTATGCCAGTATTTGTAACCGCCAGTATTTGTAACCACCAAGCTCTGTGCCCAATTGTAACTGTAACCACCAAGCTCTGTGCTCTGTGTTTGTAACCATCATGCTTGTTGTCTCTACTGGAGTAAAGTTCCATTACTTTGAACTCTGTTGTGTCTTCTGCTACCGCTGCTGCATCCTTAAGTGAGGTACCGAGTCACAGTTAAGAGCGATACACAAAAACTGCTCCTCATACCACTAATGACATACCACACATGATGGACACGTGCCGCACAAGTGCCACTGACACATAGGACACATTTCCCACATACACATTAGACAAAAGCTGTAAATGCAACACTCACACATTGGACATATGCTACACACACCACTTGTACATGTGACATATGCCATACACATGCCACTGAGATATAGGACACATTCTACATGGACCATTCACATATAGGTCACATGCTGCAAACACCTCTCACACATAGGATCGCGGCACAGCCAGGGAGAAGACGCCCATTGAGAAACTCTGGCGTCTCCTCCTCCCTGTACAGATGCTCAGTATTAACATACTGAACGGGAAAACTACAGGGGAGCACAGTGGGGCGTAGGAGCGATATTTAAAAAAACAGGCAGGGTGGCAGCATCAGCAGGGGGTACCCCGCAAGTTTTATTTTTTATGTATTTATTTCAAATCCATTGTGGTGGTGTATAGAGCCAAAAATTTTAGAATTGTGTCGATGTCTCAATATTTATGGACCTGACTGTAAATACAGGACCAGAACTGTCGTGAGCACAGTAAATAAATATGGCATCACAACCAAGCTCAGTACGTATATTGTATGATGTGAAACTATGGCTCACAGAATAGCTTAAAAATGCTAAGGATATGCTGCACCCATCATCATCTCATTGCAGACAATACAGCGAATTTAGTACTAATCCAAAGGAGTCATAGGCAGTATACAGATTCTGTGATTAACGGATAAAGTCTCCTTCAATTGGAAACCGCTCCTTCCCTTTTCTTTTCCATCCAGCCTATACCTCCTTGACAACTTCTAATCATCTCTGAATCGTTTGCTACCAAGATATCTTTGGTTCATCATCATCTTTGGGGTTTCTACCTAAACAAACTCCTCATCCAGAGTATGCTGATCAGTCACATAAGTAGAAGTCAGACTTCGAAAGCCCAAATTTTACAGCCAAACCAGAACCCAAAAGCAATTCAGAGCAAACACCAGACACCTAAGCTAATTAAGACCCCAGACCTTAAAGGGAACCTGTCATCAACTTTATGTTGCCCAAACTAATGGCAGAATAAAGTAGAGACAGGTGAGTTGATTTCAGCGGTCTGTCATTTAAAAGTTGAAAGTAAATGGTTGCCAAGAACCAACATCAGAATCATTGCAGACTGGGCCTGGAAAAGAGTCACGGCCACCTGAGCAGAGTCCTGGTCATTCATGAATTCCTGCTCTCCTGCCCACCTGCTGATGACTGACAGTCTTCTACCTAGTTTTCTCCCTTTCTCTCTAGGAGAGAACTGCCAATTATCAGCAGATGGGCGAGAGAGCAGGAGATTATGAATAACCAGGACTCTTCACAGGTAGATTTGACTCTTTTCGAGGCCTGGGCTGCAATGATTATGATGCTGGTTCTCAGAAACCACTTACTTTTAGTTCATGAGTGACACACCGCTGAAATCAGCATTTCTGTCACTATTTTATGCTGCCCTCATTGAGGTCAGCATAAAGTTGATGACAGGTTCCCTTTGAATAAATTCACAATTTTTGGGGATTGACAGCACTCGTCAGACCCGGGATCTGCAGAGCTGGCGGAGCATCAACTGAGCTGGAACCCAGTGGCAGGAATCAGGTGATTACCACCTCAAGTTCGGCCACGCTGTTGGGCCTGTAGAAAAGGTCCACAAAAGGGAACAACCCCTTAAAAAATACAGAGATAAAAATATAAATTACACGTTTTACTGAATCTTTTCCCACAAAACTATATATCAATCTGCTCAGCTCCTCCTCCACTATAACATATTGCACTGCATTTCATGGTGACAGGTCCTCTTCAAATTTATAAATTAAAAGCCTTGATGAAAAATTTCCCTCAGCTTTGCCAGATCTATAACATGGTGACAGCAAATTGCATTCATTTTTCTGGTAACAGATTCTCTTTAACCCCTTCGCTATCAGCGCCGTACATGATGCGGGTGCAGCCAGAGTCATTGCCGGCGGGTCTCTGTTTTACACAGAAGAGACCCATGGCTAATGACCAGCATCTAAAGGGTGAAAAACCTGGAAGCTCACTCTTATTACCGGCATCTTCTGTGGCCAATGAGGATGCCGGTAATTGGTTTCAGTATGCTGGGGGTTCTGTCCTCAGATACAAATCCAGTTGTTTCTGTGTGTTTATCTCTTTGGACATTGCAATTTACCTGTGTTGTATTTCACCTGCATTATATTGTGTTGTAACAGCACCATCTACTGGTAAGTTTGTGTATTTCGTTAGCCTGAGTTCCCAGTGCATTATGGGCACTTCCTGGTTCTTGAGCTGGTTTAGAAGCAACCACCATTTTATGTCTGTGTGAGAAGCCACTCTCTCACTTGTTTTCCCCTGCTCATCATCAGTTTTTTTTCAGCCTGTTACAAGCATAGTCGGTAAGGACAGTATCTATGTGACATTACACTGTAGTTTATTATATGTTTCTTGTATTTGATAGCTCATTATCATTGTATTACCTCATGTACTGTATGTATAGCAGATATTCTGTATTTATGCCATGTACTATGAATATTTATGTTTTGAAATACTACTGTTTTATTCTGTAGTTTAACCTTTCCTGTCACAGTCTACAAGGAATAAAGAGAAGGTTAAAGCCGCACAGTCTCTTTTCTTAAGAAGACAAGGGGTTTAGCTACATGTCAGATTACACATCGTGCTAACATGTATGAGGACAGTATACTGGGTCTCTCTGAAGAGATCCAGGGTATTGAAGCAGCAATTCTTATTTTGGCCAGCAGGTGGCATCATGGGCATCACTGCATCCGAAAACACCCGTACTATTAAGGCTAGGTCTACACTACGACATGTGTCATGACACATAGGGCACAAATACACTGCAACATTTGTCGTGCGACATTTTGTCGCACCAATGCCGCACGACAATTTTTATAATGATAGTCTATGGTGTCGCAATGCGACATGCGACATGCTGCGACAGTCGCAGAAAAATAAGTTTCGAATAGATTCTTTGCGACTGTCATGTCGCAGTCGCAGTACGACACCATAGACTATCATTATAAAAATTGTCGCGTGACATTGGTGCAACAAAATGTTGCGCTACAAATGTCGTCGTGTAGACCTAGCCTAAAATATATAAAATGCGAAATGTGATTAAAAAAATCACACACTCCAAAATGGTATCAATAAAAAACTACAGATTGTACCGCAAAAAATGAGTCCCTACATAGTTCAGTAGATAGAACTATAAGAAAGTTATGGGGGTCAGAATATGGTAATGTAAAAAAAATTTAAAAGTCTATCAATGAGGCCAGGTGAGGCACTCGCCTCAGGCAGAACCAAGTAGGGGCATGAGAGGGGCAGCGGAAGGGCCATGGGCAATGAGCGCTTTCACTGTTGCAAAAGATAGGTTAAGAAATTGGCATGGGGGGGCGTTTCAGTTTTCGCCTCAGGAAGCAGAAAGGCTATGTGCACCCCTGGTGCATGAGGTCACCAGTTGTCTTGCAACCCTTCTAGTTTCAGCATTGCTGAAATGCACGAGGAAACATGTCAGAAATAATAAAAAATATGAGAGAGAAATCTAAACATTTTTAGATAGAACACTGAGTAATATTTTACACTGGGCACATGGCTACTTTTCTACATTTCCTGAATATATAGCGCAGAACTAATTCTCCATTGTCAACCCTTTTGTTAGCGTTCCAATTCACATCTGTTCAACATACACATTTCATATCTCCTCTTTGCTTTCTTTTCACTTCCCTTTGACAAATCCTTTATTTCCCATTGGTTTAACTTATGACAGCTTTTCATGATAGGTGTATAAAGAATGAGGTGAATGACTTCATCTCCATTTCTGGAAGACATCTGTGTCATCGGGATATACTTTTAAGTACCATTTTAGAATGGTATTCAAACATATACTGTGAAGGATACACTATATCCACTTCAATTGGGGCTGAACTGCAGTACCCCAGCATGGCCACTACACTTTGAACAGAGCTGTTCTTCCTGTTCCATTTAAAGTGCTAGCTCCAGCATCGGGGACTGCAGGAAACGGCTGATTGGTGGGGGTGCCGGGTGTCAGTCCTTCCCCCATCGATCAGATAATAATTACCTATCCTGAGGACAGGTCATCAATATCATGAGCGTAGAAAAAACCCTTTAAGTGAATGTGAATTGCAGTATGTGAATGCCATTTTCGGGTATTCAAACTTATGCCCCAAATGGAAAGCCCAGAAAACAGCTAATATGCAGTGTGAACCCAACCTAACAATGTTTAACACTAATTTTATATTAGGAAGGTAACCAGGATCTCATTGCAGGGGTCTAATTTCACAATCTTTGGCTTTAGCACTGTAGAAATGGCTACAGGTAGATGAACATTAGCGGGGGTTTTTTAGACTAACTCAGAGCTTTTCCACTGTAGCAGAACTTCAGCGGTGTTTCTGGTGGATACTCAGACACTGTGTTTCAAAACAGGTAAGGAATTTGTTAGACAGGTTATCACTATTGTCTGATTGCAAATTAGCATAGGTGATTAAGGTGTTAAATTTGTTGTTGGGTGAGGAGCTTTTGTGGGAGTGTGTGTATATATAGCCACATAGTATTAGCTTGCCTAATTATAGCTTGCTGCATTTTCCAAGTGTTGCTTTTTATAAGTGCATTGGAGATATTCAGGAGATACTCAGGAGGTAATCTGGAGGTGGAAACAATCTAAAAAAGTAAGATTTGTTTGTTTAAAATCTTTCCCCTCTTTAAAATGGCAGACCTGGTTCTGTGCAGGAATTGTTGTGCTTTTCTTTCAGGTTCCACTCTTCAGAGGTTTGGATACTGTCTGATCTGTAGACAGCTCTCCATAATGCAGCAGGAAATTGCATTTTTGAAATCTGAGATTTGTAAATTAACCTTTAAACAAACTCAGGCTGAGAACGTTGCAATGCCACTGCCACAGAGGCCCCCTAGAAATGGAAGATGGGTTACTGCAGGTTCTGGTAGACTGAGAGTTGTTGATAGAAGACATGTCCCACAGACTGTAGCTCTCCATAATTCATTTGCAGCACTTTCAGAGTGCAAGAGCAACATGGAGGATGGCTCTGGCATAGTGGGTGAGAAACAATCATCTCCCATGCCTAAAGTATGCAAGACTGCAGCCAAAGACAAAAAGGAGAAGGTGAGGACTGATAGTAAGCAGCTGTGTGTGGGCAATTCCATCATAAGAGGTGTGAAGTTTGAGGAAAATGGTGTTGTGAGATGTCTCCCTGGTGCTACCGCTAGCAGGGATAGACGACGTATCCTTAATATTGTTAGGCAAGCAAAGCAGGAAAGGCAGGTGGATGTCATTGTCCATCTTGGGACAAATGATCTGGCTTGCAATGAGGTTTCAAAGGTGAAGGAAGCTTTTCACACACTTGGAAATGATATACGAGAGGTTGCATCAACTGTTTCATTCTCTGCAGTTTTGCCTGTGCATAACCTTCAGCATGACAGGAAGATGTGCATTAAGGAATTCAATATATGGCTTGGTGAATGGTGTCTGAACCAAGGGTTTGGCTTTGTGTCTCATGTTAGCTCTCGTTGGAATGGAAAAGAACTGTACAAGAAAGATGGTTTGCATCTTTCTCTCAAGGGAACGAATGTCCTCAGTTAACAGTTCAAAGTATTTGCTAAACTAGGAAAGGGGGGAAAAAGAGTCATAATCCAGCAGTCCGACTGCCCCCCGGAACAATACCAGAAGATGCCAGTAGCAGAGAAGGCAAGAAGGGGGGAGGGGTGGCCCTGTATGTGAAAGATAGCATAAAATCTAATTTAATACAAGTTAGCGAGACCAATTTAGAGTCAGTTTGGGTTACCTTGCAGCTTCATAATCATAAGGTAACTCGTGTAGATGTTATATACAGACCACCTAGCCAAGTCAAAGAATTAGATGATCTACTAGTTGAGGAAATAGCTAAAATGACATTGAAGGGGGAAGTTATCATTATGGGAGACTTTAATCTTCATGATGTAAACTGGAAAACCAAAATAGGTAGTTCTGCCAGGAGTACAGATATTCTAAATTCCCTACTGGGATTATCTCTACAGCAAGTAGTTGAGGAGCCAACCCGGAAGGAGGCCATTTTAGATTTAGTATTCACAAATGGGAATTTAGTATCTGATATTACTGTAGGGAAAAGCTTGGGATCTAGTGATCACCAGTCAGTGTGGTTTACTATAAGTACAGTGACTGATTCACACCACACAAAAACAAAAAATTTTGATTTTAGAAAAACAGACTTTTCTAAAATTAGATTAGTGGTATACAAGTCCCTATCAGATTGGAACAGTTTCAATGGAGTCCAGGAGAAATGGGACTACTTAAAAGTGGCACTATTGAAGGCAACAGAAAATTGCATTAGGCTTGTCAGTAAAAGCAAAAAAAGGAAGAGACCACTGTGGTACTCAGCAGAAGTGGCCAAAATCATTAAAAACAAAAAGATAGCATTTAGTAATTATAAAAATAAAAAAATGAGGATGACAGGCAAATTTATAAGATTAGGCAGAGAGAGGCCAAACAAGTTATAAGAGCTTCTAAAGCGCAGGCAGAAGAGAAATTAGCTCAGTCAGTGAAAAAAGGCGAGAAGACATTCTTCAGATACATAAATGAAAAAAGGAAACTAAAACAAGGAATTACCAAATTAAAAACAAAAGAAGAAAGGTATATCGAAGAAGATAAATAACTAGCTGACTGCCTCAATGAATACTTATGTTCAGTTTTTACAAAGGAAAATGAAGGAAAAGGACCTCAGTTAGGGAGGAAGACTAATGAATCTTTTGATGCATGTGTCTTTACAGAGGAAGAGGTTCTAAGTCAGCTGTCTAAAATTAAAACAAATAAGTCACAGGGGCCTGATGGGATACACCCAAAGCTATTAAAAGAGCTCAGCGGTGAACTAGCAAAACCATTAACAGATTTATTTAACCAATCACTGGTAACAGGAGTCGTCCCAGAAGATTGGAAATTGGCAAATGTTGTGCCCATTTACAAGAAAGGTAGTATGGAGGAATCGGGCAACTATAGGCCAGTAAGCCTGACATCAATAGTGGGGAAATTAATGGAAACCATACTCAAGGAGAGGATTGTGGAACATCTAAAATCCCATGGATTGAAAGATGAAAAACAGCATGGGTTTACTTCAGGGAGATCATGTCAAACTAATCTTATTGATTTTTTTGATTGGGTGACTAAAATAATAGATGGCAGAGGTGCAGTAGACATCGCTTATCTAGACTTTAGTAAGGCTTTTGATACTGTCCCACATAGAAGGCTTATCAATAAATTGCAGTATTTGGGCTTGGACTCCCATATTGTAGAGGGTTGTAGTCAATGGAGTATATTCAGACCATGGTCTTGTTACCAGTGGGGTACCTCAGGGATCTTTTCTGGGACCCATATTGTTTAATATCTTTATCAGCAAAATTGCAGAAGGCCTCGATGGTAAGGTGTGTCTTTTTGCTGATGACACAAAGATTTGTAACAGGGTTGATGTTCCTGGAGGAATACACCAAATGGAAAAGGATTTAGGAAAACTAGAGGAATGGTCAAAAATCTGGCAACTAAAATTTAATGTTGATAAGTGCAAGATAATGCACCTGGGGCGTAAAAACCCAAGAGCAGAATATAAAATCAGTGATACAGTCCTAACCTCAGTATCTGAGGAAAGGGGTTTAGGGGTCATTATTTCAGAAGACTTGAAGGTAGGCAGACAATGTCACAGAGCAGCAGGAAATGCTAGCAGAATGCTTGGGTGTATAGGGAGAGGCATTACCAGTAGAAAGAGGGAGGTGCTCATGCCGCTCTACAGAGCACTAGTGAGACCTCATTTGGAGTATTGTGCGCAGTACTGGAGACCATATCTCCAGAAGGATATTGATACTTTGGAGAGAGTTCAGAGAAGAGCTACTAAACTAGTACATGGATTGCAGGATAAAACTTACCAGGAAAGATTAAAGGACCTTAACATATATAGCTTGGAAGAAAGACGAGACAGAGGGGATATGATAGAAACTTTTAAATACATAAAGGGAATCAACAAGGTAAAAGAGGAGAGAATATTTAAAAGAAGAAAAACTGCTACAAGAGGACATAGTTTTAAATTAGAGGGGCAAAGTTTTAAAAGTAATATCAGGAAGTATTACTTTACTGAGAGAGTAGTGGATGCATGGAATAGCCTTCCTGCAGAAGTGGTAGCTGCAAATACAGTGAAGGAGTTTAAGCATGCATGGGTTAGGCATAAGGCCATCCTTCATATAAGATAGGGCCAAGGGCTATTCAGAGTATTCATTATAATGGGCAGACTAGATGGGCCAAATGGTTCTTATCTGCCAACACATACTATGTTTCTATGTTTTCTCCTCACAACTTCTGAATGGACATAACAGATGTAAAAACAGCAGACTAAGGGGGTAATTTATTAAGACCAGTGCTTAAGACTCCGATCTTAATAACCCCTGCACTGCAAGTTATAAAGAGGCGCTGTCCTCGACATAACTTCGGCACATCCAGCGCCAGTCTAAATCTGACAGCTTCTGAACTGCCTTATATTCAGATCATATTCAAACCATTTTCAACGTCTAAAACAGCCGTACAAAATTATGTATTAGACAGGCCTACCAGTCCATCCCCTTCTCCGCCATGCCCAATTTTTTAGACCTGGCATGAGTGGGGAAAATTTGCAATCTGCACCGGAAATATGCTTAATATAGGCGTATTTCAGGATAATAAATGACCCCCTAACTTACTTCTATAGTAATTATATCTAGTACAAGCAACCAAAAGGTAGAGGTATGTTATAAAACAGAAGGAGCTGAGCGGATAATAGACCTCATTGCTGGAACACTAGGAGCTGCAGTCCTGTCACTCACCGCTCAGCTCCCAGCGCTCCTCCCCTCCTTTAGGCCAGCGGCACACAGAATGGTGAAGCAGGAAGAGCAGGAAGACTTCTCCCCTCTCCACCATTCAGCCTGCAGACACAGATTGCGCTGCCGGCATGTGTGGACGGAGCCTGCAGCACGGAAATCTGCATAAGCTCCACCCACATAGTGCTGCAGAGCGATCTGTGCCTGCAGGGAAGAGAGGTATGTGAGCTTCAGGAACTGGACAAGGTGAGTAGTTACTGTTTTTTTTTTTTTTTTTATATATTACAGAGGAGGTAAAGAGGGCTTTATTACTATGGAGGGGGCACAGAGGACTTTATTACTATGGAGGGGGCACAGAGGACTTTATTACTATGGAGGAGGCACAGAGAGTATTACTACTATGGAGGGGGCACATAGGGCATAACTAATGTGAAGGGGCACAATGGGCATTTCTACTATGGAGGGGGCACAGAGCCAGAGGGCATTACTACAATGAAAGGGGCATAGAGGGCATAATTACTGTGAAGGGGGCACAGTGGGCATTATTACTGTGAAGGGGGCACAATGGGGATTATTACTATGAAGGGGGTACAGTGGGCATTATTACTATAAAGGGGGCACAATGGGGATTTTTACTGTGGAGGGGGCACAATAGGGATTATTACTGTGAAGGGGGCACAAAGAGGGCATTACAACTGTGAAAGGGGCACAGAGAGGGCATAACTACTGTGATGGGGTCACAATGTGGGCATAACTACTGTGAGAGGGCACAATGTGGGCATAAATACTGTGAGGGGGCACACATCTGTACAAAACTACTGTGAAGGTTGTACAATGAGGGAAATACTACTGTGAGGGGATACAATTTTTTTTAAAGTATTGGGGAAGGGGGGGGGGGGTTGCCAGAGAAAGGACCCGCCTCAGGTGCCAAACACCCTAGGCACGCCACTGGTTCACACTTCAGTTATTTGATTAGTTTTATTTCCATCAGTTATTGTGGGCCAAAACCAGAAGTGAAGCCTACACAGAGATAAGGTGTAATGCAAAGATCAGCACCTGTTCTGTGTTTTTGACCTGCACCTGGTTTTGGTTCATAAATAACTGATCAAATAACTGTGTGTAAAGTGTGAACTGAGAGTAACCTGTAATATTATTACCCTCCAGAAATACGTCCAGGCTCCTCTTGGACTCTTTTAGTGAACTCACCATCACCACCTCTTTAGGAAGAAAGAGAGAGCGATCTTTACTAGCCACAGAAATGGGGGCGGCATGAAAGGAAGGGGTCGCTAAAAAATTACTGTGGGATGGAGCCCCATTCCAAAATTTGCTGTGGGGCCCAGTCATTACTAGCTACGCCACTGGCGAGAACTGTACACAGTACTCCATGTGTGGTCTGGCTAGTGATTTGTAAAGTGGCAGGACTTAGTTCTCATAACGGGCATCTATGCCCCTTTTGATGCAATCCATATCTTATTGGCTTTGGCAGCAGCTGTATGACACTGGTTTCTGCAGCTTAGTTTGCTGTTCACAAAAATTCCTAAGTCCTTTTCCATGTCAGTGTTACCCAGTGTTTTACTGTTTAGTATGTACGGGTGACTTGCATTATTCCTTCCCATGTGCATAACCTTACATTTGTCAGTGTTAAACCTCCTCTGCCACTTCTCTGCCCAAGCCTCCAATCTATCCAGATCCATCTGTAGCAGTATACTGTTCTCTTCCATGTTAAAAATCAATGTTTTACTGTGAAGCCCCTCTACAAGATCATTAATAAAAAATTTGAAAAGTATAGGGCCCAATACTGTGTAAGTGTGTATACCGAGATATCTGTCAGTCACTAATAACACCTCCCTTGTGTACAACTGAGCTCAGAAAGAGCAGATACTTAGATGTATAAATTGCATGTTTTGCTGAATCTTTCCCCACAAAATTATATATAATACGCTCAACAAATCCTGCTCTATTACATGCAGTCTGCAGATTGCACTGCAATTTTTTGGTGGCAGGTTGTTTTTAATGTATAGATATTTATTTTTATTTTTAATACAGTATGTAGTGACCCCAATTTAATGTTACCAAATAGTTGAGTACAACTCAACTAAGAAAACCTACCCCACTTCAGAGGCCATTCAGTGGATTCAGACAATAAGGAATCCACTCATTTATGGCAAAATAATTTACTGCTGTGGAAAGGTTATATTGCTTCAGTGCCCACTACACTTTGAGAAGGACTGGCCATCCAGATCTTCTGCCTTGCACCCATCTACCAAACACCAAGGGCATCCCACCTAACACCGGCAGGAGTCCCAGTTAGTGTTGAGCGAGCATGCTCGGACGATCACCAGTTCGGCTCGAGCAACGCGATGCTCGGCCAAATACCTTGTGTGCTCGAGTCAGTGTATTTAAATCCAATTTAGTCTCTATTTCTGAAAAGTTTCTGCTGGGATTTAAAACTCACAACATTCTACATTAGAGCAAGGACTTTAACCACGCAACTCTGAATGTGTCAGAAAAATCTCATAGTAGTTTGTCATATAGTAAGTATTCCTATACAGCAGAAGTATCATTTCATATTTCACTGCAGGTTAACATGTGGCTGTATAGCGTAGTGGTTAAGATTCTTGGCTCTAATGTAGAAGGTTGTGAGTTCAAATCCTGGCAGAAACGTTTCAGAAATAGAGGCTAAATATAATTTAAACATACATATATATAAGATTTTAGCCATAATATATTTACATATATTATTATATATTTAAAATATATAATATATTATAATATATGTAAATATATTATGGCTAAAAACATCAGTAGTAGTTTCCCACATATTATGCATTCATATATACACTCACCTAAAGAATTATTAGGAACACCTGTTCTATTTCTCATTAATGCAATTATCTAGTCAACCAATCACATGGCAGTTGATTCAATGCATTTAGGGGTGTGGTCCTGGTCAAGACAATCTCCTGAACTCCAAACTGAATGTCAGAATTGGAAAGAAAGGTGATTTAAGCAATTTTGAGCGTGGCATGGTTGTTGGTGCCAGACGGGCCGGTCTGAGTATTTCACAATCTGCTGACGACTGACTCAAGCTGATAGAAGAGCAACGTTGACTGAAATAACCACTCGTTACAACCGAGGTATGCAGCAAAGCATTTGTGAAGCCACAACACGCACAACCTTGAGACGGATGGGCTACAACAGCAGAAGACCCCACCCGGTACCACTCATCTCCACTACAAATAGGAAAAAGAGGCTACAATTTGCACGAGCTCACCAAAATTGGACTGTTGAAGACTGGAAAAATGTTGCCTGGTCTGATGAGTCTCGATTTCTGTTGAGACATTCAAATGGTAGAGTCCGAATTTGGCATAAACAGAATGAGAACATGTATCCATCCTCTGATGGCTACTTCCAGCAGGATAATGCACCATGTCACAAAGCTCGAATCATTTCAAATTGGTTTCTTGAACATGACAATGAGTTCACTGTACTAAAATGGCCCCCACAGTCACCAGATCTCAACCCGTGCCCTGGATGTGCATCCCTCAAATCTCCATCAACTGCAAGATGCTATCCTATCAATATGGGCCAACATTTGTAAAGAATGCTATCAG
Source organism: Bufo bufo (assembly GCF_905171765.1). Taxonomy (NCBI): domain Eukaryota; kingdom Metazoa; phylum Chordata; class Amphibia; order Anura; family Bufonidae; genus Bufo; species Bufo bufo. The sequence continues at coordinate 85,968,307 of NC_053390.1, forward strand.
CACCTTGTTGAATCAATGCCACGTAGAATTAAGGCAGTTCTGAAGGCAAACGGGGGTCCAACACCATATTAGTATGGTGTTCCTAATAATTCTTTAGGTGAGTGTATATATGTATATATATATACACTGCTCAAACAAATAAAGGAAACACAAAAATAACACATCCTAGATCTGAATTAATTAAATATTCTTCTGAAATACTTTGTTCTTTACATAGTTAAATGTGCTGACAACAAAATCAAAAAAAAAAATAATGGAAATCCAATTTTTCAACCCATGGAGGTCTGGATTTGGAGTCACACTCAAAATAAAGTTGAAAAACACACTACAGGCTGATCCAACTTTGATGTAATGTCCTTAAAACAAGTCAAAATGAGGCTCAGTAGTGTGTGTGGCCTCCACGTGCCTGTATGACCTCCCTACAACGCCTGTGCATGCTCCTGATGAGGTGGCGGACGGTCTCCTGAGGGATCTCCTCCCAAACCTAGACTAAAGCATCTGCCAACTCCTGGACAGTCTGTGGTGCAACGTGACGTTGGTGGATAGAGCGAGACATGATGTCCCAGATGTGCTCAATTGGATTCAGTTCTGGGGAACGGGCGGGCCAGTCCATAGCATCAATGCCTTCGTCTTGCAGGAACTGCTGACACACTCCAGCCACATGAGGTCTAGCATTGTCTTGCATTAGGAGGAACCCAGGGCCAACCGCACCAGCATATGGTCTCACAAGGGGTCTGAGGATTTCATCTCGGTACCTAATGGCAGTCAGGCTACCTCTGGCGAGCACATGGAGGACTGTGCGGCCCTCCAAAGAAATGCCACCCCACACCATTACTGACCCAATGCCAAACCGTTCATGCTGGAGGATGTTGCAGGCAGCAGAACGTTCTCCACGGCGTCTCCAGACTCTGTCACGTCTGTCACATGTGCTCAGTGTGAACCTGATTTCATTTGTGAAGAGCACAGGGCGCCAGTGGCGAATTTGCCAATCTTGGTGTTCTATGGCAAATGCCAAACGTCCTGCACGGTGTTGGGCTGTAAGCACAACCCCCACCTGTGGACGTCGGGCCCTCATATCACCCTCATGGAGTCTGTTTCTGACCGTTTGAGCAGACACATGCACATTTGTGGCCTGCTGGAGGTCATTTTGCAGGGCTCTGGCAGTGCTCCTCCTGTTCCTCTTTGCACAATGGCGGAGGTAGCGGTCCTGCTGCTGGGTTGTTGCCCTCCTACGGCCTCCTCCACGTCTCCTGATGTACTGGCCTGTCTCCTGGTAGCGCCTCCATGCTCTGGACACTACGCTGACAGACACAGCAAACCTTCTTGCCACAGCTCGCATTGATGTGCCATCCTGGATAAGCTGCACTACCTGAGCCACTTGTGTGGGTTGTAGACTCCGTCTCATGCTACCACTAGAGTGAAAGCACCGCCAGCATTTAAAAGTGACCAAAACATCAGCCAGGAAGCATAGGAACTGAGAAGTGGTCTGTGGTCACCACCTGCAGAACCACTCCTTTATTGGGGGTGTCTTGCTAATTGCCTATAATTTCCACCTGTTGTCTATCCCATTTGCACAAGAGCATGTGAAATTGATTGTCACTCAGTATTGCTTCCTAAGTTTGATTTCACAGAAGTGTGATTAACTTGGAGTTACATTGTGTTGTTTAAGTGTTCCCTTTATTTTTTTGAGCAGTGTATATATATATATATATATATATATATATATATTTAGTAATTACACATTTATTTTGTGCCATATATTTTTTACAATTACTAAAAATAATATAAAATATATAAATTTAATTTAGCCTCTATTTCTGAAAAGTCCCTGCTTGGATTTAAACTCACAACATTCTACATTAAAGCCAAGAACTTTAACCACTACGTTATACAGCTACATGTTAACCTGCACTGAAATATGAAATTATACTTCTGCTGTATAGGAATACTTACTACATGGCAAACTACTATGAGGTTTTTCTGCCTTAATTTATTGTTCGGCTTTATAGCTGAGTGGTTAAAGTCCTTACCTCTAATGTAGATGGTTGTGAGTTCAAATCCTGGCAGAAACTTTTCAGAAATAGAGGCTAAATTAGATTTAAATACACTGGGTGTCCCCAAGCACTGACTCCATATATGGACATAGCTATATATGGAGTCAGAGCAGTGACTCCTAAGCCGGGGACTCCCTCACTGTACAGCGATCTTCTGCATAGACCTCAGTGGGACACAGCACCCTCCCCTCTTCAGAGCAGGGGGTGGCTGATTTTATGCTCGGTTTCCCACATTGACTTCCATTGTGCTCGGGTGCTCTGTAGAGCACCCGAGCACTTTGGTGCTCGATTAACACTAGTCCCAGTGTCTTCCCTGAGTTAAGAAAATGTGCACCCTTCATGCACTGCATGGCCATAAGGAGCACTGGAGTGAGGAGAGCAACTATGAACCACTGCTACTCCTATCTGAAATACTAATGATAGTCTGCTTATATTAGAGCTAATGGTTGCTTATTTTATCAATAGCTTGAGAGCCCATAGCATTAAACGGGTTGTCTCATCTGAGACATTGGTGGCATATCTCTAGGATTTCACCTCTCCACAACGGGACACCCGAAGTGAGTGGAGAGTAAACACGCATACCCAGCTGCACACCATTCATTTCTATGAGACTGCCAAAAATAGCCAAGTGTTAACTATTTTCGGAACTCCCATAGAAATGAATGGAGCGCATGCGTGGTGATCTCTACTTCACTTTTGGGGGCTCGTTATGGAGATAGGTGAGGATCTCAGAGGTGGGACCAGCACTATCACACTTTGATGTCCTAGCAATATGCCATCAAAGTCCCAGATGGCACAACACTTTTAACCCTCCCCCTTCACCACCAAACTTTACAGTTGGTACAATGCAGTCAGGCTGGTAATGTTCTCCTTGGATTCACCAAACTCAGATAGAGACGTGTGATTCGTCACTCAACAAAGTACCATTCCACTGCTTCAGAGTCCAGTGCCTACATGCTTTACACCACTCCATCCAATACTTGGCATTGTGTTTGTTGGTGTAAGGCTTGCATGCTGCTACTCTGCTATGGAAACCCAGCTCCCAATGCACTGACAGAAATGATTGTAAACAAGTAGCTAACCTGTCGAGCAAACTGCACACCCTCTGCCAGACTTGGCACTATCTACACACTTAAGCAAGAGCTGGCAAACAGGCAATCTCACTCAGGAACCTAGCTAGTTAGCCCTGAGTATTCCCTGCAGATGGAAATCATCTCTTCTGATCAACAGGTAGCTGCTAGCAGGTGGGGTGGACTGGAAAAGTAGTCATATGAGCCAGAGCTGTCAAAAGTGAAAGCCAAAACAGTATCGGATTACCCAATAGCAATAACAGAAAAAAAAAAAAAGTCAAAACCAAGAGAGACAAAAGGTACAGAGATGCAAAAGCAGGAGAATTGTCACCAAACAGGCTGAGGTCAAACACAGTAGCAGGCAAGCACAGAACCCGTTTGAAAGTACAATATCTGGCATTGAGCAATATCCCTTTTGCATTTATCACTGCCCTCCGCTGCCCCACTGCTTCTATTAAGAACATTATTCATTGAGCTACTACTACTCCAATTTCTGCTACCACAACTCCCCTCCTCTGCTATATCCAGTTGCACATTGTTTCTAATAGTAATCAGCTTCTGCTATAAATGCTCCTCTGCTCTCTCACTTCTTGCCTCAGGTTAGGTTATCTAGTCTCCAGATAATAGTACAGGGAGTGCAGAATTATTAGGCAAGTTGTATTTTTGAGGATTAATTTTATTATTGAACAACAACCATGTTCTCAATGAACCCAAAAAACTCATTAATATCAAAGCTGAATATTTTTGGAAGTAGTTTTTAGTTTGTTTTTAGTTTTAGCTATTTTAGGGGGATATCTGTGTGTGCAGGTGACTATTACTGTGCATAATTATTAGGAAACTTAACAAAAAACAAATATATACCCATTTCAATTATTTATTTTTACCAGTGAAACCAATATAACATCTCAACATTCACAAATATACATTTCTGACATTCAAAAACAAAACAAAAACAAATCAGTGACCAATATAGCCACCTTTCTTTGCAAGGACACTCAAAAGCCTGCCATCCATGGATTCTGTCAGTGTTTTGATCTGTTCACCATCAACATTGCGTGCAGCAGCAACCACAGCCTCCCAGACACTGTTCAGAGAGGTGTACTGTTTTCCCTCCTTGTAAATCTCACATTTGATGATGGACCACAGGTTCTCAATGGGGTTCAGATCAGGTGAACAAGGAGGCCATGTAATTAGATTTTCTTCTTTTATACCCTTTCTTGCCAGCCACGCTGTGGAGTACTTGGACGCGTGTGATGGAGCATTGTCCTGCATGAAAATCATGTTTTTCTTGAAGGATGCAGACTTCTTCCTGTACCACTGCTTGAAGAAGGTGTCTTCCAGAAACTGGCAGTAGGACTGGGAGTTGAGCTTGACTCCATCCTCAACCCGAAAAGGCCCCACAAGCTCATCTTTGATGATACCAGCCCAAACCAGTACTCCACCTCCACCTTGCTGGCGTCTGAGTCGGACTGGAGCTCTCTGCCCTTTACCAATCCAGCCACGGGCCCATCCATCTGGCCCATCAAGACTCACTCTCATTTCATCAGTCCATAAAACCTTAGAAAAATCAGTCTTGAGATATTTCTTGGCCCAGTCTTGACGTTTCAGCTTGTGTGTCTTGTTCAGTGGTGGTCGTCTTTCAGCCTTTCTTACCTTGGCCATGTCTCTGAGTATTGCACACCTTGTGCTTTTGGGCACTCCAGTGATGTTGCAGCTCTGAAATATGGCCAAACTGGTGGCAAGTGGCATCTTGGCAGCTGCACACTTGACTTTTCTCAGTTCATGGGCAGTTATTTTGCGCCTTGGTTTTTCCACACGCTTCTTGTGACCCTGTTGACTATTTTGAATGAAACGCTTGATTGTTCGATGATCACGCTTCAGAAGCTTTGCAATTTTAAGAGTGCTGCATCCCTCTGCAAGATATCTCACTATTTTTGACTTTTCTGAGCCTGTCAAGTCCTTCTTTTGACCCATTTTGCCAAAGGAAAGGAAGTTGCCTAATAATTATGCACACCTGATATAGGGTGTTGATGTCATTAGACCACACCCCTTCTCATTACAGAGATGCACATCACCTAATATGCTTAATTGGTAGTAGGCTTTCAAGCCTATACAGCTTGGAGTAAGACAACATGCATAAAGAGGATGATGTGGTCAAAATACTCATTTGCCTAATAATTCTGCACTCCCTGTATAAGTGCTATATTCTGTCTGACAACCTGTACCAAACTCCAGCCTGTCTACTGACTGTGACTCCTAGTCACCTGCCTGACCTTTGCCTGTTCTCTGATTGCCCTAATTCTGCCTGCCCTGACTATGAACTTGCCTCGTACATACGTTAGTATGCTGTCTGCCCTGACCTCAGCCTGTCTCCTGAGGTAGCGGCCTGGTTGTTTCCATGCAGAGAAGTCCAGATCCTTGTATAGAGTTACTAGGGGTCAGCTAGAACAACAGGCTTAGGTTCATCCCAAAGGCAATATATTGCACCCAAATGTATTTCTATCCAAAGCTCTATATTGTGCAATGACTTTTCTGGTGAACTGAATTTTGGCTTGTTTCTGAATTTACCCTGTGGCTGCAGTTCCTGCTGTTCTGTTAACTGACCTTGGCCTTCCTGTGAATTAACCTCTTGTCTACTGCATTGACCGTGTCTGTCAATCCTGGTATTGGCCCTGCTTGCAGACTTCCCTTTGTACCTCACTGGTCATTCTGGAAGGTCTGCCACTAGTGTGCTCGCACCAGTTTTCTGTTATCAACCCCTTAACTCCTTTGCTCATGTAAAAGTGATAACATCTTACAGAAGGAGGGCCTAGAAACAGGGTAACAGACGCTAGCAAATAATGGCAACTTGGATGTGACTTGCTGTAACTTTACTTGTGAATGGGTTTAAATGTATATACAAGCATTTGTCTCTTTGCAGAAAGGCAGAGCAGTCTTTTAGCTATATAAAATAAGTGTTGGCCGAGGTGGTACTGATGGTTTCTCTACTGATGCCCTAGCTACCAGCTGTTCTGTCCTGGGTTAGACAACTTTCTGCAAAGAATATACTCTAATGTGCTGGTCACAGCATTTCTTAAATGTAGTTTTTTTCTATTATTTCTTACCAGCCTCTAGCAGGCGCACAACCCTAGCACCTGAAAAGTTGTCTCTGGATAATTGCTGGACCACTTACACAAACGTGTGATAAACTAGACTTCTGACCACACCTGCCCAGCTACAGCGAGAAAAACAAGTTTTCTTACGCTGTGCCCACGTGCTCTGTGTGATATGGAGACTCCTACTCCTCTACTAACATGGCATATGTGGCATAGCCATTCCCCAGAACTGTGTTGATTTTGCTAATTCCCAGGCATCAGTATTGAAGAACCACCATCTCTCTCTTTTTTTTAATCTTTTTTTTTTTTATTATTTATTGCTTTCTTAGACAAATGTATACATTTTGTAACGTGCAGTTTGGAAATAATAAAAAGTGATTATACACAAGATTGATACAATTAACCCCATTACCCGCCCACCCCCCCTAATTCACTGTTGCGAGGTCCGACCATACCTTTGTTGATATTTTTATTTCAGTTACCAATACTACAAATGACAGAGGATTAAGGGGCGGAGATCCAACCCATTCTAGCTACGCTTTCATTTTCTTGCTATTCTACCATAGACATCGATGGTGTCCATCAGGTCCAGCCACTCGGAAAAACTAGGGCTATTATTGGTGCCCCAATATTTGACTATAAGGGCCTTTGCGGCCATAAAACCCTCCAAGCAAATTCGTATCTGGTGAGACGTTAAATCACTAGGGGAGAAGAAACACAGTATTGCCTGCATAAAGCAACGGTCCAGTTGGACCTTGTGTCTTCTAGATAATTCCTCATAGATACAGGTCCAAAAACTACTTATTTCTGGGTACTTCCATAGTATGTGACTCAGATCAGCATTTTCTGCCGAACACTTCCAACACTCATCCTTTTTTTCTTTATATATTTTGGCGAGGAAGGCAGGGGGAGTAGTATAGGCGATGTACAATCTTGAACTGGATTAGTCTATATTTCTGGGAGATCGATACTTTTTTTTATATTTTTGTATACTATATCCCAATCCAAGATACTCCCATCGCCCAGTTCAGCTTCCCAGCTTCCCTCGCTTTTAAATGTTATTATTTCACCAAGAGAGTCCCGAAGTCTGTGATATATTTGGGAAAGTGTGAGTTGTGTATCCTTAAATTTAAAACAATAATCCAAAAAGGAGTAACCACCATCTCTCTCTACAATATTAGCACAGAACCATAAAATAGTGTTCCCTGTCACATGGGCTGGCACCAGCTAAAAGACTACACACAGCCCAACCAACAGCTAGAAAAGTCTATCCTCACTCCTGACACTCACACCCTGGATTCTTCCGGTTCTATTAGAATGCTTATGAACATTCATTGTTTGGTAGAGTTCATATATCTTTGGGGGGTGGGAGAGGGGTGCAACTAAGCAATTGCCAAAAAGCAGAAAGCCTTAGGTGACTTAAATGGGCCATACCTTTATTTTTGACCAGGGCTGAATTTTACCTAAGCCATCTAAAAACCTTATAGTTCAGATCCTTAATCTAGAAGGTGTCCAAGGATTCAACATAGGATATTCCCTTAGTTCAGACATGATGATTGCTTGCCGAAGTACACATTGTACTTGTGTTGCCTTTTTAGTAATTGCATTCCATCAAAATTAACTGCTTGTGAATGACCCATCAACAATAAGGATTGACAGATTACTTGTACCTTGTACCTTCTGTTCCATTGACTGCAAGTTGAATGGAAGGCATCTCAAGTGGTCATGCAACAAGGGTTCTCCTTCATTTTTTGTACTCGCCCCCTTTATACCAGTTCAACAAGTCCAACTGTCTCCAAACAAAACGGCAAAAAGGAAGTGAAGGTGAGAGTGTCTCTTTCAACACATGGTAATGTGAGCCTAATAGTGGAAAACACATTGACACTATAACAGTACGTGAATGGCAAGACTCTTTTAAATGTTTGCCAGATATTCAATAAAGTCCGGTAATGCTGAGGGTTACAAAGTAAATCTGTAACTGATAACTTCAAAGCCTCACAGGATTATAAACAAATAATGCTTAATCCTCCTGATATGACAGGCATTTTGAAGATTTTTTTTGCATCATGTCTGTGAACAGTTATCCTAACAAAACATATTTCTGACTTTCCCCAGGAATTGCTCAAGCAGGAAGCACACCTGTCAGATGTTGGTCCAGGGCAGATGACTTGATTCTAATCATCTCCTTCTTTAATGATCTAGATCCAGTGTTTATATTCTCCCTATGCTAGGTCAGATGAGGACCCCTCGCACTAAGGCCGCATACATAGTTCCATTCTCCAAAATAAAAACTAGCTGGAGAAGAGGAAAACATGGCAGAGTAAGATGAGAGAAAGAAAATGAAGAAGAATCTCAAGATGAACACCTCGGCTTCCAGATAAATGTAATTGTTTAGTACCATCTGCTGTAACAAACAACATTCACATCATGCATTGTAAATTAGTGTAGGAAGGAGGATGAATGCCCAACTTAAGATGTATAAGGGGCAAAAGATCTCAGGCTCGTGAAAGTGAACTGCCTAGTAGCAGGACCAAGAGACATGAATGAAAAGAAAACCACACATAAAAGTTGCAGGAGGGAATCTGTTGATATAAGGGAAATAAAGTGATCAGAAGTAGGGCCATAACTATAATTCATAGGGCCCCATAGCAAAATAAGATGGGGCCCCCATCACTTGGTGTAAAACAGAAGCATAAGTAGCAAAAATTAAATGTATGTACAATAGCACTGTACATCAGAAAACCCACAGTATAGCAAAAATCCAGCATATTGTTATTCCCCACAAAAAGGTACAATGCTCTTGCACCTGATTATGCCCCCTCAACCTCTGGGCCCCTTGGCAAAGTACTATGGCTGCCATGGCCATAGTTAAGCCTGTGATCAGTTTATTAAATTATTAAAGTACATGTGTGGTAACACGGTTTGGTTTTATAGAAAAAAAATCTGAAGGGGTCATGTTATTCTGCCTGACATTATGGCCCATTTCTTCTAGGGATTGGTAGGAGTCCCAGGGGGTCTGTGCACATTTCATATGCAAACCATCCCTATCAGAGGAGCAACTACTACCATATCAACTAGTAGGGTAGTGCATCCTCCCCAACCTGCTTCTTCGCAGTCCCGAAACATCATCCTCAGTTTCCTACAGCTGGCATCAGTAGTGACACATGCATTACTGCCCGCCGGACTATTAGTGTTGGCATGCCTTATACATGCACGTGACCACCTCATAGGTGATGTGTGCATGACCGGCACGTGACGTGTTTATATAGTGCATAATCACTTCCATAATCACTGTATTGAGAATACAGTAACATTTTAATAGGTTACTATGTCATCTTTGTGTGTTAAAGGGAGTCTGTCAGCAGCTTTAACCATGCAGTACTGTTGACTGCTCTTGGCAGCGGCTGCAAATAAATATACCTGTAACAGGGAGCCGGCGACGCGCTTCCCCTTCGCGGCGGCGCCGGCATCCCATGCATGTAGGGGAGGGGGGACGCGGCCGGCGTCCTCGTCTCCACAGTAACCAGGGGACGGGGAGGATCCGGCCGCACACGCCTCCTCAGCATGGCCAGCGTCCTCCATCCCCTAAACAACAATCTGCAGGGGAGCTGAGCGCCAATGGTGATTCGGCGCTCAGCTGTATTGGACTGTGTAACGTGAGTGGGCTATTTAAACAGGCAGTCTGCTGTCCACAGGTTGCTTGTGATTGTTTTTTTGCTACCCATACCTGCGTATTTGGATATTGACTATTTGACCTCGGCTAGTTTTGACCTCGGCTAGTTTTGACCTCGACCTTGTGACCTCCTTGGATTTGACGTGACCCCTTGGCCTCCGACTTCGGATTGTATTGACCTTGTTTTTGCCTTCTCCCTGTGTACCTACGTGACCTCCTGGCCTTGACCTTTTGCTTACTTGACTCTGTTGCGGTTTTCTCTTTAGGCCTCTGCACGTATCTAAACTAGGGACCGCCGCCAAGTTGTACGCCGTCAGTTAGGATGGGCGGTGCAAGTAGGTAGGGACAGAAGTGCGGTGGAAATCAGGGCTGCACTCTTCTCTTTCTACGTAACAGTGCCTTTTGTGGAGCTTTTATTATCAGGAGTAATGTGAATATATACTTTTATTCTGCCAGATTCTGTTCCTGCATGTGCCCAGGAGGCAGAGGTTTGCATTCAGCTGCTCAACAGCCCCTCCTCTTTTTTTAAGGCAGAAGATCCCCAGATTTTCACCTCATTTGAGTCTGATGATCTCAATTACCAGTAAATCATGCTATGCCATGCTTTGGTTTCCTTACCTTTTATAGTAAGTAGTTCTTATTATCTCATTTCTTGCTGGTGATAGAAGTAGGTACTGTGTAAAGTATGTATTTTATAAGCCAGAAGGATTCAGCTGCATAATAAGACTGTCAATAATTTGCCACGTTCTGGGAGAACATTTGGGCAAGGCAGTGTACAGTAACTCATACAAGACACATTAGAGCAAAGAAAGTAGCAACATGGGTGGGTTGAACGTGTTGACAACATTCCCTCAATTATACGCCTCTGCAAGCTGGAATCCTGACAGCCAGTATGAAATAATCCAGCACATTTGCTTCCAATCAAGCTTAGGAATAAATAAATCGGTCAATATCTGATGTCATATCAAGTGATTGAACCAAAGAGTCTTTTATCAATCATAGCTGAAGTGCAGGGTGGTTCTATCTCCAGTGAATCTGGAGAAAATTCTCTGAGTCACAAAAGTCTCTTTAGGGCCAAGGTGAAACGTCTCCAGAATTGTAAAAATAGATTTAAAGTGTCCAGGAGACTAAAGGCCCAGGTAGCACTATTTGACTGATGATGGTACTTCCCAATAATCTTAATAATTCAGTCTGTAACCTCTTCTTGATTACAAATCAAGCAGTAAATGATTAAAGTGAAATGTGGGGCAAAATTTCATATAATGGATAGACTAGGGTTATTTAACATAACTCAGGTCCCCCAAATGCAAGGTGGTCTGCACCCTATGTGCCCTTAAAAGCTATGGACACTTTTGAAGGATTTTTACATATTTTAGTGGTTACCTTGAGTTAAAAAAAAAGTTTCACTTATTTCCAGTCTACAGTGGTCATTCCTTGCTTCATTTACAGACCCCCTGATATACAGATTGCAGCCTGCTCCTAATTTCAGAATTTTCTCACGTAGATTTGTCCCTCGCAGTAATACATGCTAGATCTGTGTGTCCAGGATGCTGCTGCCTTTGCTTTTTTAAGCTGCGTTATGCATGCTTCCCTCTGTATCTACAGCCGGTGAGAGCTGCCCTCATTTCTCTCCCCTCCCCGCACTCTTATGTGCTTTTAAGGTGTGGAGAAGAACCCTCATTACAGTTAGAACAGTTCCAGTTTTATCATTTGTTTAATACAGTTCTATTCTCGCATGAATTATTTTGATGATTTTCTTTTTCCATTACTAGTTCAGAGTAAGGATCGGCTTTTGCAACTTATTACATAATATCTGCGCTGTGTCCTTAATAATGTAAACAGGACTGTATTTGAGGATCATAGACATGTCCTATTATGTATGCTAGTTATAACATGTATATTGTCTCATATTTTTTATTACTGCATTCTACTCATTTTGGGCTAGAAATAATTTTTCAATTGGTCTTTATTAAAAATAATATGCCCTTTTCGCTGTACAAATGTCAGTCTCTGAGTATTTGCAGAATAGCAGGCTTTCTGTTCATAAGTCCTGTCAGACAGACTCCCTGACGACTCATGTCTAGCCCTTATCTCTGAACTCCTGACAGTTCATAAATACTTATTTAGGCAAAATTTGTATCTATGTAGCATTTAAGAAAGAGCTTCTCTTGTAAAAAGACATTGTTGCATTGCCTCTGTGCTTATTACTTGGGTCTCAATTACACGTATACTGCACAGGACAACCCTGCATTAGATAAACATACCAAGCTGAGCCAAGAATACACAGCAGAGGTTCTAGAGTAGTGTCACATTCTCCTTCCCCTCCCGGCTGCTATTGCTAACACCAATTGAAGTGTGAGGGAAGAGAAATAGAAGCAGAGCTCTGACAGATTTATGTCAGATTCAGCTGCTCTACCAGCTAGGTGAAGGACTTACACTTACTTTGCAGAAGCAAAATGGTAGAACGTTTTTAGTGAAGGCTATTTAGAACGTTGTATAATTTTGCATTTAGGAAGCAAATGAACAATAAAAACAGTTCAATGCAAGGATGTCCATTGCCTTTAACACATTGCAGGCACATGAAACAGCATGTATACTTGAATTCATGCTACCCACATAGGTGTAATATTGTACTGTGCTTCAAAGTAAGATAACCATGGAACATAATATTACCATGAACCTTTAAAGGGGTTGGACACTTTATGATGACATTTCTGAAATGCTACAAGCTGCTGTATACTGGCATAGGAAACATTAAAATGCTTCCTTCTTTACCATAACTCGCAAGCTGAAGCCCATGGGTACAATGTATAAACACAGGATATGGGCATAGTCACATTGATAGTTCTCAAGATGGTGGTGTTCATGTGATTTACCCAGGTGACCACCTCCCCAACTGGTCATTTCTGCTCAGCACATGCGCAGGTTCAGGAGATTATGTTTAGTAAACTGTGCAACCATCACTAGTGACCTATGGACACGACCACTATGGGCAGCCGGGGGTGCTTCAACTTGGGAGCTGCAGTAAGGAATGAGGAGTTTTAGTGTTTACTGTGGCATTACATATCAGTTTATGGCATCTCAGAATTTCAGTGGCCAACCCTTCTATGCTACAAACAGGTTAGCTAACCCACACATGAGTGTAGATGAGAGGTCTCCAACATGTGGTTCTCCAGATTTTGGAAAATCACACACCCAAAGTTTTAGTAGTAAGATATCAGATGCTGCAGCTCTATGGTAGATTATGAAATGTTTCCTACATTCATAACTATTGTTCTTCACCATCCCCCTATTTTTTGGTAACCTAGCTACGTCAGTATAAAATCCTATATACAGTGTTCTCTAACGTCAATTCATGTTTTTATTAAAAGCTTCTGCCAGGTCACAGCATTGCATTCAACTTTCTTTCCCTGTTGCCAACCTTGCCCCTGGGCTGCCGTAGCATTGCAACATAATGCAATTTATCAATGTAATCCTCGCACAGCAGCCATTTCCACGTTCCTCTGGTAGTATTCAAGATCAGGGCCGGCCTTAGGTGTTCAGGCGCCCTGTGCGAGCTAACCTTGTGGCGCCCCCCGCACCCCAAAAAAAAAAAACACTGCTTGTTGCTGGCATCATGGCATAGGCTGGCTGACTATCCAACCAAGTAGTTACCAGCCCACACACCCCAAAGGCCGGTGTAATGTTCTACTTCCCTACTTCGTGAGATTTCCCTACCCTCGTCACTTCTGGTCGCACCGGACATGACGTGAGGAGGTGTGCAGCGCCGCGCAGGCGCACAACGACAGGTTAGGGAAATTTCACAGCAGAGTGCGCATGCGCCGGGAGCCTCGCCGGCGGTTAGGGTAGGGAAAAACTATGTCCCAATGCGCAGGCGCAGTGATCGGATGGATGTTCTCAGCTGAACACCGGCCGACACTGCGCATGCACCGGGAGCCTCACCAGCGGTTAGGGAAGGGAAAAATTACGTACGGGCCAGTGCTTTTTCCCTACTCTAACCGCTGGTGAGGCTCCCAGCGCATGCGCAGTGTCGGCCGGTGTCCAGCTGAGAAAATTAGTTTCCAATGTAGTATTAATAACTAAACAATTAAATAATAAACATATTGCATTGTCTACTTACCACCAGGACAATAAGATGATCTGGACTCTGGCTGCAGTCTGGCTCTGGGGACTCCATTGTCACTCTCTTCTCCCCCCCCCCCCTCCCTCCCTTGTCACTCTCTTCCCCCCCCTTCCCTTGTCACTCTCATTATCCCCCCCCTCTCCCTTGTCACTCTCATTATTCCCTCCCCTCTCCCTTGTCACTCTCATTATTCCACCCCCCCCTCCCTTGTCACTCTCATTATTTCCTCCCCCCTTGTCACTCTCATTATTTTATTATTTCCCCCCCTTCCCCCCTTGTCACTCTCATTATTCCCCCCCCCCTGTCACTCTCATTATTTCCCCCCTTGTCACTCTCATTATTTCCCCCCCTTGTCACTCTCATTTTTCCCCCCCTTGTCACTCTCATTATTCCCCCCCTTGTCACTCTCATTATTTCCCCCCCCCTTTTCACTCTCATTATTTCCTCCCCCCTCCCTCCTTGTCACTCTCATTCTACTCCCACCTCCACCTCTAGTGTAGCGTGGCTGAGCTCTGTTCGATCCGCGGTACAGGAGCATTTGTTTCCTGTACCCGGCCGGACTGACAGGAAGTGCACACTAAGTGAGCACTTCCTGTCAGTCCGGCCGGGTACAGGAAACAAAAGCTCCTGTACCGCGGATCGAAGAGAGCTCAGCCACGCTACATTAACAGCACACTGCAGGCGCAGGCAGGATTCTTAAGAGCTAGATACAGGAGAGGGGGAGATGGAGGGGGCGGGGGGCCCACCCCGAGGGAGAACACAAGTGCCGCCTCGCCTGTCGCATATTACATTGCGAGCTGTCGGACGCCCGGCGCCCCTGTTGCTATGGCGCCCTGTGCGGCCCCACAGCCCGCACACCCCAAAGGCCGGCCCTTTTCAAGATATGTGCTGAACTAATCGAAAAAATCTACCCTGATAATGTGGACTTGGATAAGTCCAAGAGAGGCGGTATATTAGTGATAGGGACCCGTCCGCGGAAGCCACCTTGACGCGTGGTGGATGGGCCCGACACAAGTTTGATCAAAATGTGCGCTAAGAGCTTCCATTGATTCCAATAGTAGGTATAGTACCACTTGAATTTAGAATGATCCCCATTTCTCAGCTTTACTGCTTATATGTGTGTCCAGCCATTATTTATTTATTTATTATGTTTGCCTTATGGATGTGCACCCATGACTATGATTATGAATAAGAATATGCCAGTCTAAACTTTCTTGTAATAAGTAGTAATGTATAAACTCCTCTGTACTGAGCTCCCCCTAGTGTTAGCTGCAGTCAAACAGCTTTGTTATATGTTAAGCAAAGCTGGAGAAGTTATGAGTGTATTTATGCCAGCTGTATGCTGTAAATACATTGAGAAATATGGTGTTCAAGATGAGTGCCATATTTTTGAAGATTTTTTACAACATAGAAGTTGGATAAAGTTGGTGAGGAGCAGGGTGACTTTTTATGATAATTTTTTAAATTTCTTCTGTTTGATGAAAAAGGTAGTAAATTAATTAGAAATCTAAAGCATTTAGTCAATATGCTCTCTTGAGATGCCATTATATTTTAAATGGCCTCCATTGTATCGTTGGTATACTAAAATCAGTTATTTTTGTATACTTGCATGCCTCAGCTCTTATGTACTAGGTTCTACTGAATGCTCAAAAGGCATTATTTCCATGAAGCAAGATGCATTACAGCTGGTCCATACACATTTATTTGCTGTTGACAGCTGTATCCCTCGACTCTCTGATACATATGCATGTTTATTGCATACAGAGAATGGGACAAACCGCTGCCAGAATCCTTCCAAGCAAACAAAAAATAGTCCAAAACCTCAGAAGCAGATGTTGGGGGCAGCTCGAGTGCCCCTGTATACAATGGATTGTTGCTTTTATTCAACGTTAACCACATCTTTGGTTGCAGTTCCGATAAATGGGGCCACAAGAATTAATAAAGTTGATGTTCAGATATTATTATTTCCAATGTTGTTGCATCAAAGAGCTCGTGCCACCGTTTAATATTTTAATATATTTCAGCATAAAAAAAATCATATCTGTTACAAAATTCTCCAGTTGTGAGATATTCTCTTTACTTCATTATAATGGTATAGTTATGTGCATGTCCATCTACTGAAGTGGTCACACATACTCAGTTCCATCCTTCATTTGCCACCAGCCATATCTACTCTTAGAAGCTGTGACAGTTACAGGCAGAGGCCTTTGTGAATAATTATTAGGCAAGTGAGTATTTTGACCATATCATCATTTTTTTGCATTTTCCAACTCGAAGCTGTATAAACTGGAATGCTTATTGGATTGAAGCATATCCGGTGAAGTGCATTTCAGTAATGAGGGAAAATATGGCCCAAGGAGATCAAAACCCTATTTAAAGGTGTGCATAATTATTACGCAGCTCAGGCATAATGGGTCAAAAAAGAGATTTAATTGAAAAGTCAGAAATTGTTAAAAGTCTTTCAGAGGGATGAAGCACTCTTAAAATTGCTATGATATTGGGGTGTGATCACAGAACATATATACGTTCTGTTGCAAATAGTCAACAGAGTCGCAAGAAACGTGAATCAAACGTGAAGCAACCAGGAACCCATTATCCTGTCATATTCCAGAACTGCAACCTCCCCAGAGTGCCCAGAAAATACAAGGTGTTCAGTTCTTAGGCCAAGGTAAAGAAGAATGAAACTCGACTACCACTACCCGCAAGGGGGCATTACCACTCTTTTCACCCCACCACTATCTTTAATTGTGTACCTTGTGTCATCCTGCATACTTATTGACATGTCCTGCAAAATGTGTATGTCTATTTCCTTGTAAATGTTATGTTAAAGTGTAATGTACCTGGTCTACCAGCAAATGGCGGAAATCTTGGCAGAGCTAGTTTCCCTGGAGTAGAATCTTCTTTCCATTCCAGCCCTCTCTAGAGAGGGAGGAGCTAAGTGTTAGTGTTACGGTAGGTAAGATAAGGGAAGGAAACAGAACACAGCAAAACAAACAAAACAACTGACTAGGCCCCAAATTCTAGGGAACAAAGGGGTCACCTCCAAGCAATCCCTAAAACACTTTCCCTAAGCTTCTATGCCTATGTGCATATCTCGATGGTAGATATGCACATGCCCATGTACCTAAAGCTATAACACACTGAACCAAACCCTCAGCTGTAGGGAAGAGGGAAAGAGGCACCTAGCACCTTCAACAACCGAAGGGGCTAGCGTCACCCTAGAGGCCTAGTAAAAGCAGACACAGAAGGAAAAAGGGAAAAGGACTTATCTAGAGATCTGTTGGAGTGGACGATCCACTAAACTTCCAGAGCTCACACAAGGCAGAACTATAACCCGCAAAGGCTATAGGGAGAGGGAGGAATAAATAGCCTCACCAATTACCTAAACAACCACACCTGGGAGGAGGTATGATTCTGTTCAAACACACAACAAAACAAACTGTCAGATTGAGTCACGTGCAGCAACTCCTCAGAACACCCACAGGGCAGGGCGTGACAGTACCCCCCCCCCTTTCCCCCTCTACGGGTGACCACCGGACACCCAGGCCCAACTTTATCCGGGTGTGCCCAGTGAAAGGCATTCACAAGGCGGCTAGCATTAACATTGGTAGCCGAAACCCACATTCTTTCCTCTGGACCGTATCCCCTCCAATGCACTAGGTACTGAAGGGAACCCCGAAGAACACGTGAGTTGAGAATTCTAGAGATCTGAAACTCCAGATTACCATCAACCAAAACAGGAGGAGGAGGCAAAGGAGATGGTTCCGCAGGTTCCACATATTTCTTCAACAGGGACCTGTGAAACACATTATGGATCTTCCAGGCCTGCGGAAGTTCCAGACGAAACGCCACCGGATTGACAATGGCCGAGATTTTGTAAGGGCCAATAAATCTTGGACTCAATTTCTAAGAGGGTACCTTCAGCTTAATGTTTCTAGTGGACAACCACACCAAATCACCCACACATAGGTCCGGACCAGTCATACGTCTCTTGTCAGCCATCCGTTTATATCTTTCTTTCACCTATTTTTTTTCTAATTAACTTGTATCTTCCACCAGATAGATGACAAAGAGGAAGAAAATCTCCCCTATTCCGGTATCCCAGAAGATCCGGTCCCAGAAAAAGTTCCAAACTGAGGGTGAAAACCATATGCGCCAAAAAATGGCGACTTATCAGTTGACACTTGCCTACGGTTATTTAAGGCAAACTCAGCTAAAGACAAGAACGAGGACCACTCATCCTGATTCTCAGAGACAAAACACCTCAAATAGGTCTCCAGGTTTTGGTTAGTGCGCTCAGTTTGACCATTCGACTAAGGATGAAAAGCCGAAGTGAAAGACGACTGAATACCCAGACGAGAACCAAACGCCCTCCAAAACCTGGAAACAAATTGCGTCCCCCTATCAGATACCACATCAGAGGGAATGCCATGTGTGAGGAATATGGATTAATATTTACTGTCAGCCATGTCCCCACACCCCCATTTGCTGACAGATAGCGGAGGTGGTCAACGCCACAGGAGGGCACTGCTTCAAAGCCCCAGCTGTGATTGTCATTTGATTCACCTCTTGGTATGTTCAGTGTACATGCAAAATAAGTCCCCCCCCCCCCCCCCCAGCCATCTGAGTGTCAGTTGACAAGGAAGAAAGCCCCAGGGGGACCAGGCTTCAAGGAGGCCCTAGGTGGAGAAGGTCACACCTCAGTCCACTAGTTTGGAGCCAAGCTAAATCCTGCAGGAAAAACCCCAGCAGGAGGTGACAGCCCTGTCAGGATCAATGCGACCTCCCAGACATGTTGGCACCTACATTTCATAATGAATTATGAATCGCCTGGCCATCGCAGGCGTGAACCGGATACATATTTGTGTCCCGGTGGCCATGATGTACGTGCCCATGGTCTTTGTTTAATAGGGCGAGGTCAGCGAGGGGAGATATACATATCTCCCCACAGAAACCAAATAATGGTACCAGGTTTGGACTCTACTTGTAGCCGGAACCCAGGCAGGTCCGTTGGTCCCAGAACCATCTCCCTGTGACCCTCTGGTCTGGAGCTATGAACCCTAAAGGGTTTTGTGGGTCATTTGCTGCCAGCCCAGAAAAGGGGGAGTGGACCCCTCCCTGAGGCCGGGAGGGGAGGGGCCGGCTACAGGTTAAAAGTCTGGTGCTAGCAAGCAGGCGTGTCTTTCTCTGAAGAAGGGTCACATCTTACAAATGTGTTTAGAGGGACCCAGGAACTCGCTGAGATCACGGCACTTCATGTGGACTCCAGCAAAGAACATCTCCCAACCAAAAGGAACTTTCATCTTACCCTGTAACTGACTTTTACACTGCTTAACCCTGTTGTAACCATATAACCTGTAACCTCAGGCCACTGTATATATTTTCTGTGTATATTGTGTTAAATCTAGTGTGCCCTTACGACGATTAAATCTATAATTTAATCTTGTGCTATCTTGTATCTCGATCACGAATCCCCACGTTCGTGTTTTGGCCTAGTTATAAGCTACCGCGGGTTGGTGTCTCACCCTATATAATCCCGTTAACGGACCGGGCTTATATCAAACGAGAGCTGGTGGTGGATTTCCAAGGCTGAGACAGCTCTGTTTTCAATGCGGCAGTGAAAAGGCTCTCTCAGCTTGTTGCCTCTCTGTGCCTGCGTGGACAGGAGGTGTGTGTGTAAACTGTACCAACCTGACCTTACGCGCTCCTCTGGAGGGCGTAACTTCACGTTTTTGGTAAACCCGTGACCATAGTTGACGTCAAGCGGGCACGAGGTGTGGTATTCGTCACACCATGTAATTTCACAATGTTATCAATTAAAATCTGAGAGAGAGTTTTCGCATTGGGCAAACCTGATAATGGTACAAAGTGAGCCATCTTGCTGAAACAGTCCACTATTACCAAAATCACAGTTTTCCTAGAGGAACTCGGCAAATCAGTAATGAAGTCCATGGAAAAATGCGTCCAAGGACGAGATGGGATGGACAAAGGAAGAAGAGATCCTGATGGCCGAGTGTGAGCCACCTTCGCGCGTGCACAGGTCTTACAAGCTGCTACATAACTATCAACACTTTTACGCAACCCTGGCCACCAGAATCTCCGGGAAATAAGATCTACAGTGGATCTACTTCCAGGATATCCCGCAAGGACAGTATCATGATGTTCCTTGAACACTTTGTATCGCAGTTGGAGGACAAGAATCAGGTGCCTCCTCTTTAGCCCCCAACACTGCCCGTCTCCAGCTCGGGGTAAAGAGCGGAAACCACCACCCCATCAGCCAAAATCGGAGCGGGATCCTCCGAATCTACGCCCCCCCCCCCCCCCCCGGAAAGCTATGTGACAACGCATTCGCTTTGATGTTTTTAATCCATGGGCAATAGGTGACCACAAAATTGAACCTGGTAAAAAACAATGACCATCTAGCCTGCCTAGGATTTAAATGCTTTGCAGATTGCAGATAAGCCAGGTTCTTATGGTCAGTAAATACCGTAAACGGATGGGTAGCCCCTTCTAGCCAATGACGCCACTCTTCAAAGGCCAATTTGATGGCCAACAACTCTCTATTCCCAACATCATAATTTATTTCGGCGGCCGAGAGTTTCCTGGAGAAAAAAGCACACAGGCGCCATTTGCTAGGAGAGGGACCCTGTGACAAGACTGCTCCGACTCCCACTTCTGACACGTAAACCTCCACAATGAAGGGTTGAGACACATCAGGTTGCATCAGAATGGGAGCAGAAGCAAAACATTTCTTAATAGCAGAAAAAGCCTGTAATGTCTCATCCGACCAGACAGAGAAGTCAGCGCCCTTCCTAGTCATATCATTCAAAGTTTTGACAATGGTGGAATAATTCAAGATGAATTTTCTATAGTAATTAGTAAATCCTAAAAACCGCATCAGGGCCTTCTGATTCTCCAGCCAGTCCCATTCCAGTATCGCACGGACCTCTTCGGGATCCATCCGAAAACTGGAGGCAGAAAGCAAGTACCCCCAAAACGGCAGCTCCTGAACAGCAAACACACATTTTTCGAACTTAACATACAATTTATTCTCCCGAAGGATCAACAACACTTGTCTCAAATGATCCTGATGAGTCTTCATATCGGGTGAGTAAATTAGTATGTCATCTAGGTAAATAACAACAAACCTCCCACCAAATGATGAAAAATGTCATTGATAAAGCGCTGAAAGATTGCTGGAGCATTAGTTAAACCAAAAGGCCTGACTAGATTCTCTAAGTGACCCTCGGGGGTATTGAAGGCTGTTTTCCATTCATCTCCTTCCCTGACTCTGATCAGATTATAAGCTCCTCTTAAATCCAACTTAGAAAACACTTTGACACCAACAATCTAATCAAATAGATCCGGAATCAAGGGAAGGGGATAAGGATCACGGACAGTAAAGAGATTCAGTTGCCGAAAATCTAGGCACGGTCTAAGGGATCCATCATTCTTCTTTACGAAAAAGAAGCCAGCGGCCATAGGAGACTTAGATTGTCTAATATGTCCCTTTGCCAAACTCTCGACAATATATTCCTGCATAGCTACTCTTTCGGGTTGAGAAAGATTATATAACTTTTGGCAATTTTGCTCTGGGATAAGATTGACCGGACAATCATACTCTCGGTGAGGGGGCAACTCCTGAGCTCCACCCTCCGAGAATACTTCCGAAAAATCGGAAAGAAACTGAGGCAACACTTTAGTGGACACCCCCGAAATAGAGGCACTATGACAGCTGTTCATACAAAATTCACTCCAATTACTGATTTGTCTTGTTTGCCAGTCAATGGAAGGGTTATGTTTTATCAACCATGGTAAACCCAGAACCATCGGGGCAGGCAAACCTTTCATAACAAAGCAAGAAATGGACTCAACATGAGAATCACCCACCCTCAAATGAATATCCTGAACAATATTAGTTAGACATCTTTGCGAGAGGGGAGCGGAATCTATAGCAAACACTGGTATCTCTTTGCTTAATGCGCTAGTTTTAAAACCATGACTCTGAAGAAATTGAAAATCAATAAGATTAACCCCAGCGCCACTGTCAACAAATACCTTTAACTCAAAATTTCCAGAGTCTAGCGCCACCATGGCAGGCAGGAGGAATCGGGTACTGCAGGTAGGATACGAATATGTCTGCTCTGACTCCCCATTCACACTACCAAGAGTAAGGGAGTTGTTTTTTTTCTCTGAAGGAATCCCCTATTTGTTTTTCATTACTACTTCGAGGTTTAATAAAAGGGCACACATTAACGAAATGACCACAAAAGTAACACAGTCTATTCAGCTTCCTAAAATACCTATTACCAGAGCAAGAAGTAACCTGACCCAATTGCATAGGCTCCTCTCCAGCCCCTAATTCAGGTGTCATAGTACCCCAAGGGACAGGAGGGACTGATTCCCCACCAGACAGCACCCCCTGCCCGAGGGGAACCTTGCACCTCTCCCTAAGACGTCAATCCGTACGGCCAAAGACATGGCCGCCTCCAAAAAAATCTGTTTTTTCATGAAATGCAAGGGCATCCTTTAATTTCTCAGATAGCCACTGACAGAACTGACTACGGAGTGCAGGATCATTCCACTCCGAGTCAGTCGCCCATCTTCTAAATTCAGCACAATACGACTCAGCAGTACGTTCTCCCTGGCACAAGCTGCGCAACTTAGATTCAGCCATAGGGACCCGGTCTGGGTAATCATAAATCAGGCCCAGGGCTACGAAAAATTCATTCACCGACCGGAGGGACTGTGAACCGGTCGGCAGAGAAAAAGCCCTGTTAGCAGAGAAATATTAATCCCTACTCTTTGGTTTTCGTCTTCAGATGAAATCGGACGCAGACGAAAATACAATTTACAGGACTCCCTTAGGTTCCAGGCAGACCTAGTTTCCCCCGGCGGCACCAGACACCAAAGTACTCTGACACCGTGCAACCGAATTGCGGAGGTCAGCTACCTTTTAAAGACAAATCCTGCATGCGATCAACCAAAGCATCAAAAGTTTCCATTTTGCAAACAGCAAGGGAAAAAATTACGGTATGGCGGGTTATAATGTAGGTAAGATAAGGGAAGGAAACAGAAAACGGCAAAACAAACAAAACAACTGACTAGGCCCCAAATGCTAGGGAACAAAGGGGTCACCTCCAAGCAATCCCTAAAGCACTTTCCACTAAGCTGCTATGCCCATGTGCATATCTCGATGGTAGATATGCTCATGCCCACGTACCTAAGGCTATAACACACTGAACCAAACCCTCAGCTGTAGGAAAGAGGGAAAGAGGCAACAACCGAAGGGGTAAGTGTCACCCTAGAAGCCTAGTAAAAACAGGCACAGAAGGAAAAAGAGAAAAGGACTTATCTAGAGATGTGTTGGAGCAGACGATCCACCAAACTTCCAGAGCTCACACAAGGCAGAACTATAACCCGCAAAGGCTATAGGGAGAGGGAGGAATAAATAGCCTCACCAATTACCTAAAGAACCACACCTGGGAGGTGTGATTCTGTTCAAACCCACAACAAAACAAACTGTCAGATCGAGTCACGTGCAGCAACTCTGACAGATCTCCTCAGAACACCCACAGGGCAGGGCGTGACAGTTAGTGAAGGGCAGTCTAACCTACCCCATCTTGGGGAGAGGTTGTGTCTAGCTTACCCCCTGCTTGGGGAAGCAGCAGGCCCTCGTCCCTGTTGGACGAGCCTGAAGTAGTTCAGTTCAGAGTGCCACCTGTAAGGGGAAGGCTGTGTGCCAGCTGGGCCAAGAGGTCTCAGCTGAGTGCCTCCAAAGTCAGGAAGAAAGATTCCCTGTATAAAGACAAAGATAAGGTGAAAGATAAAGATAGAGTCAGACAAAGAGAGAAGTTGCAGCAAAAAGCAAAAGGAAAAGTTCCTATTTAATCCAGCCAGCATAGCAGAGCTGAAAGAGTACAGATGTAGTATAGCTGAGAGTGTTTGCCTGCCAGAAGTTAAGCCAAAATCTGCTGATGACCATGACAAAGTTGGAAGATTGTTTCCTGATGAAATTTTATGCCAAGGAAAGCTGTTAACTACTTCAATACCAGTCTGGACTCAATTTATTCTACCAATCCCTCAACTATTCACCCTATCATCACTGCTTCGGACGACCACGCTTGGGGTTCCGGATATCCAGGTAGGAGCACCGTGAAAAGTGCAAAATCCGCACCTAAAGTGACACCATAGGCAACCCTTACATCACTCTGGCATTCCTACACCTGGGGTCCACCATCACCTTCTACATAGGGGGACCTAGTCCCTCATTGCTGAAAGGCAACTGGCATCACAACAAAAACTCTAAAAACTCTCATAACACCTGTAGAAGAGACCCCTAGCATCAGTTTAGCCGGATGCAGATACATTAGTTGAACTGTCAAGACTGGGCCAATAAATATCCGAAGACATATTTTTCAAAGGTTTTATGGACTGATGAGATGAGAGTGACTGTTAACAGACCAGATCGATGGGCCCGTGGCTGGATTAGCCATGGATCAGCCACTTCAACTCAGGCGCCAGCAAGATGGAGATGCAGTATTACTAAAGGCTGGAATTATTAAGGATATTCTATTTTGACCTTTTTGTGTTAAAGACAAACTCAAAATCAACTCCTGAACCTACTGCCAGTTTTTAGAAGACACTTTCTTCAGTGTACAGGAAAAAGTCTGCATCTCTCAAGAAAACCATGATTTGTATGCATATAATGCTCCATCGCATGCATTGAAGTACTCCACTGCATGGCTACCCAGTATAGGACTTAAAGATTAAAGAATAATGACATGGCCCTTTCCTCACCCGACCTAAACCCTACTGAGAACTTGTGGGCCCTTCTTAAGTGGGCAGCACGATGTCTCAGTGGTTAGCACTGGTGCTTTGCAGCGCTGGGGTCCTAGGTTCTTATCTGACCAAGAACAACATCTGCATGGAGTTTGTATATTCTTTGGTTTCCTCCCACACTCCAAAGACATACTGATAGGGAACTTAGATTGTGAGCCCCATTGGGGACAGCTTGATGCTAATGTCTGTAAAGCCCTGCGGAATATAGTAGCGATATATAAGTGCAAAAAATAAATAAACTGGAGATTTACAGTGAAGGAAAACAGTTCACCTCTCTGAACAGTGTCTTGAAGGATGTGGTTGCTGCTGCACAAAAAGTTGATTGTCAACAGATTAAGAAACTGACAGACTCCATGGATGGAAGGCTTATGATTTGTTACTGAAAAGGAGAGGGGCTATATTGATCACTGATTGTGTTTTTTTTTTTTTTTCTTCAGAAATGTTTATTTGTAAATTTTGAGTTGTTTGTTTATTATTCTCACTTTAACAGATAAAAATAAACAAGTGAGATGGGAACATTTCCATTTTCATTTAGTTACATAATAACTCTGCACACATAGATATTCTCCTAAAGCCAAAACCTCATTTTTACTTTCTTAGGCCTCTTTCACACTTGCGTTGTTGGGATCCGGCATGCACTTCCGTTGCCGGAGGTGCCTGCCGGATCCGTAACAACGCAAGTGTACTGAAAGCATTTGAAGACGGAGCCGTCTTCAAAATGCTTTCAGTGTTACTATGGCACCCAGGACGCTATTAAAGTCCTGGTTGCCATAGTAGGAGCGGGGAGCGGGGGAGCGGTATACTTACAGTCCGTGCGGCTCCCGGGGCGCTCCAGAATGACGTCAGAGCGCCCCATGCGCATGGATGACGTGATCCATGTGATCACGTGATCCATGCGCTTGGGGCGCCCTGACGTCACTCTGGAGCGCCCGGGGTGCCGCACGGAAGGTAAGTACACTGCTCCCCCGCTCCCCACTACACTTTACCATGGCTGCCAGGACTTTAGCGTCCCGGCAGCCATGGTAACCACTCTGAAAAAGCTAAATGTCGGCTCCGGCAATGCGCCGAAACGACGTTTAGCTTAAGGGCGGATCCGGATCAATGCCTTTCAATGGGCATTAATCCCGGATCCGGCCTTGCGGCAAGTCTTCAGGATTTTTGGCCGGAGCAAAAAGCGCAGCATGCAGCGGTATTTTCTCCGGCCAAAAAACGTTCCGTACCGGAACTGAAGACATCCTGATGCATCCTGAACGGATTACTCTCCATTCAGAATGCATTAGGATAATCCTGATCAGGATTCTTCCGGCATAGAGCCCCGACGACGGAACTCTATGCCGGAAGAAAAGAACGCAGGTGTGAAAGAGCCCTTAAATATTCAGGTTCGAGGTTTATTAACATTTTGGACTGACAAACAGCACTATAGTCATTCAATAATAAAAGGAATCCTCAAAAATGCAACTTGCCTACTAATTGTGCACACAGTGTAATGTGGTGTGGCATATTTAGAAAATGGATTGTCCAGATTTAACAACCCCTTTAAGCTTGTGCAACACTTTCAGCAGAAACCTGCTGAACAGTCCACACTTGGTCACCCCATGCCTTTGAAAGAAAAATGATGTATGTGTTAAATGGGTTGTCTACTTTGGTCAAATTATTTTTGTTAGGAGGGTCCTCCAAAGACAAGGTAGCCAAAGGTTCTGTCACGAGGGTATCAAGAGCCACGTCTGACTCCGTTATACCCGGGGTCAGGAGGTCGCAGCGGGTGGCTGCGCGCTCTATATCTAAAGATCACGTTGTTTCTTAGTGATTGTTTTCTGTGTTTGCCTTGCTATCCTTCTTGTCTCAATCAGGGATCCGTAGCTTCTCCTCCTCAGCTGTTTCTTGTCTGCCACTCCCAACCTCCTTATATTCTCCCCTCACTCTTCTCTAGTTGCCAGTTATAGAGCTTCCTGCCTGGACATCTATACTGACCCACTGGAGTTGTGAATCCTGGTTGTCGTTCCAGAGTGCTACCCTCCGGATCCCTGTTGGGCTTCTTGTTGTCTCCTGTTGTCGCCCACCTGGGATTATATGTTGAGTTTGTATTGTCTGTCCTTCCCTTGGTGTTTTCCTTTAGAGCTAGTGGTGCGGACTAGTGTTCCCACCGCCCTGTTCACTATCTAGGGCTCAGCTTAGGGAAAGCCAGGGCTTTAGGCACGTGATCAGCGTACGGGTGAGGAACCCGTCTAGGGACGTCAGGGCAGCCAGGTGCCAGCCGCTAGGTGAGTCAGGGGTCACCACCTTCCCTCTCACTTGGGCAGGGCCTTCCTTGTTCCCTCCCTCTGCGTCACGTATGTGATAGTCACGCCGACCGTGATATTATAACTGGCCTTTACTTTTTGAGAAAAAAATAAAAATAAAAAAATAATTTTTTTTTGTTGTTTTTTTTTCTCTACTTTGAATCCAATATGGATCCTATTGCTGCCTTTGCAAAACAGCTTCAAGGCCTGTCTTTGGAGGTGGCAGGATTGAAGTCGTCTGTCCTCCAACAACAGCAGCAAATGCAGCAGACCGCACCCCCAGCGGTTGCTATGGGTAACCAGGTAGTTACAGAACCCAAGGTTGTTCTTCCTGACAGATTTTCTGGGGGAAGGGACAAATTTGCGACGTTCCGTGAGGCCTGCAAATTATACTTTAAGTTGCGCCCTTACTCCTCAGGTAATGAAGAACAGCGGGTAGGGATTGTCATTTCCCTGCTTCAGGGGGACCCACAATCCTGGGCGTTCTCGTTACCCCCTGGTTCCCAGGCTCTCCGGTCAGTGGAGGGATTTTTTGGGGCTTTGGGTCTCATATATGATGACCCTGACCGAGTCGCCCTGGCTGAGTCGAAGTTACGGAGACTCCTACAGGGAGATCGGTCAGCAGAGGAATATTGCTTAGAGTTCCGTCGGTGGGCTACGGATACTCAGTGGAACGACCCGGCTCTCAGGAGTCAGTTCTGCTCTGGGTTATCTGAAAGGGTTAAGGATGCACTGGCGCTGTATGAGACCCCCCTTTCCCTTGATGCTGTTATGTCCCTCTCTATCAGAATAGATAGGCGTCTTAGGGAGAGATCGAAAATTCCTGAGCAATTGGCTACCTCTCCCAAGCAACAATTAGTCTGTACTGACTTAGATGAGCCTATGCAGCTAGGCGGAACTTCTCGTCAGGTCCGTCCTCCTGAGGTTCGCCGTAGGGGGGGGCTTGTTTTTTCTGTGGGGGGAAGGGTCATTTCATTAATGTCTGTCCCTCCTTTCTCAAAAACAAAAGACCGTCGGAAAACTACTAACCCCAGGCTGTGCGGAGGATGTCAGCCGGGGGGTATACGTTTTCTCCATACGAACATCTCAATTTGTGTTACCAGCGGTTATTGTTTTTGGTGTTAAGACGGAGTCTATTTCTTTTTTTCTAGACAGTGGAGCAGGGGTAAATTTGATAGATGCCCATTTTGCCCGCACTATGGGTTTGTCTCTCTGTACGCTGCAGAGACCTATTCCCGTATTCGCTATAGATTCGGCTCCTCTGTCTCAGAGAAACCTCACCCACATTGTTCATAATTTACACCTTCGGGTAGGGGACCACCATAATGAGTGTCTTTCATGTTACGTTCTGGAGGGCCTTCCCTCTCCTGTGGTATTGGGTCTTCCCTGGTTGGTAGCGCACAATCCAGTGGTGAATTGGCAGGCCAGGGAGATATTGGAGTGGAGTGAGCATTGCAGAGAGAATTGCTTAAATAACAATTGCTTAATCGCCTCCATAGCTTCCCTACCTACATTTATTTCGGACTTTGAGGACGTTTTTTCTGAAAAGGGTTGTCAGAAGCTACCACCTCATCGTCCTTATGATTGCCCGGTTAACCTGATTCCCGGTGCAAAATTACCCAAGTCCAGGTTGTATAATCTTTTGGCTCCCGAGAGACAAGCCATGAAAGATTATATCTCCGAGAGTCTGGCTAAGGGACACATCAGACCCTCTTCTTCACCCGTGGCTGCAGGGTTTTTCTTTGTTAAAAAGAAAGATGGGGGCCTGCGTCCTTGCCTAGATTTCCGTGAGCTAAACCAGATAACCATCCGAGACCCATACCCTCTTTCTCTCATTCCTGACCTTTTTAATCAGATTGCGGGTGCTAGGTGGTTCTCCAAACTTGATCTTAGGGGGGCCTACAATCTGATTCGTATCAGGGAAGGGGATGAGTGGAAGACAGCTTTTAACACCCCTGAGGGGCATTATGAAAATCTAGTTATGCCTTTCGGTCTGACCAATGCCCCCGCTGTCTTCCAACATTTCGTTAATGATATTTTTAGTCATCTCATCGGCAGGTTTGTAATCATATACCTAGATGATATCTTAATTTATTCGGCTGATCTGAAAACACATGAGGTGCATGTCAGGCAAGTACTGCAGGTCCTACGGACGAATAAATTATATGCGAAAATTGAAAAATGTGTCTTCGCCGTTCAGGAAATACAGTTCCTGGGATATCTATTATCTGCTTCAGGTTTCCGTATGGATCCTGGGAAGGTCCAGGCAATTTTAGATTGGGATCTTCCTGAGAACCTTAAAGCCCTACAACGGTTTTTGGGTTTCGCAAATTTCTATAGAAAGTTCATTAAAAATTATTCAGTGATCGTTAAACCCCTTACCGACATGACTAGGAAGGGGACTGATTTTTCTAAATGGTCTGACGCCGCTAAAAATGCATTTTCCTCTCTAAAAGAGAGGTTTACCTCGGCACCTGTTCTAATTCAACCTGATGTCTCCCAGCCTTTTATTGTTGAGGTAGATGCGTCAGAGGTGGGAGTGGGGGCTGTATTGTCTCAGGGTCCGTCTCCTGGCAAATGGCGCCCTTGCGCTTTCTTTTCCAAAAAATTATCTTCTGCAGAGAAGAACTATGATGTTGGAAATAGGGAACTGTTGGCGATTAAGCTGGCGCTTGAAGAGTGGCGTCACTTCTTAGAGGGAGCAATCCACCCCGTCACGGTGATTACGGATCACAAAAACCTTCTGTACCTAGAA
Source organism: Bufo bufo (assembly GCF_905171765.1). Lineage (NCBI taxonomy): Eukaryota > Metazoa > Chordata > Amphibia > Anura > Bufonidae > Bufo > Bufo bufo. The sequence goes on from NC_053390.1 coordinate 85,998,198, forward strand.
TCGGCTAAGCGTCTCACCCCTAGACAAGCTAGGTGGTCACTATTCTTTACCAGATTTAACTTTGTAATCACCTATCGTCCTGGGGCAAAAAATACCAAGGCAGACGCGTTATCTCGTAGTTTCCCTGGAGGGGGTAATGCTAGTGATCTGGTACCTATTTTACAAAGAGGAGTGGTTGTCTCTGCTGTACACTCTGTTCTAGAGGGAAAGGTGTTAGAGGCTCAGGGGGACGCCCCGGCCTCTTGCCCCTCAGAGAAATTGTTTGTACCGTTAAACCTGCGTCTTGAATTATTAAAAGAACATTATAATTCGGCACTTGCTGGGCACCCGGGTAGTAAAGCAACCTTGGAGCTATTATCTCGTCGTTTTTGGTGGCCAAGGTTGCGTCAGGATGTAATGGATTTCGTGTCTACTTGCTCTACTTGTGCACGCGCGAAAGTCTCTCATAAAGGTCCAGCAGGGTCTTTATTGCCTCTTTTTATCCCCAATAGGCCATGGACACATCTGTCAATGGATTTCATCACTGACTTACCGTTGTCTGCGGGTAAAACAGTTATTTTGGTAGTAGTAGACAGGTTTAGCAAAATGGTACACTTTATTGCGCTACCCGCACTTCCTAATGCTAAAACTCTTGCTCAGGTGTTTATCAGTGAAATCGTGAAGCTTCACGGGGTCCCTTCCGATGTGGTTTCGGATCGGGGAACCCAGTTTATTTCTAAGTTTTGGAAAGCTTTTTGTTCCCGTTTGGGGGTACACTTGTCCTTTTCCTCAGCTTTCCATCCTCAGTCGAATGGACAGACTGAGCGTACCAACCAAAACCTAGAAACATATTTAAGGTGTTTTGTGTCTGAAAACCAAGAGTTGTGGTCATCATATTTACCGTTAGCTGAGTTTGCCATAAATAATCATTATCAGGAGTCCACTGGCAAGTCACCATTCCTTGGTGCATACGGTTTTCATCCCCAATTTTGTACTTTCAAAGAGGGGGGGTCTTCTGGGGTTCCCGAAGAGGAAAGGTTTTCTTCATCTCTTTCTTCGGTATGGCAGAAGGTGCAAGTTAACTTGAAAAAGATGAGTGGTAAATATAAATGCATGGCCGATAAGAAACGGTCGCCAGGTCCGGACCTAGGGGTGAATGACTATGTGTGGTTGTCTACTAGGAATATTAAGTTGAAGGTTCCCTCTTGGAAACTGGGCCCTAGGTTCATTGGTCCTTATAAAATAGTAGCCGTCATTAACCCTGTGGCTTTTCGCCTGGAGCTACCTCAGACTTTTTAGATCCATAACGTCTTCCATAAATCGTTACTCAAGAAGTATGTTCCTCCTCTAGAACCATCACCGCTGCCACCTCCTCCTGTTATTGTGGATGGTAATCTGGAGTTTCAAATAGCCAGAATTGTTGATTCTCGTCGGGTCCGCCGCTCTCTTCAGTATCTGGTGCATTGGAGGGGTTACGGTCCCGAGGAAAGAATGTGGGTTCCAGCGTCAGAGGTAAACGCCAACAGGTTAATTCAGGCTTTCCATGCCTCTCATCTGGAGAGACCTGGTCCTGAGTGTCCGGAGGCCCCTCGTGAAAGGGGGGGTACTGTCACGAGGGTATCAAGAGCCACGTCTGACTCCGTTATACCCGGGGTCAGGAGGTCGCAGCGGGTGGCTGCGCGCTCTATATCTAAAGATCACGTTGTTTCTTAGTGATTGTTTTCTGTGTTTGCCTTGCTATCCTTTTTGTCTCAATCAGGGATCCGTAGCTTCTCCTCCTCAGCTGTTTCTTGTCTGCCACTCCCAACCTCCTTATATTCTCCCCTCACTGTTCTCTAGTTGCCAGTTATAGAGCTTCCTGCCTGGACATCTATACTGACCCACTGGAGTTGTGAATCCTGGTTGTCGTTCCAGAGTGCTACCCTCCGGATCCCTGTTGGGCTTCTTGTTGTCTCCTGTTGTCGCCCACCTGGGATTATATGTTGAGTTTGTATTGTCTGTCCTTCCCTTGGTGTTTTCCTTTAGAGCTAGTGGTGCGGACTAGTGTTCCCACCGCCCTGTTCACTATCTAGGGCTCAGCTTAGGGAAAGCCAGGGCTTTAGGCACGTGATCGGCGTACGGGTGAGGAACCCGTCTAGGGACGTCAGGGCAGCCAGGTGCCAGCCGCTAGGTGAGTCAGGGGTCACCACCTTCCCTCTCACTTGGGCAGGGCCTTCCTTGTTCCCTCCCTCTGCGTCACGTATGTGATAGTCACGCCGACCGTGATAGGTTCTCCCAATACTGAGACTCAACTGTAAATGATGTGGGAAGCTGGAAGCATGTGTTCAGTTCCCCTACAGTGCCTCTACAGGACAAATGAAACATTACACATTGAAATTTCTCAGCTGTCCCTCGGATGCACCTGGTTCTCCGGATTTAGAGATGCTCTAATAAATGATCGTCTTAGGGACCTTCCCTAATAGAGTAGTTTCTAGGCTAGACAACCCCTGTGAAAGCCTTTCAAGTAGCTTGATTAGTATAGTAAACTTTCCCATTAGTCACATAAAATTGATGTGAATACTAATTAGACAGTAGAGTAATAGAATAATTACTAGAAGAACATTATACATGATGTCATCAGGCATATGGTCTTCAGATCCAACCTGTGCAACATTAATGGAAGCAAAACGAAGAGCTGCAAATCATTATCCAGATGAACAGCTAGAGTAGCATTTGTGGTTTTCCACCAGATGACCCAAAACAGCAGGGAAATACCACATGAGAAGATCAAGCCGAGATGATAGAGCAACACATTCTTCCAGCTGTCACTGGAGGATGTTTTATTAGGTTTACAAAACAGTAATAATATAATTGTACAATACAAACTGAACAGCTACAAACGGAGCAGAAACCTGAACACATGAAGAAGAGCCTGAGATACAACAATGTGAGTTACAAGATGTGTTAAATGAAAAATGTATACTAAAACTATAAAGTATGAACTACTAGGCAATACCCCTTGTACATCACAGTCTGGAGAGCCCTATTCTTCCATCTTTTTCAATTAACGGGTAGATTAGATCTTGGCACAAGGTAGCGGAAAAGCATTACCGTAGATGATAGAGCTGATATTTCAGTGTGGAACCCCTTCTATTAGTCTAAGCTGTAAAGAATAACTCTTCTTCTTGAAACACATGTTGTATATGCATTACATCAATGACCCATTTATTTCAGTGGGCACCATATCATTTACTTTACTCACTTATATAGCGCTGACACTCAACAGCGCTTTACAGACATTATCTTCACTTGCTATCCCAAATAGAGCTCCCAATCTAAGTTCCCTATCACTATATTTTGGAGTGTGGGAGGAAATGGAGTACCCAGAGGAAACCCATGCAATAAGGGAAGAAAGTGAGAACTCCATGCAGATGTTGTCCTTGGTCAGATTCAAACCTAGGACCCCAGAGGTTAGGTAATCAAAATAAATGCAACACTTTCGGTTTTGCTCCCATTTTGCATGATATGAACTCAAAGATCTGAAACATTTTCTAAATACACAAAAGACCCATTACTCTCAAATATTGTTCACAAATCTGTCTAAATCTGTGTTAGTTAGCACTTCTCCTTTGCCGAGATAATCCATCCCACCTCACAGATGTGGCGTTTCAAGGTGCTGATTAGACAGCATGAATATTGCACAGGTGTGCCTTAGGGTCCATTCACACATTCGTATGCATTTTGCGGACCGCACATCGCCGGCACTCTCATAGAAAATGCCTTTTCTTATCCGCAATTGCGGACAAGAATAGGACATGTTCTATTTTTTGGCGGAATGGAAGTGAGGATCCGCAAATGCGGATGCGGTCAGCACATTCCGGCCCCATTGAAAATGAATGGGTCCACACCTGTTCCGCAGAACAGATGCGGACCCATTTCACGGCTGTGTGAATGGACCCTTAGACTGCCCACAATAAAGGCCACTCAGAAATCTCCACAGTTTTGCCTTACTGGGGGGAGTCAGAAAACCAGTCAGTATCTGGTATGGCCAGTGGCCACCATTTGTCTCATGCAGTGCAACACATCTCCATCGCATAGAGTTGATCAGGTTGTTGATTGTGGCCTGTGGAATGTTGGTCCACTCCTCTTCAATAGCTGTGCGAAGTTGCAGAATATTGGCAGGAACTGGAACACGTTGTCGTATACGCCGATCCAGAGCATCCCAAACATGCTCAATGGGTGATATGTCCGGTGAGTATGCTGGCCATGCAAGAACTGGGATGTTTTCAGCTTCCAGGAATTGTGTACAGATCCTTGCAATATGGGGCCGTACATTATCATGCTGCAACATGAGGTGATAATCGTGGATGAATGGCACAACAATGGGCCTCAGGTTCTCGTCACGGTATCTCTGTGCATTCAAAATGCTATCAATAAAATGCACCTGTGTTCGTTGTCCATAACATACGCCTGCCCATACCATAACCCCACTGCCACCATTCACAACGTTGACGTCAGCAAACCGCTCACCCACACAACGCCACACACGCTGTCTGCCATCTGCCCTGAACAGTAAAAAATGGGACTCATCCGTGAACAGGACGCCTCTCCAACATGCCAGACGCCATAGAATGTGAGCATTTGCCCACTCAAGTCGGTTACGACGGCGAACTGCAGTCAGGTCCAGACCCCGATGAGGACGACGAGCATGCAGATGAGCTTCCCTGAGACGGTTTCTGACAGTTTGTGCAGAAATTCTTTGGTTATACAAACCGATTGTTGCTGCAGCTGTCTGGGTGGCTGGTCTCAGATGATCATGGAGGTGAACATGCTGTATGTGGAGGTCCTGGGCTGGTGTGGTTACAGGTGGTCTGTTGTTGTGAGGCCGGTTGGATGTACTGTCAAATACTATGAAATGCCTTTGGATACGGCTTATGGTAGAGAAATGAACATTCATTGCACGGGCAACAGCTCTGATAGACATTCCTGCAGTCAGCATGCCAATTGCACGCTCCCTCAAACGCTGCGACATCTGTGGCATTGTGCTGTGTGATCAAACTGCACATTTCAGAGTGGCCTTTTATTGTGGTAAGTCTAAGGTTTCATTCATATCACCGTTCAGCCTTTCCATTTTCCTGCTCCGTTTAGGAGCAGGAGAATGGAAAGGACAGATTCGGCACATGATTGAGCCGAACGGAACCTAAGGATCCCATAGACTATAATGGGTTCCGTTAGGTTTACGCTCAGAAGATTTTTGAAGCGGAGACAAAGGTCCTGCATGCACTCCTTTTGTCTCTGCTCCAAAATCTTCTTCTGAGCGGAAACCTAACGGACCCTATTATAGTCTATGGCAGTGGTGGCGAACCTATGGCACGGGTGCCAGAGGTGGCACTCAGAGCCCTCCCTGTGGGCACCCACATCCTGGAATAAGTCTGTGGTGTACCAATATGCCATAGATTTTTCCTGCCATTCATCAGTGCAGGACGCACTATGAACAGCGCAGGCAGCGCACTGAATGTAGGCAGGGTATTATAGCTAAATGATAAAGTACATGGAAGATACACTATACTGGACTGTAGTATTCAGGGTGAATTACCGTGTTGGCACTTTGCGATAAATAAGTGGGTTTTGGATTGCAGTTTGGGCACTCGGTCTCTAAAAGGTTCACCATCTATGGGGTCTATGGGGTCTATGGGGTCCTTAGGTTTCGTTTGGCTCAGTTATGTGCCGAATCCGTCCTTTCCGTTCTCCTGCTGCTAAATGAAGCAGGAGAAAGGAAAGGCTGAACGGTGATATGAACGAAGCCTTAGGCACACCTGTGCAATATTCATGCTGTCTAATCAGCACCTTGATATGCCACACCTGTGAGGTGGGATGGATTATCTCAGCAAAGGAGAAGTGCTCACTAACACAGATTTAGACAGATTTGTAAACAATATTTGAGAGTAATGGGTCTTCTGTGTATGTAGAAAATGTTTCAGATCTTTGAGTTCATCTCATGCAAAATGGGAACAAAACCGAAAGTGTTTATATTTTTGCTTAGTGAAGGAAACAGGCCAAGCGGTATTCAAGTTGTGTGCTGGTTGCACCTGTCACTCTGCTTGTTGCTTTAGGGTACAACCACACGGCAAAATGTACTGATCCCCTAGGGGACAAAGGGGTAAAACTTAACATTTATTCCTATGTCTAAAAAAGTGAAGCACTAACATAAAGCATCCGCCTGAGGGGCCTCTGAACAAACTAACATGAAGACAGCCCAATGGGGCCAGGACAAACAAACACGAATAGGTAACACTGATGGAAAGCAGGCAAAAAAGGAACGTTCTCACCCATCAGATGCTGTAGGCGTAGATGGTGGAGTCACTTGCATACGGCCTCCCATACGAAGGATTGCATGGACGTGTTACCAATGGAGATGATTCCAACATATAAACCTCAGCAAGGCAGGAAACGGGAGCAAAGAATCCCTAATCAACCCTGATAGAGGGGTAGGGGCTAAATCATCCTGCCTACCTATACGAGGTACTTGCCCCGCAAGGAGCGTCCCCGTCCGGATACCTTTCCCTAGTAGCGGGCTGAATCCCTAGTACACCTTATAAAGGTTTACTCCCGACATGTCACGTTTCATTCAAGATGAACTCATCAGGGGAGATGTACAAATGCAATGCCAGGCTGATGGTAAAGCCTGCATTGAAAAAAACAAAAAGTGGGGAAAAAGGAATGAGCATACGGTGGTTAGAGTTGGTATACAGATATTCCAGCAAGTATAGAATGGGCAAGGCCAGTGGAGCCAAGACCACCACAAACCACAAGTAGCTTAGGTACAGGCTCACCAGTGGGTGAAGCCCGTGAAGGTCCAGATATGACCCAGGATATAGGTTATCCAAAAAACAGCTGTCAGCCACAACCAACACAGCGCAGTCGTGTCACGGTCATGCTGTGGTAAGGAACACATGTGGCAGACTGCAAGTATAATCATGTTTTTAGGGTGCTTTTTTTGTTCATTCATGGACTGTTGTTTGAACTGTTGTGTATTTTTATGGTTCTGTAGCATTCTGATTCATTTCAAATAGTGATCCATGTGGTAAAATATGGTAAACATTTACAGCAAGAGGTTGATTAACTGTATAGCCAATGTGGTTATCAACTGCAAGCAGCAAGACAAGCTTTAGTGCAGTCAGCACAACTTGGAAAGTGCCAGTAACTAATTTCTCCATTGACCTCTATAGGGAACTGAGATGCTGCAGGTCTTAACCACAGTATGACCACATCATGACCACGCCATGTGGGCATACCGCAACTGCACAACTGTCAAAAACAGAACATGAGCAAATCATTCCATTGTACCTCATTTCTGTGTAGGCTCCGCTTCTGGTTTTGGATCATAGTTACTGATGGAAATCACTGATCAAACAATGACTGCGTGAAAGCAGCATTAGTCTCCTTGACGCCATTCACCTGCAACTATATAGGACAATAAATAGAGCAACATTTTTCCTTTCAGGGAGTTCAAAGACGGCTCTATTGCTTTGGTTAGAGGGGTTTTCCTGGATTAGAAAAACATGGCTGGTATTGCAGCTCAGCTTGACTTTCGTGAATGCGAATGAACTGCAATACCATGCACAACCTGTGGACAGGTGGGATACGGTTTTTGGAAGAAAGCATCCATGTTTTTTTTAGTCCTAAGAAAAAGGAAAAAGTCTGGTACCATGTTAGCGAATAGAAAACTAGTTTAGTGCTCTCATTAAGAGAAATAAAATAAGAGTATTGCAGGTTTGATACCTTTTAATGGCTAACAAAAATAGAAGTAATGATGTTACATAGCGAGCTTTCGAGACATTACCAGTCCCATCATCAGGCGTACTACAAGAAAATATGAAGAAACAGCAATATATATACAATAAGAACAGAGACATGGGGGAATGAATGGACATTTGAAAAAAAAAATAGAACAACATACTAAAGATCTTGAGAATGAGTCCTTAATTATCTTACAGATAAGGGGTGTACCTGGTGCCCCAACTATGTCTATAGAAGACTCTTTAGATCTTGTAATGTGTCATAAATCCCGGGGACAAATTCAGTCCAGAATTTCAAAGTGTCAAGCAGTGTTATAAATTTGTATTCCCAGATTCTTCTAGTTATTTGGGATTTGAAGTTACCTTTTAATATGAGAACTTTCATGTGTTCTTCATTGTGTCCTGGGCTACAGAAATGCCTAGCCACAGGAAAGTGTAGTTTCTTCTCTTTAATTGTGTGGCGGTGGGACCTCATCCTTGCATTGAGTCTCTGTCCTGTTTCTCCAACAGGACATTTAGTGCAGAGAATCAGATAAACAACATTAGATGTAGATGTAGGATTTTCAGTCCTAGAAACCTACTTTAACTATATCACTGCATAGTAATACATCCAGATTAGTGTGTAAGAGAAGACCCTGCAGGGGAGCTAATGATTAAGCCAGTCTTCAGTGTCCCATGTGGGTTTAGAAAGTGGGATCATGATATATAATAGAATTCTTGCTTATTTCATTTATTAGTCGGCTTCATTTCTCTACGCCTGGTGTAAATAAACTATTGGAAATGGTGACTATTAAACTCATAATTAAATAAAATTTATATATGGGGAAAATGTTTTATTTTCGCTCCAAAATATAAAAGTTTCTGAGAGTTCTGAGATTAATTACTTCTGTAGTGACATTAGAACAACTAATGAATATATATAAATCAGGAATAGCTCAAATATGACAGAACAAATGCCTAATTAAAGAAACAATTCATAGCTCCAGGGCCTCTTGAATCTTCTGCTTCTGTTGTGGTGTTGCTCAAGGCATGATTCTCTCATCCAACTCTCCCCTGCTTTACTTCTGCCTTCATTCTGACTTCACATGAATGTCTTTAATTAGTTAATTTTAAGATTTTTTCATAACACCTTGTTGTAGGCCAAGACATGACGTAAAGAAGAGGAACTGTTGGTAATAAATAGAGATGAGCGAATTTCTCAAAAGTTCTATTCGGCCGGATCACCAAATTTTTCTAAAAGATTTGCTTCGATCTGAATTTAATTGCGGTGAATTACGTTAAAAGACAGCTATTTCTGGTCTGCAGATGGCAGTAACACGCATAGGGAGTCTACTGTGGTAGTGAAATAATACTGCGAATCAGTATAACATGCAGATGTGCAGCATACGGGTAGGTTACCCGACACTGCTATATTATAAGGTGTATCTCCCTTTAAGCAAGTTAGGCCTGTTGCGGGCAATTCCTATTCCAGCCAGCAGAGGGAGCCCTCAGTTTAGTATAAATAGGCTAGGGCCTAGCCTAGTGAGTGAGTTGGAAGTTTCTAGACTAGAGTGAGTTCTGTGAGATTCAGGACTCATCAAGGAGTGCAGAAACTGCACTACTGGTGTGGAGGATCATTCCCACCCAGTTTTCCAGGTTAATTAGACCTGAGGAACTCCAAAGATAGAGCCTGCCATCAGGAGGGAAGAAGACCTCTACCAAATCTTTGCTCAAGGGTTATCACCAGGATTTGGGTGTCTGGACCTTGAGGGTATTGCTGCATTTAGCATAGAGGGAATCCCTGATCCTAGGAGGCCTGCCTTGAAGTTAGTCTTCTTGTGACTGTAAGTAAAAGCCTGAACCACTGCTGTAACTTTATGGTAAAGTGTGGAATAACTCTGGAACTGTATTCACTGGCTGTTCATCCGACTACAAATTCATTCAGTAAAGTTAACCTGTTATATAACTATCCGGATTGCTCCATTATTCCTCCTATCACTACACGGTGTGTCACCGTTTAATTGGCACTGGCGTCACGACATTTATCAACTGCCTGTTCCAGTATTGACCCGGATTGAAGACGACAGTGAATCCCAGGTTAGTGGGTTGCCCTGCACTACGACTCCCCGCATACCTAAAGCTGCTCTACTGACCCCCTGGGATACTGCATCGCTCTTTTTGGCGTCACGAACAGGATACGCATGCTTCTGGAGTGCAGAGAAGTGTGAACTGTGTGCTTTAACTATTCCACCACCGTATTGGAGGGACTGTACCCTTTATTTCCAAGTCGGTGGATTACAATTGTGCCTGGGAAGAATCGGAGGCGCTGTGCTGTGTTGCGCTACCCCCAATTTATTGATTACAATTTATTCACTTGTCAACAACCCTGCTTGCTGTCAGGGAATGGTGACCAAGATGGCCACCGGCCGCCTGGAGTAAAGTTTCCCGCGCTGCTGAGGACCTTCGTGGGCGGATCCCTTCAAAGACACAGAGAATCCCGCCCCTCTTCATCATCGCACCGCCGCGGCCCTGGTTATTCTACGTCAGCAACGTCACCGCGGACTCAGGACGTCCGGAGTCTCTCGAGACTTGGCCTGCGCAAACCCGGCGATACCGGTAAGGACTTGTAACCGGAGGGAAGGGGATTGTTCCGGCCCCTTTAGTCGCCAGCGGCCACATCTTAATAAACTAACATGTCAGAACCGGGAGTTCCCGAGCAGCCGGCCCCGGGAGAGCTTGCGGCTCCTAATCATCCTATAGCCCCCAGCATGATGCCCTTTACCATGCCTTACTATTTTGGGGCCCCATGGTTCCCCCGCTATAAAGGGGAGACCCATACCTTAAGAGACTTTAAAGAAAAGTTGCTGGCATTATTCAAACTGTACCCCATAAATGCCGAACAGCAGATGGAAATCCTGCTAGCACAACTGGAGGGAGCTGCCCGCAGAGAGGTATTATCCTAGCCTGCTGCTGAGCGGAGTACTCTAGAGCAAATATTCACCCGCCTCAGGGCCACTTTTGAAACCAGGACTGCCTCAGAGATAAAGATGCACTTCTTTGGCAAGAAACAGAAGTCCGGTGAGTCCCTCCGTGATTATGCCCTATCACTTCAGGAGGCTTTGGGGGCTGTAATCCAGATAGATCCCAAGGAGGCTGATAATCAGGACCAGACCCTGAGGGAACAATTTATCACAGGGGTGTCTAGTGAGCAAATAAGGACTCAATTAAAAATGCTGTCAGCCCAGCACCCTAGCAGTACCTTTCTGGATTTTAAAGAGCTGGCCATAAGAATTCTGGGGTCAGCCGTATCTACTGAGTTGAGCACCCCACCTGAGTCATCAGCCTGCAGGCCAAAACCGCCTAGCACTAACCAGGCTGAGGCCGGTCAAGCCGTTCAAGCTTCAGCTACCGATACTATTGCCATGCTGACAGAACAGGTGAATCACCTCACTAAAAGTCTAGAGAGAGTGTGCAGAAAGATAGAGGAATGGGAAAAACCCATAATGTCAGAGGAAGAGTTCCTGTCACCTCCTAGGCCGTTCCCACCTTTATACCAAGAGACTCACCCCAGGGATCCTGGGAGGCGTAATAGAGATCGTTCCAAAGATCGCAAGTGGCCCGTTTGTAAATACTGTAAAAAGGTGGGACACACCGAATCCACGTGCTGGCAGTTAAACGGGCTACCCTCGAGGCTGAGGACCACCCCTCGGGAGGTAGAACATTAGGTCCAAAGGATCCAAGTTGGATGCCCCGGTATGTAGGATCCCATCCTAAAATCAATATAGAGATCAACGGGGTCCCCTTTGAAGCCCTATTAGATACTGGGTCCCAGGTCACTACCATTCAGCTGCCCGCATTTGAAAAGTTCTGGGACACCAACCAGTTAACCCAGCCACCTGAATCCTGGGTAGAGATTATCGCCAGCAATGGCAAACCAGTAAAGATTCATGGATACTGGGAACCCACCCTGCAGGTGGGAGAAGTAACCTTGCCTCAACAGGGAGTGATAGTAGTACAGGCCGGCGACAGAGGAGGACACCCTGTCATTCTAGGCACCAATGTCTTCAAAAACTGTTATTCTGAAATACTTGCCGTATTACACCAGACTTTGCCCACTGCTTCCTTTGCATCCAAGAAGGTGATTCAGAAGACTATTACTGTGTTAAGTGCTCAGCAGAGGTTTGCTAATGGGAAAGGAGAAATTTGTACTGCCAGGATCCGTGATATTAAGCCTGTGACTTTGCCTCCTAATTCTCAAACTCTTTTATGGTGTCGTGCTATCCTGGGAGTCCAAGGCCAAGATTATCCAGCCCTGGTGGAACCAATCCAGATGGAGAACTACCCTTATGTGAGAGCTGCCAAGTGCCTGGTGAACGTCTCCCAAGGTAAAGTACCTGTCCGTCTGATTAACCTGAGTGATCATCCTGTTGCGCTTACTAAGCATTGCCGTGTTGCCCAGCTTTCCCAGGTGTCCTTCCAAGACATCATTCGTCTTCCAGTGACAGAAAAGCCGCCAGCTGCAGGCAGTGGACGTCCGTCGGTGACCCAGCCACAAGTGCCCTGGTGGGAAGAGCTCCATGTAGGGGACGAGACTACCCCCCAACATCAACAAGAAGGGATCCTACAGCTTGTCAAAGAGCACCACCAGGCCTTCAGTAAACATGCTACTGATTATGGAGAGGTTAGTGCCATACAACACACCATACCTACTGGCTCTCATCCTCCTATCAAGGAGAGATACAGACCCTTACCGCCTACTTCATATCAGACTGTAAAAGAAATGATCCAAGAGATGAAAGACTCTAATGTAATCCGGGACAGCCGTAGCCCGTGGGCTGCCCCCCTGGTCCTTGTAAAGAAGAAGGATGGTGGTATCCGTTTCTGTGTGGATTATAGGAAAATTAATCAAATAACCCACAAAGATGCATACCCACTGCCCCGCATTGAGGAGTCACTAACTGCTCTGGGCTCCTCCGCCTATTTCTCTACATTGGACTTGACCAGTGGCTACTGGCAAGTACCCATGGCCCCTGCAGATAGGGAAAAGACTGCTTTCACCACTCCCATGGGCCTGTTCGAATTCAATTGTATGCCGTTCGGGCTATGTAATGCCCCAGGGACTTTCCAGAGACTAATGGAGCGGTGTTTGGGTCACAAAAACTTCAAAACAGTGCTGCTGTATCTAGATGATGTCATTGTGTACTCAAAAACATATGAGGACCATCTGAAACATTTAGCAGAAGTATTTGAAATCCTTATCAAATATGGCTTGAAAGTAAAGCCATCCAAGTGTCACTTGCTCAAACCTGCAGTAAAATACCTGGGGCATGTGGTAAGCGCAGAGGGCGTGCAGCCTGACCCTGATAAGCTAGCAGCTGTCCGTAATTGGCCGGTCCCCACTACCGTCAAAGAGGTGAGGAGTTTCCTTGGTTTTGCAGGCTACTATAGACGTTTTATCCCCCATTTTGCTCAAATAGCTGATCCTATCCAGGAACTCTTGAGGGGGCAACCCAAGAAAAGTCCTAGAACTCCTGTGCCCATTGAGTGGAATGAAGAAAGAGAGATAGCGTTCCAATTGTTAAAAAAGAAACTGACCGAGCCTCCTGTGTTAGGTTATCCAGACTACAGCAAGCCCTTTCATCTGTATACCGATGCTAGCAAACGAGGCCTGGGAGCTGTGTTAGCCCAGATCCAAGAGGGAAAAGAAAGAGTGATAGCTTATGCAAGCCGCTCCCTGAAAGGAGCTGAGAAAAATGACCAGAATTATAGTTCCTTCAAACTAGAGTTCCTGGCATTAGTGTGGGCAGTGACGGAGAAATTCAAAGATTATCTAGCCGCCACCCCGTTCATTGCATTCACTGACAATAACCCTCTGGCGCATCTAAATACAGCTAAATTTGGGGGCCTTGGAGCAGAGATGGGCCTCTCGCCTTGCCAACTATGATTTCTCTGTAAAATACCGTGCTGGACATACTAATGACAATGCTGATGCTTTATCCAGGCTTCCCACAGAGACAGCTCCTGATGATGGGCGGGATGCTTGGGAAGATGTAGAAATGCCGGCCTTCTATAACAAATTTGCTCAGCAGGATCAGGCTCGAGCTACCAATGACAGAGCCGCAGCCCCTTCACCCTCCAGTAGGCCTGAGCCCAAAGAAGAAAGGTGGGTGAAATTACAGTCTGAAAGTAGAGTGCTGGGTGAGTTGTTGGATTTTATTACTAGTGGCAGAGCTCCTGAGAGAATCAGACGTAAGAGTGCAGATCCAGAGCTCATCAAACTGTGGAGACAGCGCCATCAGTTCTTCATACAAAAGGGCCTATTGCTACGGAGAAGCCTAGACCCAGTATCCAACGAAAGAGTGCATCAGATTCTCATACCCCGACGAGATGCAGGTATGGTGTTGGAGATGTACCACAATCAATCCGGTCATTTTGGGGTCCAAAAGACTGAGGCTAATATCCGCCAGCAGTTTTATTGGGTGGGCATGAGAGAAGACATTGAGAGGTGGTGTCGGGAGTGTATAGCCTGTGCCTTAAAACGAAGTGAGCACCACGACCAGAGGGCACCACTGAGACCCATTGTAAGTACCCGTCCTCTTGAACTTGTCGCCATCGACCATGTGAAGCTGGAGCCTAGTCGCTCAGGGTATGCTTATGCCATGACTATTATTGACCACTTCACCAAGTTTGTCGTAGCAGTGCCTGTGAGAGACCAGACGGCCAAGACTACAGCCGAACTGTTCTGGAAACACTTTCTCCTGCCCTACGGATGTCCAGAAAAGATCCTCACCGATCAAGGACCTGCTTTTGAGTCCCATCTGTTCCATGAACTGTGCCGCTTACACAACTGCAAGAAGATCCGGACAACAGCCTACCATCCTCAAGGTAACGGATTGTGTGAAAAGATGAATCAGACCTTGATAGAGATGCTGAGGGCCGTGCCTCCTGAAACCAGAGGAGATTGGCCCAGTCTGTTGCCACAGCTCATGTACACGTACAACCATACCATCCATTGTTCCACGGGGTATACCCCTTTTTATTTGATGTTTGGGCGCCAAGGGACATTGCCTGCTAATCACTCATTGGACATACACGTAACTGATTGCATTAACCCATTACCTAACACCGACTGGGTTGCTGAGCATCAAAGGCGATTGAATACAGCCAAAGCCATTGTTCAGGAACGTATGGATTATGCTAGAGACCAACAGCAGAGAGACTATGATCAAGCAGCCCATGCAGAACCCTTGACAATAGGGGCTGTGGTGTGGTTGAAAAATAACCGCCGTACAAGTAAACTGGACAGTAAATGGGAGCAAAATCCCTATGTTGTCACTGCAATCCCAAATGTTGGGACCCACACTTATGAGATCACCCGGGAAGGCAGGGGATCCCAAATTGTGCACAGGAACCGGTTAAAGCTCTGTCTGACGCAAGAACCCAGTGCTGAGAGTTCTAGATCTGAATCACCTGTGTCAGAGCCATCAATACAGCCCGAGGATCCTATGCAGGCTGTCAGTAATCTAAGGTATGACTCTGATCCTATGCATTGGCTTCTGACACCATAGTTGAATTTGTTGGTGCCCGCTCCGGCACCCACTGTGCCTTCCCCTCCAGAAGAGCCGGTTCAAAATGCCCCGGATCCAGTCCCCCTTATAGGGGATCTTGTTGTTCCTGTTGTTCCTGTTGTTCCTGACCAGGGTCTCACTGATGGAGACCCTCCTGTTGCTCCTCTCTCTTCTACCTCGATGCTAAGGAAAGAGGAGACCCCTGTGTTGAGAAGGTCCACCCGGATGAACAGGGGACGTCCGCCAGTCCGTTTAGGGGACTTTGACTATGCTGGTGGTGTCTCCTCCCGAGCAGTTGCTACTGGAAATAGCTTGCTTGACGTTTGTGCGCAAGAATGGACTCCTCCACGTGAGCCCTTGCCTGTTCTACACCCGCAGGAAACCCCTGTGTAGTTCCTTTATTATACTGCAGTCAAGAAAAATGGACTAACCTGGTTCACCTTAAGTCCGCTGTGCCAGGTCAGTGGCCGTGTCTAAGAAGCAAGAAGACGCCCCTTTCCCTTGCGTCATTTGTTCATTGAGTTACAAATGTTATATCTTCTGTGTGAAATAATTATTTATCATATTTATAATGTAATGCTTAAATTATGTTCCATTTTATGCCGGTTCAGGAAGGCGTGTGTGTGAGTACGAGGCCTTACTCACGTTAAAGTCTGGGGGTGTGCAGCATACGGGTAGGTTACCCGACACTGCTATATTATAAGGTGTATCTCCCTTTAAGCAAGTTAGGCCTGTTGCGGGCAATTCCTATTCCAGCCAGCAGAGGGAGCCCTGCTTGCGTCTTCAAAGGGCCTGAGCAAACGGCAGGTGTCACGCATGAGCTGCCACTGGCTGACATCGAAGTTACACAGGGGAGTACTCCTATCCGCTTGCAACATCAAGAAATCATTGATGGCCTTTCTCTGTTTGCATAGTCGGTCCAACATAGGGTGGAATTCCAATGGGTGGAAACGTTGCATATCAGCCTATGTTGGAGGATGTCGTTCTGCCTCTGCAGCTCAAGGAGGGTGTGCTTTGCGGTGTATTAGTGGCTGAAGTGCATGCAAAGTTTCCTGCACATTTTTAGGATGTCTTGCAGATGGGTGGAAGACTTCAGCTTGACAACCAGATTGAACACGTGTGCCATGCAGGGCGAATGGCTCAGCCTTTCTTGAAGCAGTGCCGACACCATGTTCTTCCCGTTGTCGGTCACCATGGTTCCGATTTTCAATTGTCCAAAAAAGCCAGGATTCGATTTCTTGATGAATCACACGGAGCTGTTCCTCCCCTGTGTGACTTCGTTCGCCAAGGCAAACCAGGTGCAGAACAGCCTGACACCGCCGTGCCCTGCACATGTGGTATGCTGGAGGGGCACTGTGATTTGTCCCTGCAGAGAAGGCTGAGGACATGGTGGAGGATGAGGAGGCAGAGGCAGACGTCGCTGGACCAACGGCGTGAGAATGTGGAGGCGGAAGCGGCATCAACTGGCCAAGTTGCTGGTGTGGCTGTGCAGGAACCACATTCACCCAGTGGGCCATAAAGGACATGTATTGTCCCTGACCGTAGCTACAGCTCCACACATCGGCATTGCCGTGCACTTTGGCAGGCACCGACAGGCTCAAAGACTGGACCACTTTCTGTTCTAAATGTTTGTGCAGGGCTGGTACTGCCTTTTTGGCAAAGAAATGACGGCTTGGGACTTTCCACCTCGGCTCGGCACAAGCCATCAGTTCTCTGAAAGGTGCAGAGTTCACCACTTGGAAAGGGAGGGACTGCAGCTCCAGCAACTTGAACAGGAGTACGTTCAGCTTTTGCGCCGTTGGATGCGTGCATGCATACTGTTGTCTCTAATCGCTTTGCTGATGAGTGAATGACTGATGAGGAGCATCAGGACCAGCAGACGATGGGAACGACAGACAGCTCCCTTCGGCTGAGGTGGTGGAGCCTTGACTGCCTGAAATTGGGTGACTCTGGGTGATGCAGCGGTTGCTGCGGCAGGCTGGACCACCACATCAGAGCCTCGGTTCTCCCAGGCCACTTCGTGGTGACGCTGTATATATTGAAGCAGGGCCGTGGTGCCAACATTGGCACCCAGGCCACGCTTCACCTTTTGCCCACAGATTCTACATATGGCCATGTTGACCTCCCCTGGCAGCTTCACAAAAAACTGCCACACCGCCGAGTAGCTGATTTTACCCCCAACACTACGCACTGGCTGACTGCTACCGCCGCTGCTTCAATGGACACGTGCACCCCTCCTTTCTGGGCAGGTAGGCTGCTGCCAAGCTGGTGGTCTACCCCGTGCCCGTTTGGCTCCCGACCTTCCACTGCTGCCACCCTGCTGACTCCCGGCCACGCTAGCGAATTGTTGGCTCAGCCGCTGCCTCAGGGGCATGCTGCCACCCTCTTCTCCTGATGATGATGAAGCCCCTTCTTCACCCGGCTCCCAAGTGCGATCGGCTTCATCATCAACGAGTACTGTCTGCACGTCACTAATGTCCTCCTCAACATTCTCTGGGTCTGGAGTCTGACCGATCGCAACACCAGCTCCCACTCCACTCTCCTCATCACTACTTGCCTGCCTAGCGGAGGAAGCGGCGGATGTCTCCTTCAGATCTTGGCTAGGCAATAGCTGCTGACTGTCCTCTAGTAGCTCATCCTCGCTGTATAGTGGAGCTGAGCCCACAGCATACATACTTCTCTGGCTGAGGGAACAGAAAAGGACAGAGGCAGGTTGAGGACAGGTGAGGGCACAGGGCCTGCTCCCGGGCCATGCCAAATAAGGGTTGTGTCTGACGAACCCACCAACTCTTGGCTAGGGGTGTCTGATGTCACTTGGGATGAAGTGGATGACCGAGTTAATCAATCAAGAACCGCTGGGTTGCTGGTCAAGACGCGACCGCTAGATGACATCGGGAGCTCAGGCCTCTCGCTGCGACTCCTGCTGCCATGGCCCCTTACTCTGCTGCGACCTGTGCCTGCCCCATAAACATTTAGGCCTCTGCCACTCCCTTGTGCAGGGCCTGGCACTTCTCTGTCTGACATACTGTTAGCTGAACTAAATAAATAAAGATGAAATTTAAACACCCCTAAAAGCGCCAAATATATTTTTCTTTTTGTACTGAAATACGCCACTAAACGCTTTCACCACATATACGGTAACTGCAGAAGTGAACTGAGAATATATTTTTCTTCTTGTACTGAAATAGGCCACTAAAGGCTTTCACCACATATAACTGGAGAAGTAAACTGAGTATATGTTTTTCTTTTTGCACTGAAATATGGCACTAAACGCTTTCACCACATATAACTTCAGAAGTGAACTTAGAATATATTTTTCTTTTTGTACTGAAATAAGCCCCTAAACGCTTTCAACACATATAACTGCAGAAGTGAACTGCGGATATATTTTCCTTTTTGTACTGAAATACGCCACTAAACGCTTTTATCACATATAACTGTAGAAGTGAACTGAGAATATATTTTTATTTTTGTACTGAAATAGGCCACTAAACGCTTTTATCACATATAACTGCAGAAGTGAACTGCATGTATATTTTTCTTTTTGTACCGAAATACGCCACTAAACGATTTCCCCACCTATAACTGCAGAAGTGAACTGAGAATATATTTTCCTTTTTGTAATGAAATACGTCACTAAACACTTTTACTGCAAATAACTGCAACAGTGAACTGCGTATATATTTTTCTTTTTGTACTGAAATAACCCACTAAACGCTTTCATCACATATAACTGCAGAAGTGAACTGCATGTATATTTTTCTTTTTGTACCGAAATACGCCACTAAACGATTTCCCCACCTATAACTGCAGAAGTGAACTGAGAATATATTTTCCTTTTTGTAATGAAATACGTCACTAAACACTTTTACTGCAAATAACTGCAACAGTGAACTGCGTATATATTTTTCTTTTTGTACTGAAATATGTCAATAAACGCTTTCACCACATTTAACTGCAGAAGTAATCTGCGTATATATTTTTCTTTTTGTAATGAAATACGCCACTAAACGCTTTCATCACATATAACTGCAGAAGTGAACTGCATGTATATTTTTCTTTTTGTACTGAAATACACCACTAAACGATTTCCCCACATATAACTGCAGAAGTGAACTGAGAATATATTTTTATTTTTGTACTGAAATAGGCCACTTACCGCTTTCATCACATATAACTGCAGAAGTCAACTGAGAATATATTTTTCTTCTTGTACTAAAATACACCAATAAACGGTTTTACCACATATAACTGCAAAAGTGAACTGAGAATATATTTTCCTTTTTGTAATGAAATACGCCACTAAACGCTTTCACCACCTATAGCTGCAGAAGCGAACTGTGTATATATTTTTCTTTTAGTACTGAAATACGTCACTAAACACTTTTACTGCAAATAACTGCAACAGTGAACTGCGTATATATTTTTCTTTTTGTACTGAAATGTCAATAAACGCTTTCACCACATATAACTGCAGAAGTAATCTGCGTATATATTTTTCTTTTTGTAATGAAATACGCCACTAAACGCTTTCATCACATATAACTGCAGAAGTGAACTGCATGTATATTTTTATTTTTGTACTGAAATACGCCACTAAACGCTTTCACCACATATAACTGCAGAAGTGAACTGAGAATATATATTTTTTTTGTACTGAAATACGCCACTAAACGCTTTTACCACATATAACTGCAGAAGTGAACTGCGTATATATTTTTCTTTTTGTACTGAAATATGCCACTAAAACGCTTTCACCACATATAACTGCAGAAGTCAACTGAGAATATATATATTTTTTTGTACTAAAATACGCCACTAAACGCTTTCACCACATATAACTGCAGAAGTCAACTGAGAATATATTTTTCTTCTTGTACTAAAATACGCCAGTAAACGGTTTTACCACAAATAACTGCAGAAGTGAACTGAGAATATATTTTCCTTTTTGTAATGAAATACGCCACTAAACGCTTTCACCACCTATAGCTGCAGAAGTGAACTGCGTATATATTTTTCTTTTTGTACTGAAATATGTCAATAAACGCTTTCACCACATATAACTGCAGAAGTAATCTGCGTATATATTTTTCTTTTTGTAATGAAATACGCCACTAAACGCTTTCATCACATATAACTGCAGAAGTGAACTGCATGTATATTTTTATTTTTGTACTGAAATACGCCACTAAACGCTTTCACCACATATAACTGCAGAAGTGAACAGCGTATATATTTTTCTTATTGTACTGAAATACACCACTAAACGCTTTCACCACATATAACTGCAGAAGTGAACTGCGTATATATTTTTCTTTTTGTAATGAAATACGCCACTAAACGCTTTCACCACATATAACTGCAGAAGTCAACTGAGAATATATTTTTCCTCTTGTACTGAAATACGCCAATAAACTGTTTTACCACATATAACTGCAGAAGTGAACTGAGAATATATTTTCCTTTTTGTAATGAAATACGCCACTAAACGCTTTCACCACCTATAGCTGCAGAAGTGAACTGCGTATATATTTTTCTTTTAGTACTGAAATACGTCACTAAACACTTTTACCGCAAATAACTGCAACAGTGAACTGCGTATATATTTTTCTTTTTGTAATGAAATACGCCACTAAACACTTTCACCACATATAGCTGCAGAAGTGAACTGCGTATTTATTTTTCTTTTAGTACTGAAATATGTCACTAAACACTTTTACCGCAAATAACTTCAACAGTAAACTGCATATATATTTTTCTTTTTGTACTGAAATGCGTTACTAAACACTTTCACCACATATAACTACAGAAGTGAACTGCGTATATATATATATATATTTGCAATGAAATACGCCACTAAACGCTTTCACCACATATAGCTGCAGAAGTGAACTGCTTATATACAGTACAGACCAAAAGTTTGGACACACCTTCTCATTCAAAGAGTTTTCTTTATTTTCATGACTATGAAAATTGTAGATTCACACTGAAGGCATCAAAACTATGAATTAACACATGTGGAATTATATACATAACAAACAACTGTGAAACAACTGAAAATATGTCATATTCTAGGTTCTTCAAAGTAGCCACCTTTTGCTTTGATTACTGCTTTGCACACTCTTGGCATTCTCTTGATGAGCTTCCCCTGAAATGAGGTAGTCCCCTGAAATGGTTTTCACTTCACAGGTGTGCCCTGTCAGGTTTAATAAGTGGGATTTCTTGCCTTATAAATGGGGTTGGGACCATCAGTTGCGTTGAGGAGAAGTTAGGTGGATACACAGCTGATAGTCCTACTGAATAGACTGTTAGAATTTGTATTATGGCAAGAAAAAAGCAGCTAAGTAAAGAAAAATGCCGCTCATTATTATTCACTGGCTGGGCGGCTTTTACAGTCCCCGATCCTCCCGAGCCGACGCAGGCGCAGCAGGAGACGCTGGCATTGAATAAGGGACGCAGGCGCACTGCGAGTGAGGGTGCCGGGCAAGTTATCCGGCGCACACGCAGAAGGTACAAGTGAGTTCAATGCCAGGGTCTCCTGCTGCATTGAACTCACTTGTACCTTCTGCGCGGGCGCCGGACAACTTGCCCGGCACCCTCACTCGCAGTGAGCCTGCGTCCCTTATTCAATGCCAGCGTCTCCTGCTGCGCCTGCCTCTGCTCGGGAGGATCGGGGACTGTAAAAGCCGCCCAGCCAGTGAATAATAATGAGCTGGGCGGCGCTAGGAAGCAACAGTTGAGGCGCGGCTGGGCACGAAGGTAGGAGTAAAAACGCCCCTTGGGCATAAAGAAATGTGAAAAAACGCCCCTTGGGCATAAAGGAAGGTGATTGACAGATGATTATAAAGTTGTTTTTACATGGTTTAAAATGCGGATAGGGGGTACTCTTATGTGATTGTAATACTCTTTAATAGACCTATGACCGCATAGGAATAACTAAATATGTTTATCGGGCCTGTCAGTGTCCCTTTAAGAAATGAAGGTCAGTCAGCCCAAAAATTGAGAAAACGTTGAAAGTAAGGGCTATTTGACCATGAAGGAGAGTGATGGGGTGCTGCGCCAGATGACCTGGCCTCCACAGTCACCAGACCTGAACCCAATCGAGATGGTTTGGGGAGAGCTGGACCGCAGAGTGAAGGCAAAAGGGCCAACGAGTGCTAAGCATCTCTGGGAACTCCTTCAAGACTGTTGGAAGACCATTTCAGGGGACTACCTCTTGAAGCTCATCAAGAGAATGCCAAGAGTGTGCAAAGCAGTAATCAAAGCAAAAGGTGGCTACTTTGAAGAACCTAGAATATGACATATTTTCAGTTGTTTCACACTTGTTTGTTATGTATATAATTCCACATGTGTTAATTCATAGTTTTGATGCCTTCATAGTCATGAAAATAAAGAAAACTCTTTAAATGAGAAGGTGTGTCCAAACTTTTGGTCTGTACTGTATATATTTTTTGTACTGAAATAGGCCACTAAACGCTTTCACCACATATAACTGCAGAAGTGAACTGAGAATATATATTTTTTCTTGTACTGAAATACACTACTAAACACTTTCACCACATATAACTGCAGAAGTGAACTGCGTATATATATATATTTTTGCAATGAAATACGCCACTAAACGCTTTCACCACATATAGCTGCAGAAGTGAACTGCTTATATACAGTACAGACCAAAAGTTTGGACACACCTTCTCATTCAAAGAGTTTTCTTTATTTTCATGACTATGAAAATTGTAGATTCACACTGAAGGCATCAAAACTATGAATTAACACATGTGGAATTATATACATAACAAACAACTGTGAAACAACTGAAAATATGTCATATTCTAGGTTCTTCAAAGTAGCCACCTTTTGCTTTGATTACTGCTTTGCACACTCTTGGCATTCTCTTGATGAGCTTCCCCTGAAATGAGGTAGTCCCCTGAAATGGTTTTCACTTCACAGGTGTGCCCTGTCAGGTTTAATAAGTGGGATTTCTTGCCTTATAAATGGGGTTGGGACCATCAGTTGCGTTGAGGAGAAGTTAGGTGGATACACAGCTGATAGTCCTACTGAATAGACTGTTAGAATTTGTATTATGGCAAGAAAAAAGCAGCTAAGTAAAGAAAAATGCCGCTCATTATTATTCACTGGCTGGGCGGCTTTTACAGTCCCCGATCCTCCCGAGCCGACGCAGGCGCAGCAGGAGACGCTGGCATTGAATAAGGGACGCAGGCGCACTGCGAGTGAGGGTGCCGGGCAAGTTATCCGGCGCACACGCAGAAGGTACAAGTGAGTTCAATGCCAGGGTCTCCTGCTGCATTGAACTCACTTGTACCTTCTGCGCGGGCGCCGGACAACTTGCCCGGCACCCTCACTCGCAGTGAGCCTGCGTCCCTTATTCAATGCCAGCGTCTCCTGCTGCGCCTGCCTCTGCTCGGGAGGATCGGGGACTGTAAAAGCCGCCCAGCCAGTGAATAATAATGAGCTGGGCGGCGCTAGGAAGCAACAGTTGAGGCGCGGCTGGGCACGAAGGTAGGAGTAAAAACGCCCCTTGGGCATAAAGAAATGTGAAAAAACGCCCCTTGGGCATAAAGGAAGGTGATTGACAGATGATTATAAAGTTGTTTTTACATGGTTTAAAATGCGGATAGGGGGTACTCTTATGTGATTGTAATACTCTTTAATAGACCTATGACCGCATAGGAATAACTAAATATGTTTATCGGGCCTGTCAGTGTCCCTTTAAGAAATGAAGGTCAGTCAGCCCAAAAATTGAGAAAACGTTGAAAGTAAGGGCTATTTGACCATGAAGGAGAGTGATGGGGTGCTGCGCCAGATGACCTGGCCTCCACAGTCACCAGACCTGAACCCAATCGAGATGGTTTGGGGAGAGCTGGACCGCAGAGTGAAGGCAAAAGGGCCAACGAGTGCTAAGCATCTCTGGGAACTCCTTCAAGACTGTTGGAAGACCATTTCAGGGGACTACCTCTTGAAGCTCATCAAGAGAATGCCAAGAGTGTGCAAAGCAGTAATCAAAGCAAAAGG
This sequence comes from Bufo bufo, assembly GCF_905171765.1. Taxonomy (NCBI): domain Eukaryota; kingdom Metazoa; phylum Chordata; class Amphibia; order Anura; family Bufonidae; genus Bufo; species Bufo bufo. The sequence continues at coordinate 86,022,535 of NC_053390.1, forward strand.
TGGCTACTTTGAAGAACCTAGAATATGACATATTTTCAGTTGTTTCACACTTGTTTGTTATGTATATAATTCCACATGTGTTAATTCATAGTTTTGATGCCTTCATAGTCATGAAAATAAAGAAAACTCTTTAAATGAGAAGGTGTGTCCAAACTTTTGGTCTGTACTGTATATATTTTTTGTACTGAAATAGGCCACTAAACGCTTTCACCACATATAACTGCAGAAGTGAACTGAGAATATATATTTTTTCTTGTACTGAAATACACTACTAAACACTTTCACCACATATAACTGCAGAAGTGAACTGCGTATATATATATATTTTTGCAATGAAATACGCCACTAAACGCTTTCACCACATATAGCTGCAGAAGTGAACTGCTTATATACAGTACAGACCAAAAGTTTGGACACACCTTCTCATTCAAAGAGTTTTCTTTATTTTCATGACTATGAAAATTGTAGATTCACACTGAAGGCATCAAAACTATGAATTAACACATGTGGAATTATATACATAACAAACAACTGTGAAACAACGGAAAATATGTCATATTCTAGGTTCTTCAAAGTAGCCACCTTTTGCTTTGATTACTGCTTTGCACACTCTTGGCATTCTCTTGATGAGCTTCAAGAGGTAGTCCCCTGAAATGGTTTTCACTTCACAGGTGTGCCCTGTCAGGTTTAATAAGTGGGATTTCTTGCCTTATAAATGGGGTTGGGACCATCAGTTGCGTTGAGGAGAAGTCAGGTGGACACACAGCTGATAGTCCTACTGAATAGACTGTTAGAATTTGTATTATGGCAAGAAAAAAGCAGCTAAGTAAAGAAAAACGAGTGGCCATCATTACTTTAACCTCTTAAGGACATAGGGCGTACAGGTACGCCCTTGTGCCCTGGTACTTAAGGACACAGGGCGTACATGTACGCCCTGTGTATTTTCGATCACTGCCGTGCGGCTGGCAGTGATCGGAACCCGGTGCCTGCTCAAATCATTGAGTAGGCACCTAGGCTAAATGCGCGGGGGGGTCTCGTGACCCCCCCATGTCGGCGATCGCGGCAAACCGCAGGTCAATTCAGACCTGCGGTTTGCTGCGATTTCTGCAGTTTCTGGTCCCCGCGGTCCCTGACCACGGGGATCAGAAACTTTATATGCCTAAAAAAAGTTTTATTCACCCCCCCCTGCACCCCCGAATTATTTTTATGGTGGCGGGAGGTGCAGGGGGAGGGTTGCGGGCGGTGTGGGCGGTGCGGGAGGCGGGCGGTGCGGCAGGCGGGATCGCGATCCCCGTCCGCCTCCCCTTGAAAATTCATTGGTGTTCAGTGGGTATACCAGGGTGCCAGCACATTGCTGGCACCCTGGTATAAACGGCTGACATCTGCGATGCGATGTCAGCCGTTTAACCCTTTCCATACAGCGGTCCGTACGGACCGCTGTATGGAAAAGGTTAACAGCGCAGGGAGCTCCCTCCCTCTCCCATCGGGGGGCTGCTGTGCCTTTGCAGCCCCCCGATGGAGAGGGAGAGAGCCCCCAGACAGCCCCCTGAGAGATCCCCTCCTTACCCTTCCCCGTCTGCGAAGTTCTGAGCAGACGGGGAAGGTTCCCATGGCAACAGGACGCCTCTCAGGCGTCCTGCTGTCCATGGTGCTGAACAGATCTGTGCTGAAAGGCATAGATCTGTTCAGTGTAAGTAAAATACAGTGCAGTACAATATATATTGTTCTGTACTGTATTATACAGACATCAGACCCACTGGATCTTCAAGAACCAAGTGGGTCTGGGTCAAAAAAAAGTGAATAAAAGTGAAAAAAAAGTAAAAATCAAAAAACACATTTATCACTGATAAAAAATGAAAAAAATAAAATTCCCTACACATGTTTGGTATCGCCGCGTCCGTAACGACCTGATCTATAAAACGGTCATGTTACTTTACCCGAACGGTGAACACCATAAAAATAAAAAATAAAAAACTATGATGAAATTGAAATTTTGCCCACCTTACTTCCCAAAAAAGGTAATAAAAGTGATCAAAAAAGTCGCATGTACGCCAAAATTGTAACAATCAAACCGTCATCTCATCCCGCAAAAATCATACCCTACCCAAGATAATCGCCCAAAAACTGAAAAAACTATGGCTCTTAGACTATGGAGACACTAAAACATGATTTTTTTTGTTTCAAAAATGAAATCATTGTGTAAAACTTACATAAATAAAAAAAAAGTATACATATTAGGTATTGCCGCGTCCGTATCGCCCGGCTCTATAAAAATATCACATGATCTAACCCCTCAGATGACCACCGTAAAAAAATAAAAATAAAAACGGTGTAAAAAAAGCCATTTTTTGTAATCTTACGTCACAAAAAGTGTAATAGCAAGCAATCAAAAAGTCATATGCACCCCAAAATAGATGCCAATCAAACCGTCATCTCATCCCGCAAAAAATGAGACCCTACTTAAGATAATCGCCCAAAAACTGAAAAAACTATGGCTCTTAGACTATGGAGACACTAAAACATTTATTGGGTTTTAAAAATGAAATCATTGTGTAAAACCTACATAAATAAAAAAAATTGTATACATATTAGGTATCGCCGCGTCCGTGACAACCTGCTCTATAAAATTACCACATGATCTAACCTGTCAGATGAATGTTGTAAATAACAAAAAAAAAAACGGTGCCAAAAAAGCTATTTCTTGTTACCTTGCCGCACAAAAAGTGTAATATAGAGCAACCAAAAATCATATGTACCCTAAACTAGTACCAACAAAACTGCCACCCTATCCCGTAGTTTCTAAAATGGGGTCACTTTTTTGGAGTTTCTACTCTAGGGGTGCATCAGGGGGGCTTCAAATGGGACATGGTGTCAAAAAAAACAGTCCAGCAAAACCTGCCTTCCAAAAACCATATGGTGTTCCTTTCCTTTTGCGCCCTGCCGTGTGCCCGTACAGCAGTTTACGACCACATATGGGGTGTTTCTGTAAACTACAGAATTAGGGCCATAAATAATGAGTTTTGTTTGGCTGTTAACCCTTGCTTTGTAACTGGAAAAAAAATATTAAAATGGAAAATGTGCCAAAAAAGTGAAATTTTGAAATTGTATCTCTATTTTCCATTAAATCTTGTGCAACACCTAAAGGGTTAACAAAGTTTGTAAAATCAGTTTTGAATACCTTGAGGGGTGTAGTTTTCTAGATGGGGTCACTTTTATGGAGTTTATAATCTAGGGGTGCATCAGGGGGGCTTCAAATGGGACATGGTGCCAAAAAAACAGTCCAGCAAAATCAGCCCTCCAAAAACCAAACGGCGCACCTTTCACTCTACGCCCTGCTGTGTGGCCGTACAGTAGTTTACGGCCACATATGGGGTGTTTCTGTAAACAGCAGAGTCAGGGCAATAAAGATACAGTCTTGTTTGGCTGTTAACCCTTGCTTTGTTAGTGGAAAAAATGGGTTAAAATGGAAAATTAGGCAAAAAAATGAAATTCTCAAATTTCATCGCCATTTGCCAATAACTCTTGTGCAACACCTAAAGGGTTAACGACGTATGTAAAATCAGTTTTGAATACCTTGAGGGGTGTAGTTTCTTAGATGGGGTCACTTTTAGGGAGTTTCTCCTCTAGGGGTGCATCAGGGGGCTTCAAATGGGACATGGTGTAAATAAACCAGTCCATAAAAATCAGCCTTCCAAAAACCATACGGCGCACCTTTCCCTCTACGCCCCGCTGTGTGGCCGTACAGTAGTTTACGGCCACATATTGGGTGTTTCTGTAAACGGCAGAGTCAGGGCAATAAAGATACAGTCTTGTTTGGCTGTTAACCCTTGGTTTGTTAGTGGAAAAAATGGGTTAAAATGAAAAATTAGACAAAAAAATGAAATTCTCAAATTTCCTCCCCATTTGCCAATAACTCTTGTGCAACACCTAAAGGGTTAACAACGTATGCAGAATCAGTTTTGAATACCTTGAGGGGTGTAGTTTCTTAGATGGGGTCATTTTTGGGTGGTTTCTATAATGTAAGCCTCGCAAAGTGACTTGAGACCTGAACTGGTCCCTAAAAATTGAGTTTTTGTAAATTTCTGAAAAATTTCAAGATTTGCTTCTAAACTTCTAAGCCTTATAACATCCCCAAAAAATAAAATATCATTCCCAAAAAATTCAAACATGAAGTAGACATATGGGGAATGTAAAGTCATCACAATTTTTGGGGGTATTACTATGTATTACAGAAGTAGAGAAACTGAAACTTTGAAATTTGCAAATTTTTCCAAATTTTTGTTAAATTAGGTATTTTTTGGTGCAAAAAAAATTATTTTTTTGACTCCATTTTACCAGTGTCATGAAGTACAATATGTGACGAAAAAATAATCTCAGAACGGCCTGGATAAGTCAAAGCGTTTTAAAGTTATCAGCACTTAAAGGGACTCTGGTCAGATTTTCAAAAAATGGCCTGGTCCTAAGGTGTAAAAAGGCTGTGTCCTTAACCCCTTAAGGACATAGGACGTACCGGTACGCCCTATTTCCCGAGTCCTTAAGGACACAGGACGTACCGGTACGTCCTGACTTAAAATCGGCATTCCGGCGCCGCGGGGGTTAATCGGAACGGGATGCCGGCTGAAATCATTCAGCCGGCATCCCGTAACAATGCAGGGGGGGGTCATTTGACCCCCCCGTATCGACGATCGCAGAAAACCGCAGGTCAATTCAGACCTGCGGTTTTCTGCGTTTCCGGTCCATTCGGGTGTCCTGTGACCCGATGAACCGGAAAAAGACTGCGATCGGTGGCGTAATTATACACCACCTATCGCAGTCTGAGGATTTGGAGAGGCGTTGCTGGCCCTGGTGCTGAACGCCGCTGTCCAGGGTGCTGATTGGAGCAGGGGAGAGAGGCGCGAGATTCAAACTTCCTGCGCTCCTCTCTCCCCTCCTCTTCCTGTCCAGCACCCTGACCGTGCAGCACCGTTCGGCACCAGCTCCTGCGTCCCCCTAATCGCCATCCATCACCCTCCTGCACCCATCGCCACCCAGGTAGGTTAGGGTCAGTGAGGGAGAGGCACCGTTAGGCAGGGAAAGAAGGGAAAAGTTAGAAAAAAAAAAAAAGTTCTTTTATTTCAAAACTTTTTTTGATCCATCAGACCCTAGACCCCCCCACCAGCCCCGCACCCCCCCCCACCCCCACCAGCCCCCCACCCCCCCTTCCCCCACCAGCCCCCCCACCCCCCACCAGCCCCCCTTCCCCTCACCACCACTTTTTTTTTTTTTTCTGCGTGCGCTGACTGGCCGGCACTTTTTAGCGTCCGTCCACTGTTAGCGCATCGCCCACCCCACCACCGCACCACCCCACCGACCGCTGATCAGCGTTGTACCGCTGATCAGCAAATTTGAACTTTTTTTTCCTAACACTTGCCCTTTCTTTTTTTGCCTTTTTTAGTACGTGAACACCCGTTGCCCCCACACACACGCACATATAATAAAGGTTTCCACACACGCACACATACACGCACACACACCCATGGCCCGCCGGATGTTCTCGGCCGAGGAGGCATACGCCCAGATTACCTCCGACTCTGAGAGCCCCAGTGAGGATGAGGATGACCCCACGTTCCTTTTGTCATCCGCATCCTCCTCATCATCATCGGATGATGATGAGCCACCGAGGCGGCGGAGACGCCGCCAGGCGGAGCCAGGGGCCCCACATGCTAGGGATCCTGTGGCCCACCCTAGTACGAGCCGCCCTGGGGTTCGTACTGGTTTCCCGGCCCACCAAATAAGTCCACCGGAGCCCCCTGCCGATGAACTTAGTTGGTGTCCCCCAGTGGACTTTGAGCCTGAGATTCCGGATTTTGCTGGCAATCCTGGAATCCAGATTCCCACAGTGGGGTTTACTGAAATTGACTATTTTAGTTTTTTTTTCAGTAACCCACTGGTGAATCTGATGGTGGAGCAGACGAATCTGTACGCCCAACAGTTCGTCGCTCAAAACCCAGGCTCATTTTTGGCTAGACCCGGTGGCTGGACGCCGGTCAGTGCAGCCGAGATGAGGACATTTTGGGGCCTCGTGCTGCATATGGGTCTAGTCCAAAAACCCAGTGTCAGGCAATACTGGAGTGGGGACGTCCTATACCAGACCCCACTGTACAGTATGGTCATGACACGCTCCCGGTTTGAGGCCGTCCGGAAATGTCTGCATTATTCCGATAATGCAGCATGTCCACCCCGAGGTGATCCTGCCTATGACCGGCTGTATAAGATACGGCCGGTCATCGATCACTTTGGGGCCAAATTCATGGAGGCCTACGTACCTGGAAGGGAGGTCGCGGTTGATGAGTCTCTCGTTGCGTTCAAGGGGAGACTCAGTTTCCGCCAATACATTCCCACAAAGCGGGCGAGGTATGGCGTGAAGCTATACAAAATTTGTGAGAGTACCTCAGGGTACACTTACAAATTTCGTGTGTACGAGGGGCGAGATTCCCGTATTCAACCCCCAGAATGTCCCCCCACTCTGGGTGTTACCGGGAAACTCGTGTGGGACCTTATGTACCCACTGCTGGATAACGGTTACCACTTGTACGTGGACAACTTTTATACCAGTATCCCCTTGTTCAGGTCCCTTGCCGCCAGATCCACGTTCGCTTGTGGGACCGTGCGGAAAAATCAACGCGGCCTCCCTGCCTACCCCCTCCAGGTACCTATCCCCAGGGGTGAGACCTGTGCCCTTACCAGTGGAAACCTGTTGCTGGTCAGGTATAAGGACAAGAGGGATGTCCTTATGCTGTCCACAATCCACAGTAACAGCACCACCCCAGTCCCTGTGCGAGGTACCGCGGCAACGGTCCTCAAGCCCGATTGTATCGTCGACTACAATCGGTATATGGGAGGAGTTGATCTCTCTGATCAAGTCCTCAAGCCATATAACGCCATGCGCAAAACCCGGGCATGGTACAAAAAAGTTGCGGTCTACTTGGTACAGGTTGCCATGTACAACTCTTTTGTACTATCCCGAAGCGCTGGCAGCACAGGGACATTCCTCCAATTCTATGAGGCAGTCCTCAAGGCCCTGATCTTTTCGGACCGGGAAAGAGCAGGCCGGAGTACCTCGGGAATTGGAGGCGCCCGGATCGTCCCTGGCCAACACTTTCCAGGTGTGGTCCCCCATACTGGAAAGAAGGGACGAACCCAAAAAAAGTGCAGAGTGTGTCACAAGAGGGGGATACGGAAGGACACCACCACTCAGTGTGACACGTGCCCCGATCATCCGGGCCTCTGCATTATCGATTGCTTCAGGGAGTATCACACTTCCATGGAGTACTAAATTTTTATAATCCCCAACAGTCCACTAGAGAACATAAAAAACTATGGCTCTCAGACTTTGGAGACACGGAAACATTTTTTTTTTCCCAAAAAAATATTAGTTTTAGTGCAGGCATCCTCAAACTGCGGCCCTCCAGATGTTGTAAAACTATAACTCCCAGCATGCCCAGACAACCTACAGCCATCAGCAGGGCATGGTGGGAATTGTAGTTTTACAACATCTGGAGGGCCGCAGTTTTTAGGATGCCTGCTTAGTGTCTCCAAAGTCTGAGAGCCATACATATTGGGCATCGTCGCGTGCGTAAAAGTCGTCGCTATAAAAATAACTTTTGCCCAAACGCCTCGGATGAACGGTGTTAAAAATATAAAATAAAAACGGTGCCAAAACACCCATTTTTGGGCAAAATTTCCATTTGAATCCTTTTTGCCGGTAATAAAGCTAGGGTTAACAGCCAAACAAAACTCAATATTTATGGCCCTGATTCTGTAGTTTGCAGAAACACCCCATATGTGGTCGTAAATGGCTATATAGCCGCACGGCAGGGCATAGAACGAAGGGAACTCCATATGGTTTCTGGAAGGCAGATTTTGATGGACAGTTTTTTTTTTGACACCATGTCCCATTAGAAGCCCCCCCTGATGTAGCCTAGACTAGAAACTCCAAAAAAGTGACCCCATCTAAGAAACTACACCCCTCAAGGTATTCAAAAGTTACTTTACAAACTACGTTAACCCTTTAGGTGTTCCACAAAACTAAATAGCGAATGTAGAAACAATTTTAGAATTTAATTTTTTTGTTACATTGCCTCAAAAAGAGTAATATAGAGCAACCAAAAATCTAATTTACCCCTAAAATAGTCCCAAAACAACAACCACCTTATCCCGTAGTTTCCTAGATGGGGTCACTTTTATGGAGTTTCTACTCTAGGGGTGCATCAGGGGGCTTGAAAGGGTACATGGTGTCAATAAACCAGTCCAGCAAAATCTGCCTTCCAAAAACCATATGACATTCCCCTTCTTCTATGTCCTGCCGTTTAGCCAAACAGTAGTTTACGACCACATATGGGGTGTTTTTGCAAACTACAGAATCAGGGCAACCCATTTTGAGTGTTGTTTGGCAGTTAACCCTTGTTTTACTCCTGGAAAAAATGTATTATATTGGAAACTTTTCCAAAAAATAGAAATTTCAAAATTGTTTCTCCATCTGCCATTAACTCTTGTGGAACACCTAAAGGGTTAACAAAGTTTGTAAACCCAGTTTTGAATACCTTGAGGGGTGTACTTTCTTAGATGGAGTCACTTTTTTGAAATTTCTATTCTAGGGGTGCAACAGGGGGCTTCAAATGGGACATGGTATAAACAAAACCAGTCCTGCCAAATCTGCCTTCCAAAACCCATATGGCGTTCCCCTCCTTCTATGTGCTACCGTTCGGCCAAACAGTAGTTTACGACCACATATGGGGTGTTTTTGCAAACTACAGAATCAGGGCAACCCATTTTGAGTGTTGTTTGGCAGTTAACCCTTGTTTTACTCCTGGAAAAAATGTATTATATTGGAAACTTTTCCAAAAAATAGAAATTTCAAAATTGTTTCTCCATCTGCCATTAACTCTTGTGGAACACCTAAAGGGTTAACAAAGTTTGTAAACCCAGTTTTGAATACCTTGAGGGGTGTACTTTCTTAGATGGAGTCACTTTTTTGAAATTTCTATTCTAGGGGTGCAACAGGGGGCTTCAAATGGGACATGGTATAAACAAAACCAGTCCTGCCAAATCTGCCTTCCAAAACCCATATGGCGTTCCCCTCCTTCTATGTGCTACCGTTCGGCCAAACAGTAGTTTACGACCACATATGGGGTGTTTTTGCAAACTACAGAATCAGGGCAACCCATTTTGAGTGTTGTTTGGAAGTTAACCCTTGTTTTACTCCTGGAAAAAATTGATTATATTGGAAACTTTTCCAAAAAATAGAAATTTCAAAATTGTTTCTCCATCTGCCATTAACTCTTGTGGAACACCTAAAGGGTTAACAAAGTTTGTAAACCCAGTTTTGAATACCTTGAGGGGTGTACTTTCTTAGATGGAGTCACTTTTTTGAAATTTCTATTCTAGGGGTGCAACAGGGGGCTTCAAATGGGACATGGTATAAACAAAACCAGTCCTGCCAAATCTGCCTTCCAAAACCCATATGGCGTTCCCCTCCTTCTATGTGCTACCGTTCGGCCAAACAGTAGTTTACGACCACATATGGGGTGTTTTTGCAAACTACAGATTCAGGGCAACCCATTTTGAGTGTTGTTTGGCAGTTAACCCTTGTTTTACTCCTGGAAAAAATGTATTATATTGGAAACTTTTCCAAAAAATAGAAATTTCAAAATTGTTTCTCCATCTGCCATTAACTCTTGTGGAACACCTAAAGGGTTAACAAAGTTTGTAAACCCAGTTTTGAATACCTTGAGGGGTGTACTTTCTTAGATGGAGTCACTTTTTTGAAATTTCTATTCTAGGGGTGCAACAGGGGGCTTCAAATGGGACATGGTATAAACAAAACCAGTCCTGCCAAATCTGCCTTCCAAAACCCATATGGTGTTCCCCTCCTTCTATGTGCTACCGTTCGGCCAAACAGTAGTTTACGACCACATATGGGGTGTTTTTGCAAACTACAGAATCAGGGCAACCCATTTTGAGTGTTGTTTGGCAGTTAACCCTTGTTTTACTCCTGGAAAAAATTGATTATATTGGAAAATTTTCCAAAAAATAGAAATTTCAAAATTGTTTCTCCATCTGCCATTAACTCTTGTGGAAGACCTAAAGGGTTAATAAAGTTTGAAAAAACAGTTTTGAATACCTTGAGGGGTGTAGTTTCTAGAATGGGGAGGTTTCTATTATCTAAGCCTCACAAAGTGACTTCAAACCTGAACTGGTCCATAAAAAGTGGGATTTTGAAGATTTCTGAAAATTTCAAAATTTGCTTCTAAACTTCTAAGCCTTGTAACATCCCCAAAAAATAAAATATCATTCCCAAAACAATTCAAACATGAAGTAGACATATGGGGAATGTAAAATCATCATAATTTTTGGGGGTATTACTATGTATTACAGAAGTAGAGAAACTGAAAGTTTGAAATTTGCTAATTTTTCAAAATTTTTGGTAAAAATTGTATTTTTTTATGCAAAAAAATTAAATTTTTTGACCCAATTTTAGCAGTGACATGAAGTACAATATGTGACGAAAAAACAATCTCAGAACGGCCTGGGTAAGTCAAAGCGTTTTAAAGTTATGAGCACTTAAAGTGACACTGGTCAGATTTCCAAAAAATGGCCTGGTCCTTAAGGTGAAAATGAGCCCGGTCCTTAAGGGGTTAAGGGGTTAAAGGGACACTGACAGGCCCGATAAACATATTTAGTTATTCCTATGCAGTCATAGGTTTATTAAAGTGTATTACAATCACATAAGAGTACCCCCTATCCGCATTTTAAACCATGTAAAAACAACTTTATAATCATCTGTCAATCACCTTCCTTTATGCCCAAGGGGCGTTTTTTCACATTTCTTTATGCCCAAGGGGCGTTTTTACTCCTACCTTCGTGCCCAGCCGCGCCTCAACTGTCGCTTCCTAGCGCCGCTCATTATTATTCACTGGCTGGGCAGCTTTTACAGTCCCCGATCCTCCCGAGCAGACGCAGGCGCAGCAGGAGACGCTGGCATTGAATAAGGGACGCAGGCGCACTGCGAGTGAGGGTTCCGGGCAAGTTATCCGGCGCACGCGCACAAGGTACAAGTGAGTTCAATGCCAGGGTCTCCTGCTGCATTGAACTCACTAGTACCTTCTGCGCGTGCGCCGGACAACTTGCCCGGCACCCTCACTCGCAGTGCGCCTGCGTCCCTTATTCAATGCCAGCGTCTCCTGCTGCGCCTGCGTCGGCTCGGGAGGATCGGGGACTGTAAAAGCCGCCCAGCCAGTGAATAATAATGAGCTGGGTGGGGCTAGGAAGCGACAGTTGAGGCGCTGCTGGGCACGAAGGTAGGAGTAAAAACGCCCCTTGGGCATAAAGAAATGTGAAAAAACGCCCCTTGGGCATAAAGGAAGGTGATTGACAGATGATTATAAAGTTGTTTTTACATGGTTTAAAATGCGGATAGGGGGTACTCTTATGTGATTGTAATACACTTTAATAGACCTATGACTGCATAGGAATAACTAAATATGTTTATCGGGCCTGTCAGTGTCCCTTTAAGAAATGAAGGTCAGTCAGTCAGCCCAAAAATTGAGAAAGCTTTGAAAGTAAGGGCTATTTGACCATGAAGGAGAGTGATGGGGTGCTGCGCCAGATGACCTGGCCTCCACAGTCACCAGACCTGAACCCAATCGAGCTGGACCGCAGAGTGAAGGCAAAAGGGCCAACAAGTGCTAAGCATCTCTGGGAACTCCTTCAAGACTGCTGGAAGACCATTTCAGGGGACTACCTCTTGAAGCTCATCAAGAGAATGCCAAGAGTGTGCAAAGCAGTAATCAAAGCAAAAGGTGGCTACTTTGAAGAACCTAGAATATGACATATTTTCAGTTGTTTCACACTTTGTTATGTATATAATTCCACATGTGTTAATTCATAGTTTTGATGCCTTCATAGTCATGAAAATAAAGAAAACTCTTTAAATGAGAAGGTGTGTCCAAACTTTTGGTCTGTACTGTATATATTTTTTTGTACTGAAATAGGCCACTAAACGCTTCCACCACATATAACTGCAGAAGTGAACTGAGAATATATATTTTTTCTTGTACTGAAATACACCACTAAACGCTTTCACCACATATAACTGCAGAAGTGAACTGCGTATATATTTTTCTTTTAGTACTGAAATACATCACTAAACTCTTTTACCGCAAATAACTGCAACAGAGAACTGCGTATATATTTTTCTTTTTGTACTGAAATGCGTTACTAAACACTTTTACCACATATAACTTCAGAAGTGAACTGCGTATATATGCACTCACCTAAAGAATTATTAGGAACACCATACTAATACGGTGTTGGACCCCCTTTTGCCTTCAGAACTGCCTTAATTCTACGTGGCATTGATTCCACAAGGTGCTGATAGCATTCTTTAGAAATGTTGACCCATATTGATAGGATAGCATCTTGCAGTTGATGGAGATTTGAGGGATGCACATCCAGGGCACGAAGCTCCCGTTCCACACATCCCAAAGATGCTCTATTGGGTTGAGATCTGGTGACTGTGGGGGCCATTTTAGTACAGTGAACTCATTGTCATGTTCAAGAAACCAATTTGAAATGATTCGAGCTTTGTGACATGGTGCATTATCCTGCTGGAAGTAGCCATCAGAGGATGGGTACATGGTGGTCATGAAGGGATGGATATGGTCAGAAACAATGCTCAGGTAGCCCGTGGCATTTAAACGATGCCCAATTGGCACTAAGGGGCCTAAAGTGTGCCCACAAAACATCCCCCACACCATTGCACCACCACCACCAGCCTGCACAGTGGTAACAAGGCATGATGGATACATGTTCTCATTCTGTTTACGCCAAATTCGGACTCTACCATTTGAATGTCTCAACAGAAATCGAGACTCATCAGACCAGGCAACATTTTTCCAGTCTTCAACAGTCCAATTTTGGTGAGCTCGTGCAAATTGTAGCCTCTTTTTCCTATTTGTAGTGGAGATGAGTAGTACCCGGTGGGGTCTTCTGCTGTTGTAGCCCATCCGCCTCAAGGTTGTGCGTGTTGTGGCTTCACAAATGCTTTGCTGCATACCTCGGTTGTAACGAGTGGTTATTTCAGTCAACGTTGCTCTTCTTTCAGCTTGAATCAGTCGGCCCATTCTCCTCTGACCTCTAGCATCCACAAGGCATTTTTGCCCACAGGACTGCCGCATACTGGATGTTTTTCCCTTTTCACACCATTCTTTGTAAACCCTAGAAATGGTTGTGCGTGAAAATCCCAGTAACTGAGCAGATTGTAAAATACTCAGACCGACCCGTCTGGCACCAACAACCATGCCACGCTCAAAATTGCTTAAATCACCTTTCTTTCCCATTCTGACATTCAGTTTGGAGTTCAGGAGATTGTCTTGACCAGGACAACACCCCTAAATGCATTGAAGCAACTGCCATGTGATTGGTTGACTAGATAATTGCATTAATGAGAAATAGAACAGGTGTTCCTAATAATTCTTTAGGTGAGTGTATATATATATATATATATATATATATATATATATACAGTACAGACCAAAAGTTTGGACACACCTTCTCATTCAAAGAGTTTTCTTTATTTTCATGACTATGAAGGCATCAAAACTATGAATTAACACATGTGGAATTATATACATAACAAACAAGTGTGAAACAACTGAAAATATGTCATATTCTAGGTTCTTCAAAGTAGCCACCTTTTGCTTTGATTACTGCTTTGCACACTCTTGGCATTCTCTTGATGAGCTTCAAGAGGTAGTCCCCTGAAATGGTCTTCCAACAGTCTTGAAGGAGTTCCCAGAGATGCTTAGCACTTGTTGGCCCTTTTGCCTTCACTCTGCAATCCAGCTCACTCCAAACCATCTCGATTGGGTTCAGGTCCGGTGACTGTGGAGGCCAGGTCATCTGGCGCAGCATCCCATCACTCTCCTTCATGGTCAAATAGCCCTTACTTTCAAAGTTTTCCCAATTTTTCAGCTGACTGACTGACCTTCATTTCTTAAAGTAATGATGGCCACTCGTTTTTCTTTACTTAGCTGCTTTTTTCTTGCCATAATACAAATTCTAACAGTCTATTCAGTAGGACTATCAGCTGTGTATCCACCTGACTTCTCCCCAACGCAACTGATGGACCCAACCCTATTTATAAGGCAAGAAATCCCACTTATTAAACCTGACAGGTCACACCTGTGAAGTGAAAACCATTTCAGGTGACTACCTCTTGAAGCTCATCAAGAGAATGCCAAGAGTGTGCAAAGCTGTAATCAAAGCAAAAGGTGGCTACTTTGAAGAACCTAGAATATGACATATTTTCAGTTGTTTCACACTTGTTTGTTATGTATATAATGCCACATGTGTTAATTCATAGTTTTGATGCCTTCAGTGTGAATCTACAATTTTCATAGTCATGAAAATAAAGAAAACTCTTTGAATGAGAAGGTGTGCCCAAACTTTTGGTCTGTACTGTATATAAGCAGTTCACTTCTGCAGCTATATGTGGTGAAAGCGTTTAGTGGCGTATTTCATTGCAAATATATATATATATATACGCAGTTCACTTCTGCAGTTATATGTGGTGAAAGTGTTTAGTAGTGTATTTCAGTACAATTCAGTGTGAATCTACAATTTTCATAGTCATGAAAATTAGGGATGTCCCGATACCATGTTATACTGTATGGGGGCAGCCACAAGGAGAGGTTATACTGTATGGGGGGCAGCCACAAGGAGACGTTATACTGTATGGGGGAAGCCACAAGGAGACGTTATACTGTATGGGGCAGCCACAAGGAGATGTTATACTGTATGGGGGCAGCCACAAGGAGACGTTATACTGTATGGGGGCAGCCACAAGGAGATGTTATACTGTATGGGGGCAGCTACAAGGAGACGTTATACTGTATGGGGCAGCCACAAGGAGATGTTATACTGTATGGGGCAGCCACAAGGAGATGTTATACTGTATGGGGGCAGCCACAAGAAGACGTTATACTGTATGGGGGCGGCCACAAGAAGACGTTACACTGTATGGGGGCAGCCACAAGGAGACGTTATACTGTATGGGGGGCCACAAGGAGACGTTATACTGTATGGGGGCAGCCACAAGGAGACGTTATACTGTATGGGGCAGCCACAAGGAGACGTTATACTGTATGGGGCAGCCACAAGGAGATGTTATACTGTATGGGGCAGCCACAAGGAGATGTTATACTGTATGGGGCAGCCACAAGGAGACGTTATACTGTATGGGGGCAGCCACAAGGAGACGTTATACTGTATGGGGGCAGCCACTATTATACTGTATGGGGGCCACAAGGAGACGTTACACTGTATGGGGGCGGCCACAAGGAGACGTTATACTGCATGGGGCGGCCACAAGGAGACGTTATACTGTATGGGGGCGGCCACAAGGAGACGTTATACTGTATGGGGGGCAGCCACAAGGAGACGTTACACTGTATGGGGGCAGCTACAAGGAGAGGTTATACTGTATGGGGCAGCCACAAGGAGACGTTATACTGTATGGGGGCAGCCACAAAGAGACGTTATACTGTATGGGGGCAGCCACAAGGAGACGTTACACTGTATGGGGGCAGCCACAAGGAGACGTTATACTGTATGGGGGCAGCTACAAGGAGACGTTATACTGTATGGGGCGGCCACAAGGAGACGTTATACTGTATGGGACGGCCACAAGGAGACGTTACACTGTATGGGACGGCCACAAGGAGACGTTACACTGTATGGGGCAGCCACAAGGAGACGTTATACTGTATGGGGGCGGCCACAAGGAGACGTTATACTGTATGGGACGGCCACAAGGAGACGTTACACTGTATGGGGCGGCCACAAGGAGACCTTACACTGTATGGGGCGGCCACAAGGAGACGTTACACTGTATGGGGGCAGCCACAAGGAGACGTTACACTGTATGGGGCGGCCACAAGGAGACGTTACACTGTATGGGGCAGCCACAAGGAGACCTTACACTGTATGGGACGGCCACAAGGAGACGTTATACTGTATGGGGCGGCCACAAGGAGACATTATACTGTATGGGGGCGGCCACAAGGAGACGTTACACTGTATGGGACGGCCACAAGGAGACATTATACTGTATGGGGGCGGCCACAAGGAGACGTTACACTGTATGGGGGGGCCACAAGGAGACGTTATACTGTATGGGGGGGCCACAAGGAGACGTTATACTGTATGGGGGCAGCCACAAGGAGACGTTATACTGTATGGGACGGCCACAAGGAGACGCTACTGTAAGGAGTCAGGAAAACAATTTTTGAAGCCCCCCTCCTCAGTATAATAGTCTTGTGGCCATCATACAGTAATGTATATTTCTTCTTGCCCTAATGCCTGCTTTTAGAGATCAATGTGCAGCTTGCAGGCAGGAAGGGAAGAACCAGGGCCTTAGAAGACAGACACTATCACCTTTAGAGGGACTCGCTCCTGGCAAACACAGCTCTGCTGCAGTGAATGCAGTGGTGCAGACTGTGATGTAATTACAATGTATAGTTATTGCAGGGACTCAGAGAATCGTCTGAGAGTTTATTAGTTAAAAGAATCTAATGAGTCAGAGACTGTGTCACCGAGTCCCTGCCAGACTTCCTGCTCTGCTACATGCACCCTGTACACACCCAGCTCCACTACATGCTATGCTAATAATGCCCCCCCCTTCCCCCGGACGGACGGACTTACAGGGAGCCGCAGAGCAGGAGGCCTGGCAGGGACTTGGTGACACCGTCTGTGACTCATCAGATTCTTTTAACTAATAAACTGTCAGACGATTCTCTGAGTCTCTGCACTACGCTCCCTGTGCTGTGAGTCTCTGATTGGTTGGAGGGCGGGGAGGGGCGGAGCTAGCTTCCACTGTCGGCTCCTATTACACAGTGCCTGCTGCTGCCCACTGAAGCTGTTAGCTGTGCGAGATGCAGGGGCAGGCCGCGGACTGACACAGACACATAGAAGCGGCGCACAGGTATCGGCAGTGGTATCGGGGACATTTGCACGAGTACATGTACTCGTGCAAATGCCCGGTATCGGTCCCGATACCGATACTGGTATCGGTATCGGGACATCCCTAATGAAAATAAGGAAAACTCTTTGAATGAGAAGGTGTGTCCAAACTTTTGGTCTGTACTGTATATATATTGTAATGAAATACGCCACTAAACGCTTTCACCACATATAGCTGCAGAAGTAAAATGCTTATATATATTTTTTTGTACTGAAATAGGCCACTAAACGCTTTTACCACATATACCTGCAGAAGTGAACTGAGAATATATTTTACTTCTTGTACTGAAATACGCCAATAAACGCTTTCACCACATATATGTCACGGATGGTGTTGCAGAAAACTGGAAGTTATAAATAAACATTCGACTGACTTGATCCCAAACTAAGGAACATATGGGTGAGCCCTATAAAACCCCTAGAGCTCTCCCTGACTGCTTTGCCCATGCAAAGATCTTTATGATAGATAATGGCATGCCCTCGTACCTAGACTGAGTGACACCTGAAAACCCTATAATAGTGAGGGGACACGACCACCGGCTCACTGCACTTAATACAGAGGGAGTCAGGGTCACCTAGAATCAAGCCAGCACGGAAACACAAATAAAGGAAAAGACTTATCTGAGGAACCAGCAGTTGCAGCCTCTTGCAGTGAACACAATCCAGGAAGTAGTATAAACCGCAAAGTGAGGCAGTATGGGAGGGAATATAAAGGGAGGCAATCAGTGTAAATAGATGACAGCTGGGAGAAGGAAAAGAGATGACAAAGTGAAACCAAAACAAAGAACATCATGCAAGAGGTACAGAAGAACGTCTGCCACAGCTTCTCAGAGAGCTGGCGGTGACAGTACCCCTCCCTCTACGAGTGGACTCCGGACACTCAGAGCCCACCTTCTCAGGATGGGACCTATGGAAAGCCCTGATAAGACGAGTGGCCTTAATGTCCGCCACTGGGACCCACATCCTCTCCTCAGGACCATAACCCTCCCAATGAACGAGGTACTGGAGAGAACCGCGGATAATGCGAGAATCCACAATCCTAGAGACCTGAAATTCAAGATTACCATCAACAACAATCGGAGGAGGAGGCAAAGAGGAGGGTACAGTGGGTTGGACATACGGTTTTAATAGGGACCTGTGAAAAACATTATGGATCTTCCAAGTCTGAGGAAGATCAAGACGGAAGGCAACGGCATTGATGACGGACAAGATCTTGTAAGGCCCAATAAACTTAGGACCCAACTTCCAGGAGGGAACCTTCAGTTTGATATTCTTTGTAGACAACCACACCAGATCACCCACATTCAGGTCCGGACCAGGCACCCGTCTCTTATCCGCCATACGCTTATATCTCTCACTCATCCTCTTCAGATTACCCTGAATCTTTTGCCAAATAAATGACAAAGACGAGGAAAATCTCTCCTCATCAGGTAAACCAGAAGACCCCTCTCCAGAGAATGTCCCAAACTGCGGATGAAACCCATATGCACCAAAAAATGGTGACTTATCCGAGGACTCCTGGCGACGGTTATTTAAAGCAAACTCAGTGTTGAGGAAGGGTTGAGACGTATGCATATATATCCATGCATGCATGCATGCAAACACATGCATGCATGTATGGTATATATGCATACATTGACCACCATATCATGAGATGATGTGCGCAGATGTGCCCAGCATCTGCGCACGTCTGCCCTTGGTGGTCCACAGGGGCTCATGTTGGCCCCTGTGGGAAATATATGGTCCCTGGAGGATAATCCCCCTTATAATATAATATATGTGCCCCCTGATAAGTGTATAGTATATACCCCAGTATCAGTGTATACATGTGTATGGATGTGCCCCAAGCATCCATACACATGTATATTATACAGATATCCCCCCATATCCATAGGCCCCAATATCTGAAACCAGGTGCATCAGTGTGAATGTGCCCCAAGCATTCACCCTGATGCAATCTGGCTGATTGCATCAGAATGACCGGACAAGGGTCCGGTCATCCTGATGGCTACAAAGGACTCAGGTTCAACAGAATCTGAGTCCTTTGTTCTAATTATCTCCAGCGCTGCTGGAGATAATTATGCATGATAGAAGGGAGGGAGAAACCTCCCCTCTTTCTATTATGCGCATTCCGGCAGCGCGATTACCATCGCGCTATCCGGAATGCTAAAGGCTACAGGCGGGAGATCAAAGGCTTCTCCCGCCTGTTAGTATATGGCGCGGCCCCGATGTGCGCGTTGTCGCAGTGACGTCATATCACAGCGCCAGCCCACGTGTCTCCGATGGGCGCACGCCACCTTGTGGGCGGTACGGCAGTGCGGGCCGCCGGAGATAAATATCCGGTGGCCCCTGCTCAGGGAGGATACGGAGCGCATACCCCCCCCCCCCCCCCGGCTGAGGAGACCCCTACCGCCCCCCTTCCCCTGAAGGAGAGCGTCGCCGGCGCTCAGAGGAGTTGAGAGGTCGGAGCGCTCCCCCCCCCCCCCTCGGCTGACGAGGATCACCCTGGACAACGAGCAACTAAACTCTGAGTATCCCCCCTTATTTATCCCCCCTTATTACCGCTACCCCACCAACACCCCACCAACGATACCCCCCTGATTAACCCCTACATCTCTGGTCCCACCATCGATTAACCCCTACACCCCTGGTCCCATTAACGATTACCCCTATACACCCCATACCCCAATCTACCCCCACCATCATCCCTACTATCCCTGTTATTCACCCCTACCATTCCCCTGTACCCCAGCACTTGCAAGGTATTAACCCTTGCATTGCTGACCCTCCTACAGGAGTCCTATACTGTACCCCTATCACTTTCAGGGTATTAACCCTTGCAGTGATATATCCTACCCTTGTATTGCTGTCCACTATACGTCTATGTCAGTGGCCTGCATTCACCTCTGCAGTGCCACCGTTAACCCTTGTTGTACCGCATAGGGACAGTAAGTAGAACCAGGTGGGTGGGCTGCTAATATTTGTGTGAATGTACTGTATTAGATAGTTTGTGGGTGGAATTTGGGAACCGTGTAGTGTAGTTTAGTACTGTGTTTATAGTGCCGTATTGTAAGTGTATTGCGTGCTTAAGTGTACTAGGTATTAATAAATACTGTTTTATTTATAACTATCTGTGTAATGTGTGGTTATTAGCGATAGTTAGTTTAGTAAGGCGCATGCAGCTAGCTTAGTGATTAGCGTAAAGTATAGTGAAAGTATTGTTTATAATATAAAGGTAAAAATAGGCGGAGTCATCAATAGAAGGCTCCTCCTATTTATGAATATTAATTATCGATATTTGCATAAATATTGGTGATTAATATTCCCCCTTTACACTCAGCAAGGGACAAAAATGAACACCAATCCTCCCGATTCTCTGCCACAAAACAGCGCAGATATGTCTCCAGATTCTGATTGACGCGTTCGGTCTGGCCATTCGACTGCGGGTGAAAAGCAGAAGAGAACGACAACCGAACCCCCAAGCGAGAACAGAAGGCCTTCCAGAATCTGGAAACAAACTGCGTGCCCCTATCAGAAACTATGTCTGAAGGAATGCCATGCAATTTGACAATGTGATCAACAAATGCTTGCGCCAGCATTTTAGCATTGGGTAACCCAGGAATGGGTAACGGGAGGAGAGAACCCAATGGCCGTGAATGAGGGACCTTGGCACGAGCGCAGGTCTCGCAGGCTGCCACAAAACCCTCAACCATCTTACGAAGAGCCGGCCACCAGAATCTCTGAGCAATGAGATCCACTGTGGCTTTACTCCCCGGGTGCCCAGCAAGGACAGTATCGTGGTGCTCCTTAAAAACCTTGTGTCGTAAAGCGAGAGGCACAAACAACCTCCCAGGAGGACAAAGATCAGGAGCCTCTGCCTGGGCTGCCTGAACCTCTGCCTCCAAATCAGGATAAAGAGCAGAGACGACCACCCCTTCAGCCAAAATGGGACCCGGATCTTCAAAGTTCCCCCCTTCCAGAAAACAACGTGACAGGGCATCAGCCTTCACATTTTTAACCCCAGGGCGGAACGTGACAACAAAATTAAACCTAGAAAAGAATAAAGACCATCTGGCCTGTCTCGGGTTCAGACGCTTGGCTGATTCCAAGTAGGCCAGATTCTTATGGTCGGTAAACACGGTAATAGGGTGTCTGGCTCCCTCTAGCCAATGGCGCCATTCCTCAAAAGCTAATTTGATGGCCAACAACTCGTAATTTCTCTCTGCGGAGGAGAGTTTCCTTGAGAAAAAGGCACACGGTCGCCATTTGGCAGGAGAGGGACCCTGAGACAAGACCGCACCCACACCCCCCTCAGAAGCGTCCCCCACAACAATGAAAGGCAGAGAGACATCAGGTTGTACCAAGATGGGAGCTGAACCAAAACTCTCTTTGATACTAGAAAAGGCCTTAAGCGCATCTACCGACCAGGAGGAAAAATCTACCCCCTTTTTAGTCATATCAGTGAGTGGCTTAACAACAGAGGAATAATTCAAAATGAACTGTAATAATTGGCAAAACCCAAAAACCACATCAGAGCCTTCTGATTCTCAGGAAGCTCCCAATCAAGCACAGCGCGGACCTTCTCAGGGTCCATGCGAAAACCAAAAGGGGAGAGAAGAAAACCCAGAAATGGAATTTCTGGAACCGCAAACACACATTTTTCCAGTTTAGCGTACAATTTATTCTCCCGCAGAATGAGCAAGACCTGACGTAGGTGGTCCCTATGAGTTTTGAAATCAGGAGAAAAAATTTAAAATGTCATCTAGATACACCAGTACAAATTTCCCCATTAAATGATAAAAAATGCTGTTCACAAAATGTTGGAAGACGGCCGGAGCATTCATCAAACCAAAGGGCATAACCAAATTCTCGAAATGACCCTCAGGGGTATTGAAGGCCGTCTTCCATTCGTCCCCTTCCCTGACCCTGACCAGGTTGTATGCCTCTCTTAAATCCAACTTAGAAAAAACTTTAGCCCCAACAATCTGGTTAAACAGGTCCGGGATCAGAGGAAGCGGATAAGGGTCACGAATTGTGATACAGTTCAGCTCCCTGAAATCCAGACATGGTATTAAAGAACCATCTTTTTTCTTAACAAAAAAAAAAACAGCGGCAACAGGTGACTTCGAGGGTCGGATGTGTCCCTTTCTCATGCTCTCAGAGATTTAAGTACGCATAGCGACTCTTTCAGGTTGGGAGAGATTATATAAATGTGATTTTGGCAGCTTGGCGCCTGGGATGAGATCAATAGGGCAATCGTACTCCCGGTGAGGGGGCAGCTCCTGGACACCACTCTCTGAAAAGACATCCGAAAATTCAGAGAGAAAAGATTGTACAGTCTTGGTAGAAACCTCTGAAAGAGATGCCGTGAGGCAATTCTCTCTGCAAAAGTCACTCCAACCATTTATTTGCCTTGCTTGCCAATCAATGGTGGGGTTATGTTTAGTGAGCCAGGGTAGCCCCAACACTAGAGGAGTAGGTAATCCGCTTAGGACGAAACATGACATATCCTCAACATGAGCATCACCCACAGTCAAACGGATATTGTGAACTATGCCCTTTAACGATTTCTGAGAAAGTGGAGCGGAATCGATAGCAAAAACAGGTATATCTTTTCCCAAAGTGCATACCTGGAAACCATGTGTTATAGAAAATTGATTATCAATGAGATTGACAGCTGCTCCACTATCTACAAAAATCTCACAAACAATGTTCTTGCTATCTAGCGCCACCCTGGCAGGTAGGGCAAACGGCAAACCTTCAATTTCCGCATTAACCTTGCCAATAGTAACAGATGGAAAGTTTTTAGAGGGTTTTTTTCTTTTTGTTTCTTTATTACCCTCAGAAAACTCCCTGAATCTCCTAGAGGGGCAAACATTTGCCAAATGATTTATACCTCCACAACAGAAACAAACCCTCCTCTGAGAGTTGAATACTCTACTATCAGAGGCAAGAAAACCCAGCTGCATGGCCTCCTCCTCAGAGGGGATTGAGAGAGGCTGAGGCCCCTGCGCACTGAATGAGACCGCTCCACTGTCCTTGAACTGAATATGACAGGAAGGAGTGATCTCTCCTGTCAATACGAACAGCTCGAGACATGGCAGACTCCAAGGAGGCAGGTCTCTCATGAAAGGCAAATGCATCTTTCAATCCCTCCGAAAGACCATGGCAAAATTGACTTCGGAGTGCAGCATCATTCCAACCAGTATCAGCTGCCCATCTCCGAAATTCTGAACAATATATCTCTGCGGACTGTTTACCCTGGCATAAAAGATGCAGTTTAGATTCAGCCAGAGCAATACGATCCGGGTCATCATATATCTGCCCCAGGGCTACAAAAAATTAATCTACCGATGAGAGGGGCCGTGCCCCCACCGGCAGCGAAAAGGCCCAAGACTGAGCGTTATCACTGAGCAGCGAGATGATGATCGCCACCCTCTGCTCCTCATCACCAGAGGAATGGGGAAGTAGGCGAAAATGGAGTTTGCAAGCCTCTCTAAAACGAACAAAATTCTCACTACCCCCGGAGAACGTATCCGGAAGCGAGATCTTAGGCTCGGAACAAACTCCATGAACGCAAGCAGAACCGGTCACCTGAAACTGAGACACAGTTTTACGGAGATCTGCTACCTCCAGTGAAAGACCCTGCATGCGGTCAATCAAGGCTGAAACCGGATCCATGCTTAAGACGGTTATGGCGGTTTATAATGTCACGGATGGTGTTGCAGAAAACTGGAAGTTATAAATAAACATCCGACTGACTTGATCCCAAACTAAGGAACATATGGGTGAGCCCTATAAAACCCCTAGAGCTCTCCCTGACTGCTTTGCCCATGCAAAGATCTTTATGATAGATAATGGCATGCCCTCGTACCTAGACTGAGTGACACCTGAAAACCCTATAATAGTGAGGGGACATGACCACCGGCTCCCTGCACTTAATACGGAGGGAGTCAGGGTCACCTAGAATCAAGCCAGCACGGAAACACAAATAAAGGAAAAGACTTATCTAAGGAACCAGCAGTTGCAGCCTCTTGCAGTGAACACAATCCAGGAAGTAGTATAAACCGCAAAGTGAGGCAGTATGGGAGGTAATATAAAGGGAGGCAATTAGTGTAAATAGATGACAGCTGGGAGAAGGAAAAGAGATGACAAAGTGAAACCAAAACAAAGAACATCATGCAAGAGGTACAGAAGAACGTCTGCCACAGCTTCTCAGAGAGCTGGCGGTGACAATATAACTGCAGAAGTGAACTGAGAATATATTTTTCTTCTTGTACTAAAATAGGCCACTAAGCGCTTTCACCATATATAACTGCAGAAGTGAACTGCGTGTATATTTTTCTTTTTGTACTGAAATACGCCACTAAACACTTTCACCACATATAACTGCAGAAATTAATTGTGTATGTATTTTTCTTTTTCCACTGATACGGTATAAGCCACTAAAGGCTTTTGTTTTTCAACATAGCACTTGCACCCCAAGAACAAATTGCTGGAATGACAGATGTTCTGTCCTCAGATGCAAATCCAGTTGTTTTCTGTGTGTTACCAGTTTGACATTGCAATTTACTTGTATAGTATTTCATCTACAGTACATTATATTGTATGGTAACAGCACCATCTATTGGTGGGTTTAGTGTATTTCGTCTAGCCTGTTTTTCTATGCATTATGGGAGTCCCAGGGCATTGTGGGTAGTTCCTGGTTCTTTGTAGTCTTATGCTTGTATTAGAAGCAGTATCTATCTATCTATCTATCACAATAACCGACCTTCCCTGTACAAATAGTTCTGGAATTGCCGTACAACAGCTATTTAGGTTCGTTTGGGGACCGGTTATATGCTATTTATTAAGTTAAGTATTATAGTTGCCTTCAGTGATATATAACAGAGAAGAAAAAACCTTTACTCGCATAGGAGTACTGTCGGCCATAAGCAGTTTATATGACCCACTGGGATTTGCAGCTCTTATCATAATCGAATGGAAAGCTATGTTAAGAGACTTCACCAGAGAAGTGTTGAACTCGGACACTCCCCTTCCCATTAAGGAAAGAGCCACGTGGATGGCCTGGAAAAATTCCCTTACAGCCTTATCTGATATTCACATAGCTCGTCCATATGTTTCTGCACCAACTACCAAGGTTGAGACACAAAGACTTTGCGTTTTCTGCGATGCTTTAGTCAAAGCAATTGCGGCTGTAGCTTACTTGAAGACGTTAGATACCAGCGGACAATGCCATGTAGGGTTCGTCATGAGCAGAGCGAAACTAACACCACTCCATGAACACACAATACCACGTTTGGAACTATGTGCCGCGGTGTTAGCAGTGGAGTAAACCAAACTCATCGCTACAGAAATGGACCTGGAAATTAGAAACTTCTATACTGATAGCAAGATAGTACTAGGATATATCTGTAATGAAGCTAAACGCTTCTATGTCTACGTCAACAACAGAGTTCTAAGGATCAGAAGATCTACCTCTCCTGAACAATGGAAATATGTACCTACGGATCTCAACCCTGCGGACCAAGCAACTAGATCCATCGCTGCTGACCGTCTCAAGGATACATTTTGGGTTACAGGCCCCACCTCTTGTATAGGCCGACGCCCAACACAGCAGAAACTGCCATGTTCGAACTAGTAGACTCACATGCTGATGTTGAGATATGTCCTCAGATATCTGCGTTACATAAGGAGACTCTGGACCACCACCTGAAATCCCATAGATTCAGTAGGTTCTCTACTTGGAGATCTCTTGTCCGTGCCATCACTTGCCTGACTAACATTGCTCTGTCGTACAAAGCTAGAGTTAGTTAGCTTAAATATATAATCCATTTACTTAGCTAGTGGGAGTTAGGCAATAGTTCAGCTGATAGTTTCCAGGGCAGAGTGTACTTTAGGTTAGGATAGTGTAGGGCAGCGATGGCGAACCTTTCAGAGACCGAGTGCCCAAACTGCGACCCAAAACCCACTTATTTATGGCAAAGTGCCAACACAGCAATTTAACTTGCAAACTACAGTCCAGTATAATATATCTTCCATGTACTTTATGATTTACCTATAATACCTGCCTGTGCGTTCATAGTGCACCCTGCGCTGATGAATGGCAGGAAAAGTCTAAGGCATATTGTAGTGTCCCACTACGTAAGGGTGGGCACTACTAAGGGACATGTTGCCCCCACCTCCTGTGGGAAATTGCTATTGTGTTTTGTATTGCATTGTAATGCATATTTTTATGTTATTTCCTGTGTACCAGGTCTGCTAGGGTGTAGTTTCTCCTCCCAAGCTGTAGAGGGAACTAGGGAACCCCCTAGTTCCTAGTATATATAGTTAGGCCCAGACAGGAAAGAGTTAGTTCAGTCCAGTCCAGGAGGCTAAGTAGCTCAGTCTAGCCTGCCTGAAGTCCTGAGCAAGTGAAGCTCAGAAGTTAGTTTAGGAGAAGAAGTTTCCTCCTGAAGTTATCTTGCATCAAGCAAAGTACAGAGCAGTGCTAATTGTATCCAGCCAAGTAGAAAGCTGAAGGGCAGAAGTTTATTTTCAGCAAGTGGATTTATACCAGAGGAAGGTTTCCCTACCCAAGGATAAAGCCAGCTATTAGGCATTCGGGCCTTGGAGAAAGTCAGACAGGATTCTGCAGAAAGTACAGCCTGATCTGTAAGTTGATTCCCTCTGAGTAATCTTGCTAGGATTGTACCTGCCATTAATGTAAAGCCTGCCTGTTACCAAATCTACTTCATATGGAACTGTCTGAAGCCTATATATAGTTGAACTGTTCAGTAAAGAGGAGTTCTAGTTCACCATAAACGTGTGTACCTCCTTTATTCCTCCAACAAATCGGTGTGCCACCGTTACCGGCACTGGCGTCACAAACTGTAAGGGATCTTGCCACACTAAACTTCCAACACCAAGGGCACCTCACCTACCACCCGGCCTGGTCCCTATATTCAGAGAGCGCCCCAGAGGATCTATGTGCCAGCCTCTCTATCACTGCTGTACGCCTTCCCAGGGTCTTCTACAAACTGTGAGTACTAAGAGCAACCCTCGTTCTGCCTATTAACCCGTGACCTCACATTCGCTCACCCTGAAGGACTGGCGTACTGCAATATTGGTACACCATAGACTTTTTCCAGGGTGCGGTGGCCCACAGAGAGGGCTCTGAGTGCCCGCTCTGGCACCCGGGCCATAGGTTCGCCACCACTGGTGTAGGGTATAGCTGTCTGTTTCGTCCGTCTGTGAAAAAAAATAGTTTCTTAGTCTTAGGGCCAGATTTATCATTAGCTCAAGTCAAAATAATGGAGTGAAAAAGTTGAAAATTTTTGTGCAATCGCTAAAACTGCGCAAACATTTGCGACTTTTATTGGCTCTGTGCTATGCTCGCCAGTTTTCTGAAAGTGGGCGTGTTTTCTTATGTAAATGAATCTCTAGACAGATTTACTATTGCGACAATTTAAAAAGTCACAAGAAATTGCGCAAAACAATTTGCAATTTCACTGCAGTGAGGACCACGCTTTTCTTATGCGACTTTTTAATAGAACATGCGACTTTTTCGTAAAGACGTGCGACTTTTGTAAAGCCGCTTACTGAAGGATAAACTGAAGAAGAAAAAAAAGTTTTAGTCTTAGTTTTTTAGTAT
Source organism: Bufo bufo (assembly GCF_905171765.1). Taxonomy (NCBI): domain Eukaryota; kingdom Metazoa; phylum Chordata; class Amphibia; order Anura; family Bufonidae; genus Bufo; species Bufo bufo. Next base: position 86,050,229 of record NC_053390.1, read on the forward strand.
ACAGTTTGTGTAGTAATTAGTTTTTTCGTCTTTTGTTAGTAAAAAAAAAAGTCTTTTAGTCTGTGTTTTAGTCTTTAGTGTCTGCATATTTTGTGTTTAAAAAAAAAGTTTCAGTTAGATTCAGTTTGTGTAGTAATTAGTGTTTTCGTCTTTTGTTAGTGATAAAAAACAAACAAAAAAAGGTTTTTAGTCTCAGTGTTTTAGTCTTTAGTTAGTGTCTGCGTCTTTTGTGTGTTAAAAAAAAAGAAAAACGTTTTTTGTGTTTGAAAAAAAAGTTTTATAGTGTTAGTTTTTTACACAAATCACTGCAAAAAATGCACCAAATGATACGCAACTGACAATACTAGCTAATTCCTCAAGCCAATGTTAAAAGCTGAGAACTTTGGCAATATCTTCCAGTCAGGAACATATCAGAGCCCCTCATGCACCACGTCACGGTGTCTCAGCACGCATGGGGTCCTACCACTCAACTGCCCGTGGTGTGTGAACAGGGTCTAAACCAACTCACAGCCAGGCTCTCACATGCCTCCATAGTGGTATCACCAATGCACTGTGAGGTAGGATAAAGCTGTGAGCCGCACCCACAACAGACCATGTGACACAGAAGCTACCAGGTGCAAAAGAATGTTACCAACAAAATAAAGTGGCACATTCCATACACATAAAGACAAAAACTCACTGAAAAAAGTGGCCTAAACGGGTGGAAATGCTCCAAACCCAGACACTGTAGCGCGTCTATAACCGGGTTAGCAATTCCTCCGCATGCGGTCCACAGATACCGGCAATCCCCAGCGGGCAGTTGAGTGGAAGGACCCCATGCGTGCTGAGACACCGTGACGTGGTGCATGAGGGGCTCCGATATGTTCCTGACTGGAAGATATTGGCAAAGTTCTCAGCTTTTAAGGCTACTTTCACACGAGCGTTCGGGTGTCCGCTCGTGCGCTCCGTTTGAAGGGGCTCACGAGCGGCCCCGAACGCATCCGTCTGGCCCCAATGCATTCTCAGTGGAGACGGATCCACTGAGAATGCATCCGCCTGCCAGCGCTCAGCCTCCGCTCCGCTCAGTGAGCGGACACCTGAACGCTGCTTGCAGCGTTCGGGTGTCCGCCTGGCCGTGCAGAGGCGAGCGGATCCGTCCAGACTTACAATGGAAGTCAATGGGGACGGATCCGCTTGAAGATGACACCATATGGCTCAATCTTCAAGCGGATCCGTTCCCCATTGACTTTCAATGTAAAGTCTGGACGGATCCGCTCAGGCTACTTTCTGACTTAGAAAATTTTCTAAGTAATAATGCAGACGGATCCGTTCTGAACGAATGCAAACGTCTGCATTATAGGAGCGGGTCGATGAAACATCAGACGGATCCGCTCCGAACGCTCGTGTGAAAGTAGCCTAACATCGGCTTGAGAAATTAGCTAGTGTTGTCAGTTGGGTATCATTTTGGTGCATTTTTTGCAGTGATTTGTGTATGTATATATTTTTTCATTTGCACAATGTATCATTTTGTGTAAGATGTCCTTGTGGTGCATGCGGTCCGCCCCAGCATCCTCCATTGTACGCATTTTTTGCTGGGAATTGCCGTTATCTGCGGACTGCATGCGGCTTTACATCAGACGGATCCGCTCCTATAATGCAAACTCTTGCATCCGTTCAGAACGGATCCGTTTGCATAACAGTTTATTTCAGATCTGTTTTTCACTTCGGAAAACTCAGATCCGACAGTATATTCTAAACACAGAAGCGTTCCCATGGTGATGGGGACGCTTCAAGTTAGAATATACTGAGAACTGTGTACATGACTGCCCCCTGCTGCCTGGCAGATGCTGCCAGGCAGCAGGGGGCAGACCCCCCCCCCCCTCCTGTATTTAACTTATTGGTGGCCAGTGCGGCCCCCCCTCCCTCCCTAGTATTAATTGTAACCAGTGCGGCCCCCCTCCCTCTATATTCATCGGTGGCCAGTGCGGATATTAAATATGAGCAGTGCGGTCTCCCCCTCCCTCCCTCCCTCCCCAGTATTAAATATGAGCAGTGCGGTCTCCCCCTCCCTCCCTCCCCAGTATTAAATATGAGCAGTGCGGTCTCCCCCTCCCTCCCTCCCCAGTATTAAATATGAGCAGTGCGGCCTCCCCCTCCCTCTATTCATTGGTGGCCAATGCGGATTCAAAGTATTGTGATCAGTGCGGCCTCTCCTCTCCCCCCCCCCCCCCCCCATCATTGGTGGCAGCGAAGAGTACCGATCGGAGTCCCTGTTTAAATCGCTGGGGCTCCGATCGGTTACCATGGCAGCCAAGACGCTATTGCAGTCTTGGCTGCCATGGTTACTTAGCAACAAATAGAATCATTATACTTACCTGAAGAGCTGCCATGTCTGTGTCCGGCCGGGAGCTCCTCCTACTGGTAAAGTGACAGGTCTGTGCGGCGCATTGCCTATAGACCTGTCACTTACCGGTAGGAGGAGCTCCCGGCCGGTCACATAGATCGCAGCTCTTCAGGTAAGTATAATGCTGCTATTTGTTGCTAAGTAACCATGGCAGCCAAGACTGCAATAGCGTCTTGGCTGCCATGGTAACCGATCGGAGCCCCAGCGATTTAAACTGGGACTCCGATCGGTACTCTCCGCTGCCACCAATGATGGGGGGGGGGGAGAGAGGAGAGGCCGCACTGATCACAATACTTTGAATCCGCATTGGCCACCAATGAATAGAGGGAGGGGGAGGCCGCACTGCTCATATTTAATACTGGGGAGGGAGGGAGGGGGAGACCGCACTGCTCATATTTAATACTGGGGAGGGAGGGAGGGGGAGACCGCACTGCTCATATTTAATACTGGGGAGGGAGGGAGGGAGGGGGAGACCGCACTGCTCATATTTAATATCCGCACTGGCCACCGATGAATATAGAGGGAGGGGGGCCGCACTGGTTACAATTAATACTGGGGAGGGAGGGGGGGCCGCACTGGCCACCAATAAGTTAAATACAGGGGGGGGGGGTGTCTGCCCCCTGCTGCCTGGCAGCACCTGCCAGGCAGCAGGGGGCAGTCATGTACACAGTTCTCAGTATATTCTAACTTGAAGCGTCCCCATCACCATGGGAACGCCTCTGTGTTAGAATATACTGTCGGATTTGAGTTTCACGATGTAACTCAAATCCGATGGTATATTCTAACATAGAGGCGTTCCCATGGTGATGGGGACGCTTCAAGTTAAAATATACCATCGGATTGGAGAAAACTCCGATCTGATGGTATAATCCTGACTTTACATTGAAAGTCAATGGGGGACGGATCCGTTTGAAATTGCACCATATTGTGTCAATGTCAAACGGATCTGTCCCCATTGACTTGCATTGTAAGTCTGGACGGATCCGTTTGGCTCCGCACGGCCAGGCGGACACGAAAACGCTGCAAGCTGCGTTCGGGTGTCCGCCTGCTGAGCGGAGCGGAGGCCAAACGGTGCCAAACTGATGCATTCTGAGCGGATCCGCATCCACTCAGAATGCATTGGGGCAGTACGGATCCGTTCGGGGCCGCTTGTGAGAGCCTTCAAACGGAACTCACAAGCGGAGCCCCGAACGCTAGTGTGAAAGTAGCCTTAGTCTCATTGTTTTAGGCTTTAGTGTTTTTTTTTAATTTATTTAAAATTAATAAATTTCATTTCATTATTGCCCCATTGTCCCCACCCCAATAACGTTTGCTCAAATTCCCTCTATTTAAATTATTTTTTTGGGTGTATATACTGTATAATAATATAAACCCACATATTGGAGTCGGGAACTAATTTTTTCCCCCTTAAGTGGGGAAAATTGGCTTCTACCTCAAGTTTTCAACTTGCAGGATAACAGGCCGAACTGGATGGACAAATGTCTTTGTTACTATTCATATTGAGTGCACATGGGCGTGCAGGCAGCCGTGGTCCTGGTAGGGGAGTTGGTTCCAGTGCTGGACCACAGCCAGCACGGGGCTGCTTCTCTACCCACGGAGGGGCGGGCGCAGGTGGCAGGGGCCTCCGCCTCAGCAGTGATTTCTTCGGGCGTGGCAGCCGCCATATATTATCGCAGGACGCTGAGACAGTGGTGTCATTCATGACCCAGACCAGTGGCACCGAGTCCTCTGCCCCGGCTCTCAGCAGCAGCAGCTCGCCGCCTACTGCAGGACCAGCCCCCAAGAATCGTCCCTGATGCTGTTTGACAGCGACAGTAAAAGGGACATCTTGGGGGAGGTAATGCAGGAGAGTGGGCTAGAGCTTGGTCCGGATGGTCAGGACCTTTTGGAAGGGATGGAGGAGGAGGAGGAGGGGGTACCCCCGTCAGTATTCCAGTGACATCCCTTCCAACTGGTGCGGGTGGTTTCAGACACAGAACCCCCGCACCTAGTCAGACCCAGGCGTCAGCGAGGGGACAGCGGAGCCAGGTCAGGGGCTCCACGTATGCTGTTCCCCTCAGTCCACCACAGGTTGGCCTTGGGTCTGACATATCAGGGGGCGAAGAGGAGGGTGACTCAGAATGGGTGCCACCTCCCTTGTCAGGTGACAGCAGCACTGATGAGGAAGGTAGACACCCGAGGGAAACGGTGCACCAGGTCACCAGTGAGCCCAGTGTCATGGTCTCCACTGGTAATGGCAGCAGGAGGAGGCAGCAGCAGCAGCCAGCTCAACCTATGCGCACTGAGCCCAAACAGGCGCAAGTCAGCACCACCCCATCTGACAGGAGGTCGGTGCGTAAGTCGCCTGTTTGGGCTTCCTTCACCCTGGCAGCAGACGATGTGACAATTTCCATCTGTCAGCTCTGCCATGCCAGGGTGAGGAGAGGGAGGTCTGTTGCTCGGCTGGGTACCACTGCCCTTACCCAGCACATGAGAGTAAACCACTGGCGGGAGTAGGAACAGATAAAGGGTGGTCGTAGCAGCAGCGCCACCAGCAGTGCGCAGGGGACAGCAGCTCCTGCCACTGTACTGCAGCCACCCCAACCCCTTCCAACAATTCATACCCACTTGCCCGCTCCCTCACCTAGAGGTACTGGTACCGGCAGCCAGACCCCTTCCTCCACTGCACCCTCCTCTAGCGCCTCCACTGCCGTCCGGCGCCAGACGTCTGTTGCCAACGTATTTGAACGCACCGCGCCCTATGCCTCCGGGGACCAACGCGCGCGTTCACTTAATGGGTCCTGGCAAGGGTTATCGCCCAACATCTGCTGCCCTTCAATATTGTGGACAGCAATCCATTCTGGCAGATGTTGGAGCAGGCCCAACCTAGATGGCGTGTCCCCAGCCGCCATTTTTTTGCCAGGACCGGCATCCCTGCCCTACACCAGCACATTGTGCAGAATGTATCACTGTTGCTAGATCATGCTGTCAGCGACAGGGTGCATCTGACAATGGATGCCTGGACCCGCAGACATGGGCATGGAAGATACATCAGTTTTACTGCCCATTGGGTGTCCCTCCGAGGCGCCGGGAAGGGATTATCACATGTGGCGGCATCTGAGTTTGTGGTGGCGCCCCAGGGTGTCCAGGGGAAAACTGCTGCTCTCACTCAAGCCACTGTCTCCACCGCTGCTGAGCCCCCCAGCAAACGTCTCAATAGCTATGCAAGTGTGGGGCATGTCCGCTGCCAGGCCGTGCTCCAGCTTGTGAGCTTATGGAAACGGAGATACTCTGGACCTCATGTTCTGGCCGCACTACAGGCTCAGGTCCAGAAGTGGCTGACACTCCAAAGGCTAGAGGCAGGTATGGTTGTCTGTGACAATGGCAGCAACCTCCTGGCCACCCTCCATGCTGCTCCACAAGCCGGCTGTACAGTCTGCTCTGAGTTTTCATATTGGGCACTTCGAGTCTGGAGCAGAACTGGAGCATAGGTACTCCCGCTCTCCCCACCCATACACGGTCGGCGCCGCACAAACAACATGTTCCGGCCATCGGCAGCACTCAGCTGTCCTCTGCCTGTCTGAGCACATAAGCCAATGATGAGCAAGCTTGCCTCGACACAGGTAATGACTCAGTCACGTTCCACGGCTGCAATTGGGGTCCTCGGCGGCTGTCTCCAGTGCGCAGCCCGGATCATCGATCACAGGTCAGGCTGGCGACTAAGCCTTTACCTGCGATGCTGGGCTAATAGGCACCAGGGAGCACCTCCACTGTCATCCAGCATGTGTTCACCAAGACATAGAACTGCTGTTAAATTTCATCCTCAACACGAATGCAGCTCTGCTTCATCTCTTTCGACTTGACATAGAAAATTAGATCTGTTCAGTTCATGAAAAACGTACAGATATCCGGTCCGATAATATTTTTAGGTCTGGAGGGTGAAAAGAATGCAGCGCTTCCAGGGAGAGATGGGGTAGATAAATATATACATGTGTCTCATCCTGTTTGAATTTAACTATCTACCCCATCTCTCACTAGATTCTTCTCCCCCTTCAGACCTTAAAAAAGTCTTGGACCGTATTGCTGTACGTTTTTCATGAACCGACCGGATCTCATTTTCTATGTCAAGTCGACAGAGATGTAGTATAGCTACATTCGTTTTGTGGATTTAGTTTACCTGCAGTAATATGTCTTGGTGAACACATGGTGGCTTCAGAACAGACTACTAAGGCTCCTTTCACATCACCATTTCTCCTTTACGTTCTCCGGCTCCGTTAAGGAGCAGGAGAACGAAAAGGACGGATTCTGCAGATAACTGAGACCTAACTGAGCGTAACGGAGCCTAAAGACCCCATAGACTATAATGGGGTCCGTTTGGTGTCCGCTCAGAATATGATTTTCAAGCAGAGCTAATGTCGTACCAATTTATTGTGGGCTATAAAAAAGTAAAATACAATTTATAAACTATTTTGTAAAATGTAAAAATGTAAAAAAACATTCCTGATGCAAACAAAGAACCTTCTGCTGCTTTCTGAGGTTTTTAAAGTATATTTTTGTTGTTGCCCTGCTCTAGTAGGGGCCCATTCCTGGGAACACATTCCTGCTGCTAACAACCTGTTGCTATATTCAGACTTGTCTAAGTTTATTCACATTCCTGCTGGAAACAAAGAACCTGCTGCTGTCTGAGGTGTCTAAGTGTATTTTTGTTGTTGGCCAGGTCCGGTGGGGGCCCATTGCTGGGAACACATTCCTGCTGCAAACAAAGAACCTGCTGCTGTCTGTTCCTGCTGAGTTAGGCCAATCTATGTGTAGGCCTTAGACTAGACCATTAACATGTACCTGCTGCCACTGTGTTCTGTCCTGATCATGTTGAGTTATGGGTTGGCCTTATACTCCACAGTTACCTTTATCTGCTGCTGCTGTCTGTCCTGATCTTGAGTTATGTGTCGCTCTTGTCCTAGAGCGTTACCATTTTACTGCTGCTGTCAGTTCTGTTCCTGCAGAGTTATGCCCAGCTATGTGTATGCCTGACACTACAGCATTAGCATTTTCAAGCTGCTGCTGTCTGTTCTGATATTAAAGAGTTAGGCCCAGCTATGTGCATGCCCTATTCTACAGCATTACCATTTTCCAGCTGATGCTGTCTGTCCTGATATTTAAGGGTTAGGCCCAGCTATGTGCATGCCCTATACTACAGCATTACCATTTTCTAGCTGATGCTGTCTGTCCTGATATTACAGAGTTAGGCACAGCTATGTGTATGCCCTATTATACAACGTTAACTTTTCAATGATGCTGTCTGTTCTGTTCAAGCTCAGTTAGGCCCAGCTATGTGTAAGCTTTACACTACTGCGTTACCATTTTCATGCTGCAGTCTGTCCTGCTCCAGCAGATTTTTCTATAGCTAGGTGTAGGCCCTATACTATACCCTTATCAATTACCTGCTGCTGCTATCTGTCCTGAACCTGCAGAGGACTACAAGCATGGACAACTTATTAACCCTTTGACTTTATCAACTTTCGATTATTAGAATTCTCCTAAACTTGCGTGCAAGCTTAATTTATTGAGCATGTGTTAAGTTCATCATATATTGTCAATATTTCTGTATATATATATATATATATATCAAAAAAACGAAACAGCAACTCCTGAGACAAATTGCAGGTGCAAGCTACCCGGCAATAATACAGCAAACAAAAAACAGTAGCAGCACACCACTATATGCGCTAAGACTAAGTGAACAGGTGAATGTGTGAACAGGGTCAAATACATGACGCCATATAGTTACTGCAAAGCAGTGAAGAAGCTCTTAGCGCATATTATTGATCAAAAATATGTTGAGCCCACCTACCAGATGACAAGATAGCTTCTTATCAGGTGGGACCTACTCTAACACGGAATGTCCAGCTCCATTGTTTCTCTGATTAAAAACACCAAGGGGTGGGGGATGGGCGGGGAGTGCTAAGTTCCAAAGAGGATGCCTAGTCCTCTATACTATATATATATCCAAAAAATGGAACAGCACCTCCTGAGACAAATCGCAGGTGCAAGCTACCCGGCAATAATACAGCAAACAAAAAACAGTAGCAGCACACCACTATATGCGCTAAGACTAAGTGAACAGGTGAATGTGTGAACAGGGTCAAATACATGACGCCATATAGTTACTGCAAAGCAGTGAAGAAGCTCTTAGCGCATATTATTGATCAAAAATATGTCGAGCCCACCTACCAGACGACAAGGTAGCTTCTTATCAGGTGGGACCTACTCTAACACGGAATGTCCAGCTCCATTGTTTCTCTGATTAAAAACACCAAGGGGTGGGGGATGGGCGGGGAGTGCTAAGTTCCAAAGAGGATGCCTAGTCCTCTATACTATATATATATCCAAAAAATGGAACAGCACCTCCTGAGACAAATCACAGGTGCAAGCTACCCGGCAATAATACAGCAAACAAAAAACAGTAGCAGCACACCACTATATGCGCTAAGACTAAGTGAACAGGTGAATGTGTGAACAGGGTCAAATACATGACGCCATATAGTTACTGAAAAGCAGTGAAGAAGCTCTTAGCGCATATTATTGATCAAAAATATGTTGAGCCCACCTACCAGACGACAAGGTAGCTTCTTATCAGGTGGGACCTACTCTAACACGGAATGTCCAGCTCCATTGTTTCTCTGATTAAAAACACCAAGGGGTGGGGGATCGGCGGAGAGTGCTAAGTTCCAAAGAGGATGCCTAGTCCTCTATACTATATATATATCCTGTTATCATGTGAACGCCCTGTCTATGGACACTCGCGGCCTATGTGTGTTCCTCCTTCCATGCGATCGCATTATTGCATAACTGTTTTCTTTATGTAATGTGGAAGCAATGTGCCAACATCTGCAGCTAAACAAACGGGACGCTATATTGGATCCATACTGGATAGTTCTATGGCCCCTCAATAATTTTTTTTAATCAGTACACCTGATATTTAAAAAATAAAATAGCTTATAAAAAAATTTTTTAAAGAAGAAAATTTCATGAATTAAAGGGCTTCTGTCACCCTACTAAACAAATTTTTTTTTTTGTGTACTTATAATCCCTATCCTGCGATATATCTATACATTATGTTATTAATCATTTTCGTTCAGGTGTTTTTTTGCGGCTGCTACCAGCAAGTAGACGCCATACTTGTTGGTAGACAGGTAATTAGCATATTATAAAAGTACGTTTTTTGACATATCTACTGAACGAAAATGATTAATAACATAATGTATAGATATATCGCAGGATAGGGATTATAAGTACAAAAAATGAGTTTAGTGGGGTGACAGAAGCCTTTTAAGCTTATATGATTTCAAATACTGTTCTGGAAGTTGTTAATGTCTTCCCAGTATGCATACTTATATATAAAAAAAAAATGTACATGGACTAAAACTTACCAGGAAAGAGTAAAGGACCTTAAGGCCTCTTTCACACGGGCGAGATTTCTGCGCGGGTAAAATGCGTGAGGTGAACACATTGCACCCGCACTGAATCCGGACCCATTCATTTCTATGGGGCTGTGCACATGAGCGGTGATTTTCACGCATCACTTGTGCTTTGCGTGAAAATCGCAGCATGCTCTATTTTGTGCGTTTTTCACGCAACGCAGGCCCCATAGAAGTAAATGGGGCTGCGTGAAAATCGCAAGCATCCGCAAGCAAGTGTGGATTTTCACGCATGGTTGCTAGGAAATTATTGGGATGGGGACCCGATCATTATTATTTTCCCTTATAACATGGTTATAAGGGAAAATAATAGCATTCTTAATACAGAATGCTTAGTAAAATAGGGCTGGAGGATCATGTGATAGACCATGTGATGAGCGCAGTGATGTCATCAAAGGTCCTTTACCCAGTTCCTGAAGAAAGAAGAAAGAAGAGAAGCCAGGCTTCGCGAACAAGTGGATTAAGGTGAGTTAAAAAAAAATTTTTAACCCCTCCAGCCCTATTTTTCTAAGCATTCTGTATTAAGAATGCTTGTATTTTCCCTTATGACGATGTTATAAGGGAAAATAATACAATTTACACAACACCTAACCCAAACCCGAACTTCTGTGAAGAAGTTCGGGTTTGGGTACCAAACATGCCGATTTTTCTCACGCGCGTGCAAAATGCATTAAAATGTTTTGCACTCGCGCGGGAAAATCACACATTTTCCCGCGACACACCCGCATCTTATCCGGCCCAAATCCATGATGCCTATGTGAAAGAGGCCTAACATAAATAGCTTGGAAGAAAGACGAGACAGAGGGGATATGATAGAAACTTTTAAATACATAAAGGGAATTAACAAGGTAAAAAAAGAGAGAATATTTAAAAGAAGAAAAACTGCTACAAGAGGACATAGTTTTAAATTAGAGGGGCAAAGGTTTAAAAGTAATATCAGGAAGTATTACTTTACTGAGAGAGTAGTGGATGCATGGAATAGCCTTCCTGCAGAAGTGGTAGCTGCAAATACAGTGAAGGAGTTTAAGCATGCATGGGATAGGCATAAGGCCACCCTTCATATAAGATAGGGCGAGAGATACAAAAGTAATGTAAGCATTGTACCTGGGCATACTCCGTCACGAATCTCTATGATCAGCTGCAAGTTGCGTCTCTTTTTTCAGCATGGCCATCCTGGGATGATTTGTCTTAAATTTTTGTTCCAGCTCGGACTGGACCTCATCCATGATCCAGACACAAACATATAATCCCAATTTTTTTTAAATACAAGTACGGAAAATTATGTTTATCAACAAAACATCAGAAAGTATTTAAGTATTTGAAGGGGAAATATTATATTTAATTTTACCGTTATAAGGTTGGATTATATTGCGATTGTATGTGTGTGGGGTCTGAGCAATCGAATATTGGCCAGCTGAGCAGACATATACCTGTCTAGTGAAGTGACGGTACGATATGGGGTGTACAGCTGGTTCGCCTCCCCGTGGTTCACCCTGGGTAACTCTAAATGAACCAGCAAATACTGGCGGTAATACAAAAAAAGATTCTCCAGAGTCCCGACGAACAGGACTCAAACTCTTATCTATAGAGTGTGTGTGTGTGTGTGTGTGTGTGTGTGTGTGAGATATAGTATATAGTGTATGGCAGGAAAATGGATGTGCAATGTGCATGTGAGAGATATTTCTCTGCTGTCCATACATACATGCTACTGACATAGTGCTGTGATGTCACAACAATACTTACTTCAACAATCAGTAATATTTACTTAGACTTGATCAAATGTGAACTTTTATGTGTTGAAAAATAAAATTCGCATCATAAGTATCTATTTTCGCATTATCGATTATTTTATAGCACTCTATCTACATATAAAGCGATTGTTCTGACATGCATGTGACATGTAATCGAATACAGTGGTGTCAAATTACTTACAGTAATCATTAGTTCTTCCTCCTCATCGCGAAAATTGCTTTCCACCATCTTTTCAAGTCTTCTCAAACATCGATTAGTTAGATTAAGGCCACGCCCCTTTTGCGCATGTGCTTTTAGCGATTTTTACATTGCGATTTTCATTAATAAAAAAAATTAAATAATATAGCTAATTTACTAATTCACGAATATATGGCGAATATTCGCCCATATATTAGTGAAATATAGCGAAATCGAATATTGCCCATGCCGCTCAACACTACCCGTGCATTGGGGACCACAAATTGCAGTCCCCAATGCACGGAACGGCTGCACAACAGCCATGTGCATGAGGCCTAAGACAGATAGTGATACTCCATAAAATACTTAACATTCACTATATATCTAATTTATGTTGGAGTCATGTATGTTGTTTTATTTTTTTTTCGGACGTTAGAAGGTTTACTTTTTTTTATCTGTACCATTTTCTGGTGACTTGGTATGTTTTTTGGGAGGTGAGGTGACAGCAGTTTTACGGTGTTTACTTGTGATATTTTTATAGAGTCTGTTGTTACGGACGTGGCAATACCACATATGTCTATTTTTTTTTAGCATTTTTGAGGGGAAAAATCATGTTTTTGTTTTCAGCCATACATATCTTTTTTTTCCATTTTTCTGGCTATGGTCTTGTGTGAGGGCTCCTTCTTTTGTGGGATGAGGTGACATTTTCATCAGTACCATTTTGTGGCACATACGACTTTGATCGTTTGATGTTTATGTTTTTTGGGAGGCAAGGTGACAAAAAAGTTGTTTTGGCATAAATAATTATATTTTTTTATACCGTTTATCTGATGGGATAGATCTTATGATATTTTTATAGAGCTGGTCATTACTGATGCAGAAATACCAAATATGTATTTTTTTCTATTTTTAACAATTTATAAATGATTTAGGCTACTTTCACACTTGCGTTTTTCTTTTCCGGCATAGAGTTCCGTCACAGGGGCTCTATACCGGAAAATAACTGATCAGGCATATCCCCATGCACTCTGAATGGAAAGTAATCCGTTCAGTTTGCATCAGGATGTCTTCAGTTCAGTCGTTTTGACTGATCAGGCAAAAGAGAAAACCGTAGCATGCTACGGTTTTATCTCCGGCGAAAAAAACTGAAGACTTGCCTGAATGCCGGATCCGGCATTTTTTTCCATAGGAATGTATTAGTGCCGGATCCGGCATTCAAAATACCGGAATGCCGGATCCGTCCTTCCGGTCTGCGCATGCGCAGACCTTTAAAAATGAAAAAAAAAAAAAAAACGGATCCGTTTTGCCTGATGACACCGGAAAAACGGATCCGGTATTGCAATGCATTTTTCTGACTGATCAGGCATTTTTCTGACTGATCAGGCATTTTTCTGACTGATCAGGATCCTGATCAGTCTGAAAAATGCCTGATCAGTCAGAAAAAATGACATCCGTTTGCATACAGTTTGCCTGATCAGGCAGTCAGTTCAGGCAACGGAACTGCCTGCCGGAATCAAACAACGCAAGTGTGAAAGTACCCTTAATTGGGGGAAATGGTGCTTTTTTAACATGCAAATTTAATTACATTTTTTATTTTTATTTTACGCTTTGCGTCCCCCATAAGGTCAAATAAGACCTCTGGGGAACATTTAAAATCACCTTTTTTTTTTTACTATTGATTTCTCTTGTAACTGGGGCTCACACAGTAGCCCCAGTGACATGGGGAATACAGCCCCCAGAGAGGCTGTAAAGCCGTATACTATGTTGTAGTACAGCCTCACCACAGGGCTGATCAAGGTCTAATGAAGTCCTGGCAGCTCCTGCAGTCTCCCGACCGCCGGGCCTGAACAGGAAGCAAGGAGAATAAATATAGGGCGGCTCACTAAAGCCCAAAAAATGGAATGAGGTGCTCTATCCGAACAGAGCATACCCAATGCTTGTATGTAAGGGATTAAAGGAAAAGTATAGGGATGGCACTCTGGTCATAGGTAGTGCATGGAAAAGAGTATTTTATTATTATTAAATGGCTGGTTGTGCCAGCTATTGACAATGGATACAAGTATAAAAATTGTTTAAATCAAATGGTAAATAAATAAATTGTGATACTAATACAAATCTTAGGTCTAAAATGACGTCCTCCTAGAATTGTAAAATGTACATAATATCCTATCAATGTTTAAAAGGTAAAATACAAAAGTAGAAATACAAAAATAAAAATGTCCAAATAAGGTGGTGATATATAAAAGTCAGATAGACCTACTGGAGGTAGGTGCAGGTATCAAGTCCAATGGTGTCACAAGAAGAACAAGTATAGGTGAGAAGTGGGGGCACCCCTTTTGAGGGATATGGTAATGTTCAATTCAATCTGGATTTACCCACTTTGTTTCAGATAAATGAGGTGTTCACCTCCGGTTAGTGATTGTTTGTTTTCACAGTTATCCAACAATAGTAGTATAATAAAGTACTGCTACTTTAGCAGGTACGTTACCCTCCTGTAGATCAGAGGTAGGCTGGTGAGCGGCTCCTGTCGGGCGGGTGGCGTCCACGTGTGTTGTTCCCGCTTAAACTCTCTGTTCCCGCTCGCGGAGCTGTATGCTCTGCCTGTCTGCTGCTATAGCTGTTCGTCACTTCCGGTGACGTCACTTGCGCTCGCTGGCTCTCCCGCTCGATTCTCATTGGCGTTGCACGTGGTGTCCGATGGCGGGAATAGGAGGCTGCGGCTTTTTTTCAAAAGTTAAAGATGCTCCGGAGCTCTTGTAGTTTTAGGATCCTTTTGGTTTTAGCTAGCTTAGTATGAGTATGGCTACCTCAAATTACCCCATACGCGTTTCGGAGCTTACTGCTCCTTCTTCAGTGGGAATGGGTAGCCTATTTTCTTTGTTCTATATATATGGTCCTGATTGGATCCAATTGAGGTTTTGGGGGCGTGGTTATAGACCTTGATTATCGGTGTTTAGTAACACTTGTCCTGGCCTTGCAGGTAGAATGGATAGGATTCAGAAGGAACACTGTGATACACATGAAGAGACGGACAAGATACGGCCATATTGTGCTTCAATGTGTGGTTCATGATGTTTGTAGTCTTAAGATAAGAATAAAATTAGAATAAAATTCATAAAATCTATATATCTCTGTGTGTATCTATACACTTTTATATAAATATAGATATAAATATACATATCATCAGCTTATAGAAGAGTACATATATTATAATAGAATAAGGGAAATAAAATGTGTAAATATAAATATAAATGTAAAAACTCCAGGTTGGGGATAATATCAACAATATTGGACATATTATAAGCTTGGATGTGTTGTACTAGAGATGGGTTCCCAAACATTATAGTTCCCTAGTTACATAAATGCACACTCAAAGGGCATTAGAGATCCAGGTGCTCTTCAGTTGGATATTTGTTGATTTTATTAGGGAGATTTCTGCCTGTATTGTGGTATATAGGTATATTCAAGTTGTCACTTCAGATTTGGAGAGGGTGTTGATAGAGGAAAAGTAGTGGAAATTGATAGTGAAATGAGGGGGAGGGGCCCACCCGGGAGAAGGGGTCGGAATGCTGGTAAACAGCCAGACTACGATCCCTGATCCCAGGTATAGGGTCTTATTCATAGAAACCCGAATATTTCCATCTCCGCGTTAAGTCCTTTTGGGATCATTGTATTGAACTCAAATATTTTTCTAGACTCTGATCTGGACATTGCCGCTATGTGGTTACCGCCTCTCCATTGGCGTGTAATTTTTACTATAGCTGCATAAGTGAGTGATGATGGGTCACAATTATGTTTTTCTTTGTAATGTCTGGAGACAGAGTGTAACTCGTAACCTTTTTTGATATTTGATATGTGTTCTGCTATTCTTGTTTTGAGAAGTCTTTTTGTGCGTCCAATGGATTGCTTAGAACAGGGACATTGTAGGACATAGATCACATTGCTGGAGTGGCATGAGAGATGTTCCCGAATTTGATGTATGTATGTGCTATTAGTTGCATTTACTGTGGTCGTCTTTTTCGGAAAATTTGTGATCTTGCAATTGTAGCATTTTACGCATCTGAAAAAACCTTGCAATGTTAACCAGCTTGGGTTGGGTTTAGTTGTAGTCTTTTTTATTGTTGGTGCTACTTTAAGACCAAGATTTAGGGCTCTAGTGTATGTGATCTGCGGTTTATCTGGTAATAGTTGACCAATGACTTTGTCTCTCAGGATATGGTGCCAATGTCTCTGGATACTTGTCTCTAGTTTCTTGTAGTGGGCATTGTATGGTAGGATAATTCGCGGAGTTTCTTCTTTTGTAATCTTGTTTGTTGTGGTTTGGTCAAAGAATGTTGTTCTATCCATTGACCTTACTCTGTCTAGTGATCTATCTATTGTTGTCTTTGGGTAATTTTTGACTAGGAATTGCGTCTTCAAACTCTCTGCCTCTATTTCGAACTGGCTATCTAGCGTACAATTCCTCTTTAGTCGTCTAAACTGACTTGTCGGAATATTAAGTAGCCAGCTAGGAAGGTGGCAACTTGAATGTAGTATAAAGTTGTTCTTCATCACTGGCTTTTGATACGTACTACAGTGAAGTTTGTTATCTGTTGTCTGGATCAATAGGTCGAGGAATTCTACTTGTGTCTCACTTATGTTCGTAGTGAGTGTTATATTCCTGTCATTTGTGTTAATGCCCTCCAAAAATTCATTTAACTTGTCCCTAGTGTCGCTCCAGATGAAGATGATGTCATCTATGTATCTCCGCCATAGTACCAGGCTCGTCCCCAGCAGTGGTGTGATAAAATCGTGTTCCCACTGGGCCATGAAGATGTTAGCATAGCTGGGGCCGAACCTGGTACCCATGGCGGTGCCGCGTTGTTGTAGGTAGAATACTGAGTCAAACATAAAATAGTTGTGAGTAAGGATAAAAAGTACACTCTCTATCAGGAAGTTGATCTGATCTATGTGTAAAGTTTGATAGTGATTTAATTGTTCTCTCAGGGCAGCGGTATCGTGATTGTGATCAATGATAGTGTAGAGTGAATTTACATCCATTGTGCACAGGAGCCAGTGTTTTTGATATTCCACCTGCTCCAGTGTTCTCACTATGTCTGTTGTGTCCTTGATGTAGGATGGGATTAGTTTAACTGTGGGCTGCAGTAGTCTGTCTATGTACTGGGAAAGGTTGGAGGTGAGGGATCCGATTCCTGAGATTATTGGTCTACCAGGTGGATGGGTTGGATTTTTATGAATCTTTGGTAGACAATAAAAGATGGGAATTCTGTTCTGTGCGTTGGTTATGAATGTAAATTCTTGTTCATTTAGAATGCCCTTTTCTCTACCTGCTTGTGTCAGTGTTACTAGTTCCTTATAGAATTTTTCTGTCGGGTCTTTTCTGAGGGTAGAATATGTTTCAGGGTCTGTTAGTTGTCTCTTACATTCAATGGTATAGTCTTCTGTATTTTGTAGAACAATGCCCCCCCCCCCCCTTTGTCTGCTGGTCGTATAGTAAGATTCTGGGTCGATTGTAGTTGTTTTATCGCATGCATCTCTCTCTTAGTCATATTGAAGTGTGTTTTGTTTAAGTTCATTTTCCTAATGTCTGACTCTATGCATTTCCGGAATGTGGCGATATCATCTCCCATTTCTTGTTTTGGGTATTTTGTAGATTTTATTTTAAGGTCTGTATGATTGTCAGTTGATGTTTGGGAATTATCTCTAGATATTGGATTCTTAATAAAATATTTTTTTAGGCAGAGTTTTCTCACTAATTTCTCTATTCCTATATATGCATTAAATTTATCCATTTTGGCTGTAGGAGAAAATTTAAGTCCTTTGTTCAGTAGTTTCTGTTGTGATTCATTGAGAGTTACGTTGCTTAAATTAACGATAATATTTGTTGTGTTTTCTAGGTCCTGTGGTATCTGTTCTGTTTTCTTCTTGTGTCTGCCCCTTCTTGTCTTCGTTGTGTTTTGTGATCTAGTGTCCTGAGTGAGTTGTCTCTTTGTGGATCTGTCAATTGTGGATCTGCCGGTTGTGGGGTTGGCTTGTTTGTGTGTTGGAATTTAATTTTCTATTTTTTCTGGTTATGATTGTCCTTTCTAAGTTGTCTAGGCTGGTGCAAATTCTTTCTTGCCATGTGTTGAAGGACTCATCTTTTGGTGTCTTATCTAATATTCCTTTTAGTTTGGAGATTTTTTCTATGGTATCTGTTAGGATCTGTGATCGTCTTTTGATAATTAGTTGAATTAGTGTACATGATTGTGCTTGTAAGAACCCTTCCCATTCTTGTTGGAATTGTTCACTATATAGATCCTCTGCTGGGTCCTTAGTTATCACTAGTCCCTTTGGTATCATGCCTTTTATTAAGTATTGGTTCAATGATTTAATCTCCCATTCTTGCCTAAGTTGTTTATGTAGGAGTTTCTCCAGTTCTCTGAAAATGTCAGAGACCGGTCTATTTGCCGGATTTAGTGGAATGATGTTATCTGTTAGGTCAAAAGCATATGTCTCTATGGTTTTGGATTTCCTTTCCATGCAGTCCCATATGTCCATATTATGGGGGTAGGAGCTCAGCCAATGGGTATTTGAAAGTGCTAAGGAGAATAAATATAGGGCGGCTCACTAAAGCCCAAAAAATGGAATGAGGTGCTCTATCCGGACAGAGCGTACCCAACGCTTGTATGTAAGGGATTAAAGGAAAAGTATAGGGATGGCACTCTGGTCATAGGTAGTGCATGGAAAAGAGTATTTTATTATTATTAAATGGCTGGTTGTGCCAGCTATTGACAATGGATACAAGTATAAAAATTGTTTAAATCAAATGGTAAATAAATAAATTGTGATACTAATACAAATCTTAGGTCTAAAATGACGTCCTCCTAGAATTGTAAAATGTACATAATATCCTATCAATGTATAAAAGGTAAAATACAAAAGTAGAAATACAAAAATAAAAATGTCCAAATAAGGTGGTGATATATAAAAGTCAGATAGACCTACTGGAGGTAGGTGCAGGTATCAAGTCCAATGGTGTCACAAGAAGAACAAGTATAGGTGAGAAGTGGGGGCACCCCTTTTGAGGGATATGGTAATGTTCAATTCAATCTGGATTTACCCACTTTGTTTCAGATAAATGAGGTGTTCACCTCCGGTTAGTGATTGTTTGTTTTCACAGTTATCCAACAATAGTAGTATAATAAAGTACTGCTACTTTAGCAGGTACGTTACCCTCCTGTAGATCAGAGGTAGGCTGGTGAGCGGCTCCTGTCGGGCGGGTGGCGTCCACGTGTGTTGTTCCCGCTCAAACTCTCTGTTCCCGCTCGCGGAGCTGTATGCTCTGCCTGTCTGCTGCTATAGCTGTTCGTCACTTCCGGTGACGTCACTTGCGCTCGCTGGCTCTCCCGCTCGATTCTCATTGGCGTTGCACGTGGTGTCCGATGGCGGGAATAGGAGGCTGCGGCTTTTTTTCAAAAGTTAAAGATGCTCCGGAGCTCTTGTAGTTTTAGGATCCTTTTGGTTTTAGCTAGCTTAGTATGAGTATGGCTACCTCAAATTACCCCATACGCGTTTCGGAGCTTACTGCTCCTTCTTCAGTGGGAATGGGTAGCCTATTTTCTTTGTTCTATATATATGGTCCTGATTGGATCCAATTGAGGTTTTGGGGGCGTGGTTATAGACCTTGATTATCGGTGTTTAGTAACACTTGTCCTGGCCTTGCAGGTAGAATGGATAGGATTCAGAAGGAACACTGTGATACACATGAAGAGACGGACAAGATACGGCCATATTGTGCTTCAATGTGTGGTTCATGATGTTTGTAGTCTTAAGATAAGAATAAAATTAGAATAAAATTCATAAAATCTATATATCTCTGTGTGTATCTATACACTTTTATATAAATATAGATATAAATATACATATCATCAGCTTATAGAAGAGTACATATATTATAATAGAATAAGGGAAATAAAATGTGTAAATATAAATATAAATGTAAAAACTCCAGGTTGGGGATAATATCAACAATATTGGACATATTATAAGCTTGGATGTGTTGTACTAGAGATGGGTTCCCAAACATTATAGTTCCCTAGTTACATAAATGCACACTCAAAGGGCATTAGAGATCCAGGTGCTCTTCAGTTGGATATTTGTTGATTTTATTAGGGAGATTTCTGCCTGTATTGTGGTATATAGGTATATTCAAGTTGTCACTTCAGATTTGGAGAGGGTGTTGATAGAGGAAAAGTAGTGGAAATTGATAGTGAAATGAGGGGGAGGGGCCCACCCGGGAGAAGGGGTCGGAATGCTGGTAAACAGCCAGACTACGATCCCTGATCCCAGGTATAGGGTCTTATTCATAGAAACCCGAATATTTCCATCTCCGCGTTAAGTCCTTTTGGGATCATTGTATTGAACTCAAATATTTTTCTAGACTCTGATCTGGACATTGCCGCTATGTGGTTACCGCCTCTCCATTGGCGTGTAATTTTTACTATAGCTGCATAAGTGAGTGATGATGGGTCACAATTATGTTTTTCTTTGTAATGTCTGGAGACAGAGTGTAACTCGTAACCTTTTTTGATATTTGATATGTGTTCTGCTATTCTTGTTTTGAGAAGTCTTTTTGTGCGTCCAATGGATTGCTTAGAACAGGGACATTGTAGGACATAGATCACATTGCTGGAGTGGCATGAGAGATGTTCCCGAATTTGATGTATGTATGTGCTATTAGTTGCATTTACTGTGGTCGTCTTTTTCGGAAAATTTGTGATCTTGCAATTGTAGCATTTTACGCATCTGAAAAAACCTTGCAATGTTAACCAGCTTGGGTTGGGTTTAGTTGTAGTCTTTTTTATTGTTGGTGCTACTTTAAGACCAAGATTTAGGGCTCTAGTGTATGTGATCTGCGGTTTATCTGGTAATAGTTGACCAATGACTTTGTCTCTCAGGATATGGTGCCAATGTCTCTGGATACTTGTCTCTAGTTTCTTGTAGTGGGCATTGTATGGTAGGATAATTCGCGGAGTTTCTTCTTTTGTAATCTTGTTTGTTGTGGTTTGGTCAAAGAATGTTGTTCTATCCATTGACCTTACTCTGTCTAGTGATCTATCTATTGTTGTCTTTGGGTAATTTTTGACTAGGAATTGCGTCTTCAAACTCTCTGCCTCTATTTCGAACTGGCTATCTAGCGTACAATTCCTCTTTAGTCGTCTAAACTGACTTGTCGGAATATTAAGTAGCCAGCTAGGAAGGTGGCAACTTGAATGTAGTATAAAGTTGTTCTTCATCACTGGCTTTTGATACGTACTACAGTGAAGTTTGTTATCTGTTGTCTGGATCAATAGGTCGAGGAATTCTACTTGTGTCTCACTTATGTTCGTAGTGAGTGTTATATTCCTGTCATTTGTGTTAATGCCCTCCAAAAATTCATTTAACTTGTCCCTAGTGTCGCTCCAGATGAAGATGATGTCATCTATGTATCTCCGCCATAGTACCAGGCTCGTCCCCAGCAGTGGTGTGATAAAATCGTGTTCCCACTGGGCCATGAAGATGTTAGCATAGCTGGGGCCGAACCTGGTACCCATGGCGGTGCCGCGTTGTTGTAGGTAGAATACTGAGTCAAACATAAAATAGTTGTGAGTAAGGATAAAAAGTACACTCTCTATCAGGAAGTTGATCTGATCTATGTGTAAAGTTTGATAGTGATTTAATTGTTCTCTCAGGGCAGCGGTATCGTGATTGTGATCAATGATAGTGTAGAGTGAATTTACATCCATTGTGCACAGGAGCCAGTGTTTTTGATATTCCACCTGCTCCAGTGTTCTCACTATGTCTGTTGTGTCCTTGATGTAGGATGGGATTAGTTTAACTGTGGGCTGCAGTAGTCTGTCTATGTACTGGGAAAGGTTGGAGGTGAGGGATCCGATTCCTGAGATTATTGGTCTACCAGGTGGATGGGTTGGATTTTTATGAATCTTTGGTAGACAATAAAAGATGGGAATTCTGTTCTGTGCGTTGGTTATGAATGTAAATTCTTGTTCATTTAGAATGCCCTTTTCTCTACCTGCTTGTGTCAGTGTTACTAGTTCCTTATAGAATTTTTCTGTCGGGTCTTTTCTGAGGGTAGAATATGTTTCAGGGTCTGTTAGTTGTCTCTTACATTCAATGGTATAGTCTTCTGTATTTTGTAGAACAATGCCCCCCCCCCCCCTTTGTCTGCTGGTCGTATAGTAAGATTCTGGGTCGATTGTAGTTGTTTTATCGCATGCATCTCTCTCTTAGTCATATTGAAGTGTGTTTTGTTTAAGTTCATTTTCCTAATGTCTGACTCTATGCATTTCCGGAATGTGGCGATATCATCTCCCATTTCTTGTTTTGGGTATTTTGTAGATTTTATTTTAAGGTCTGTATGATTGTCAGTTGATGTTTGGGAATTATCTCTAGATATTGGATTCTTAATAAAATATTTTTTTAGGCAGAGTTTTCTCACTAATTTCTCTATTCCTATATATGCATTAAATTTATCCATTTTGGCTGTAGGAGAAAATTTAAGTCCTTTGTTCAGTAGTTTCTGTTGTGATTCATTGAGAGTTACGTTGCTTAAATTAACGATAATATTTGTTGTGTTTTCTAGGTCCTGTGGTATCTGTTCTGTTTTCTTCTTGTGTCTGCCCCTTCTTGTCTTCGTTGTGTTTTGTGATCTAGTGTCCTGAGTGAGTTGTCTCTTTGTGGATCTGTCAATTGTGGATCTGCCGGTTGTGGGGTTGGCTTGTTTGTGTGTTGGAATTTAATTTTCTATTTTTTCTGGTTATGATTGTCCTTTCTAAGTTGTCTAGGCTGGTGCAAATTCTTTCTTGCCATGTGTTGAAGGACTCATCTTTTGGTGTCTTATCTAATATTCCTTTTAGTTTGGAGATTTTTTCTATGGTATCTGTTAGGATCTGTGATCGTCTTTTGATAATTAGTTGAATTAGTGTACATGATTGTGCTTGTAAGAACCCTTCCCATTCTTGTTGGAATTGTTCACTATATAGATCCTCTGCTGGGTCCTTAGTTATCACTAGTCCCTTTGGTATCATGCCTTTTATTAAGTATTGGTTCAATGATTTAATCTCCCATTCTTGCCTAAGTTGTTTATGTAGGAGTTTCTCCAGTTCTCTGAAAATGTCAGAGACCGGTCTATTTGCCGGATTTAGTGGAATGATGTTATCTGTTAGGTCAAAAGCATATGTCTCTATGGTTTTGGATTTCCTTTCCATGCAGTCCCATATGTCCATATTATGGGGGTAGGAGCTCAGCCAATGGGTATTTGAAAGTGCTAAGGAGAATAAATATAGGGCGGCTCACTAAAGCCCAAAAAATGGAATGAGGTGCTCTATCCGGACAGAGCGTACCCAACGCTTGTATGTAAGGGATTAAAGGAAAAGTATAGGGATGGCACTCTGGTCATAGGTAGTGCATGGAAAAGAGTATTTTATTATTATTAAATGGCTGGTTGTGCCAGCTATTGACAATGGATACAAGTATAAAAATTGTTTAAATCAAATGGTAAATAAATAAATTGTGATACTAATACAAATCTTAGGTCTAAAATGACGTCCTCCTAGAATTGTAAAATGTACATAATATCCTATCAATGTATAAAAGGTAAAATACAAAAGTAGAAATACAAAAATAAAAATGTCCAAATAAGGTGGTGATATATAAAAGTCAGATAGACCTACTGGAGGTAGGTGCAGGTATCAAGTCCAATGGTGTCACAAGAAGAACAAGTATAGGTGAGAAGTGGGGGCACCCCTTTTGAGGGATATGGTAATGTTCAATTCAATCTGGATTTACCCACTTTGTTTCAGATAAATGAGGTGTTCACCTCCGGTTAGTGATTGTTTGTTTTCACAGTTATCCAACAATAGTAGTATAATAAAGTACTGCTACTTTAGCAGGTACGTTACCCTCCTGTAGATCAGAGGTAGGCTGGTGAGCGGCTCCTGTCGGGCGGGTGGCGTCCACGTGTGTTGTTCCCGCTCAAACTCTCTGTTCCCGCTCGCGGAGCTGTATCTGAACAGGAAGCAGCATATTGCTTTCTTAGCTGTATACCCAACGCTCGTTCAGTGCTGTATATACAGCGATCTAGAAGGCAGGGACACTGTGAAACAATCCCTGCCTACTCTATTGGGTGCCTTGCTGTCACTGACAGCGGGCCCCCAGCTCAGCAGCTGCGATCTCTGAATGGACGTTCTAAAACGTCCATTCAGAAATAAATCCCAACCCCCAGGACGTTTATAGTCAATGGGCGGTTGGGAAGTGGTTAAAGGGGTTAGATACTTTCCTTTTATTGTTGACCGATGTGTTTGTGAGATGATTATATGGCACTTACTAATATAACCTTTATTGAAACTCTACTACATTTTCTATATTTCATTAGGAATGCTACCTTGTTTACAAAGTCTTGTGCTGTCCACACAGAGGTCCTGTCCATACAATGGCTGCTGATAAAGAGTCATGTGACCAAGCAAATAACTTCCATGTGACGTCTCCTCCATTCAAACACACTACACTGTACTAAACAACCAACAGAACAAGTGAAGATGGCAGGTGCAGTGTATTTGAATGAAGGAGGCATCAACTGATCTGCCTGGACATATGACCTTCCATCAGTGGCCATCCTATGTGTGGACAGCACAAAAGACTTTGTAAACAAGGAAGCATACCTGATTTCAACAAAACTTATATTAGTAAGTGCCATATAGTCATCTTACAAACACATTGGTCAACAATAACCAGAATGGGGTTGTCCAGGATTTTTTATTTAACTTTATCCCCCACCCAGCAGTACCTGTGAAGAAAGTTATACTTACCTGTTTAGTGCCCTGGAGCAGGGGTACTTTAAAGTCTAGATAGTTGTGGACATTTGCCCCTATGCAGTCGACTCCTTACTTTATTTAACTTTAAAGGGTTAACTTGCATTGACCTATACTGTTTAATACTGTGTAACTGCATTTTATATGTATGCTGTGATATATCCTGTTCCTTTGCACTGTGTTTGCACAGCACTGTGGAAAGGGTTAATGAATACTGAGAGACTTTAGGGACTTTCTAGCTAATAATGAGAAGCTGCTAATTTTCCACAGTTACCATAGGGTTCAAAGAAGAGCTTATTTTGGAGGGAAATAGCCAGACGTGTTTACCACAAAAAAAACAGACAGACTGACCTTTTGAATGGTTTAGCTATGTTGTTATGCCTGAAAACTTGTTTTTGTCTGGAAAAACTGCTCTGTCATTGCCATTGAGTATAATTTAAGCTCTAATGCAAGTTTATGAGAGATGGGAGTTGTAACATTGTATTTATTTGTGCTGAGTTTCTCCGCTCCACTCTTCCCACTTGAAAGTTCTAGTATAGCCAGAAACTGTACATAAGGAGAGCAGTCAGAGCCCCTAGTGTTCTACAGTTAGGTATTAGTGCACAGAAGAAGATACTTGAGTGATCAGAAGAAGACGCTGAGGCAAGGATACTCTGCCAGCCTTTGGCCAGGGTACCAGGTACTTAGCATCAAACCTTTCTTTTTCCATGGAGAAGACTAAAGAAACCAGCCACATGCCTCACCTGTATTGTTTTGTACCTGAATTCCTCCAGTAAAGAAGTATACTGGTTTACTGCAGAACTTGACTCTCTGGACTTCTTTCCCGTTGGGGTGCACCACATCTTACGATCCCTTCCGTTGAGCAGCAACATGTGGTGACACATAGACGGTATCCAGGGGACCCAGTGTAGCTCGGGGCCACCCCAAACCTGGCCACTGCAATTTGGCATCACAAACAGGATCTGGTCCAGCACCAGTAGAGCAAGTCATACTAGATCCAGCCCCAAGAAAGCATCTGCAACTGTAAGTGTTCCCCTTGTGGGGTCTACTGCACTGACTGTGCTAGTGAGACTGTATCCTACATTACTACAGTAGCTAGAGAATTGCTAGTCAGGGACTAGGTACTGCTTTATTGTACTACTATTCTTTGCTGTCATGTCAGTAGACAGAGACCATTATATGCCTGCTAGTCATGGGGTCTCTAGCCCTTCTTGAACAATACCCTTGTCAGTACCATACCTTTTTTGGCACGCCATGGTTACCGAAATATGGAGAAGAGCCTACATGCCTTAAATACTTTAGAGAACAAAACAGTGCCATTTACAAGATGATTTCCTTCAATGATAAACATAAAGTTGCTATGTTGATTGGTCAATTGAAGGGAGAAGCCCTAAGGGAGGTTAAGTTGTAGCCTAGTACTGAGAAGAGTACTGTTTACCAAATTTTAGACAGACTTGCCAGCATGTTTGACAGACGTACTGTACATTATCAGAGTTAAAAATGCATTTCTTTAGCTGCAAACAAAAGATGGGTGAAAACGTGTGAGATTTTGCTCTAGGTATCCAGGAAGCTCTGTGTGCCATCTAGCACATAGGTCCACATGAGGTACTTACCCAGACCACACTCTGAAAGACCAGTTTGTAGAGGGAGCCAGACTAGATGCTGTAAAAACCCAGCTGAGAGTTCTTGCATTACAACACCCTGATATGCCTTTCCTTGATTTTATGAAGCTTGCAGTAAAGGTACTGAGTGACTGATCTAGACCCAGGTTATAATTGTGGCATTATGTTTGAACAAAGGTGTGAACCTGTAGACTCTAATGTTAAGAAATATGAAGAAAATACTGAAGTTAACTTGAAGGAGTTGGTGTTACAGCTTGCTAAAAATGTTGAGGTGTTCCAAAATGAGGTAAAGGGCATGAAACAAGGCCACCAGCCGGATAGAGGTACTTGGTACCCTAGGGGTAGACAGAGATATGGTTCTAATGGTAACCCTAGGAATTATGGTCAATTACTCACTGGCTAATTTGATGCCAATGACAGATATGTTTTAGTGTCAAAAAGTTGGTCATGTGGAGTGTGAATGCAAGAAGTTAAACTAGCATCTCCTGGGGCAATGAACCAACCCTCAGGGGGAGACTGTTTGGGTCCAAACGTTTCTGCATACATATATAAGTTATGTTTACAGTATACCAGATGTTTCCTCTGTTTACTGCCATCTCTAATGATTATCGGTTTGCCAGCATACTTTATACCAATTAAACCTAATTAATCCCTTTGGGGTGCACCACGCCTTGCCATACCTTCTGGAGAGCAGCAACATGTGGTGACACCTCCACAGTGTCTGGGTGACCCAGCGTAGCGTTGGGGCTATCCCAAAGCCGCCCACTGCAATTTGGTGTCACAAACAAGATATACTGTATATCACAGCAAACATATAAAATGCAGTTACGCAGTATTAAATAGTATACGTCAATACAAGTTAACCCTTTAAAGTGAAATAAAGTAAGGAGTTGATGACTTTTGCATAGGGAAAACAGGGGCAAATGTCCAAAGATGTCCAGACTTTAAAGTATCCCTGCTCCACGGCACTCCATATCTCTCTTTTCCTGCTCCACGGCTCCTGGGCTGTCTTCACTGGACTTCCATCCCCGTCTGTCAACTTTTGAATGGGTGGGGTCACATGCTCCACTACAGTCAATGACTGACCTTAGTGGTGCCGTGTTGCCAAGTGGCATGTCTTTGCTGAGTCGCGTGTCACTTGGGGATGCATCTCCACTTAGGCCAGTGATTGGCTACAGCGGCGAATGTAACCTCGTCATGCAAAAGTGGACAGATGGGGGCCAGAAGTCCAGTAAAGACAGCCAAAGAACCATGGATCTGGAACCGAGTGCTGGGGAGCAATTATTTATGTTTTAAAATGTTTGCTCTTTCTGAGCCCCTTAGCTATGTTGGCGGTTTTATCAGTGATTGGCAGCCTTCCCTATATGACTGTGTATACACAGATTGCTGTCAATAACTGATAAGACCACCCACTGAGCTCAGAAAGAACAGATTTTAAATGCACAAAATACAAGTTACACTGAACCTTTACCCATAAGATTATACACATGTGGACAAAATTCCTGGTACCCTTCTGTTGAAGTAAGAGAAACCCACAAGGGTCACTGAAATAACTTGAAACTGACAAAATTAATAACAAAAATCTAATGAAAATCAGACGTTGCTTTTGAATTGTGGTTCAACAGAATATTTAAAAAAATAAAAAATTAATGAAACTGGCTTGGACAAAAACTATGGTACCCTTAACTTAATATTTTGTTGCAAAGCCTTTTGAGGCAATCGCTGCAACAAAACAATTTCTGTAACTGTCAATGAGACTTCTGCACCCGACCACAGGAATTTTGCCCCACTCCTCATGAGCAAATTACTCCAGCTGTCTCAGGTTTAAAAGGTGCCTCCTCCGGATTATTGCTTCAGCTCCTTTCACAGATATTCAATAGGATTTACATCAGGGCTCATAGAAGGCCAGAATAGTCCAATTCTTTGCTCTTAGTGTAAGATCCTCACCTGTCTCGCTCTCCGGTGTGACGAAAAAGGGTCCTCGTGGAGCTGCGCGACAGGTTACGCGTGTCTCCATTGATACACCAGCTCCGACCCCTTTCCGAACCGGCGCGGGGATGCGTTCGCATGTGCGCCGGAGGGGAAGACCGCATGGCTTTCGGGGACAGCTTGGCTGGGCTAGTGGCAGTACGCTGCGGCCGAGCTTGTCTCCGGTGCCTATTGCGAATTCCATTCCGGTGTCCATGTCGACGCGCTCGCGCACTCTTGCAGAGCCTGTCGTGCATCTGCATTTACATTAGAAAACGGGTTCGCAAGGGGATACGCTGTCGCTCGTACGCGCTTCTTATGCGCTTCGCCGACCAGCGAAGGGAATAGCACCTGGCCGCAAGTTCAAAGCAGATTAGGGGGCCGGCATTGGTCTAATTGTATAATGACTGACCAAAGCCTTGTACACAGGTGTAGGGCAGGATCATGACCTATGGGGAGTGGACACTTAGCGCCCTGGGATTTATTAGCAGGCACATAACAGGTGGCCTCCCAGGTCGGTTAGTGCCCACTGTTATCGTTCCTTATCCAGGTGCAGGTCAGTACTGCTAGCTACTGACTGAAGTTTGCTGGGACTCTGTCCGTTCCAGTGGGACCCAGGACCCGGGACTTTCCGTGACGCATCCGTTTACCTGGCAAGTTGCACAGAGACTTATGCATGGATCGGGACTACTCCTGGCTTTCCTTTGTTTTTTGTTTGCCTGATATTTGCCCAGTGAAGTTTACCTGGACTTTGTTTATTTTGTTAATAAACCCCTTTGACTTCATCCTCACTGGTCTGTTTCGTTGGTGCCTAGCATTACAGTTAGCCATTCTTGGATGTTTTTCGCTGTGTGTTTTGGGTCATTATCCTGTTGGAGGACCCATGACTTGCGACTGAGACCAAGCTTTCTGACACTGGGCAGCACATTTCACTTCAGAATGCATTGATAGTCTTGAGATTTCATTGTACCTTGCACAGATTCAAGATATTCTGTGCCAGATGAAGCAAAGCAGCCCTAAAACATAACCGAGCCTCCTCCATGTTTCACAGTAGGTACAATGTTCTTTTCTTTGTATGCTTCATTTTTGCATCTGTGAAGATAGAGCTGATGTGACTTGCCTAAAAGCTCCACTTTAGTCTCATCTGTCCAAAAAACATTCTCTCAGAAGCTTTGTGGCTTGTCAATATGTATTTTGGAAAATTCCAGTCTTTCTTTTTTAAGATTTGCTTTCAACAGTGGTTTCCTCCTCAATCATCTTCCATTAAGTGGACTTTGGCTAAGACAGCAAGGGATGCTGCGATCTGACACTGATGTACTCTGACCTTGGAGTTCACTCCTAATCTCTTTGAAAGTTGTTCTGGGCTCTATGACTACCGTTTGTTTAATCCAGCTCTTCAATTTGTCATCAATTTTCCTCTTGCAGCCATGTCCAGGGAGGTTGGCTACAGTCCCGTAGACCTTAATCTTCGGAATAATATGTGTAACTGTAGTAATAGGAACATCAAGCTGTTTGGAGATGGTCTTACAGCCTTTACTATTAACATGTTGTCTATAATTTTCTTTCTAATCTCCTGAGACAACTCTCTCCTTAGCTTTCTTTGGTTCATGTTCAGTGTGGTCAACACCATGATACCGAACAGCACAGTGACTACTTTTCACCCTTTAAATAGGCAGGCTGACTGGTTACAAGTTTGAAGACACCTGTGATGCTTATGCTAATTCCAGGACACACCTTAGTTTAACATGTACTTACTGTCAAATTATTTTCAATCTTTTCTAGGGGTACCATCATTTTTGTCCAAGCCAGTTTCTTTAGTTTTTTATTTTATTATTATTATTATTTTGCTGAACCACAATTCAAAAGCAATGTCTGGTTTTCATTAGCTCATTTTCAATAAATTGTTATTTATTATTGATTTTGTCAGTTTCAAGTTATTTCAGTGACCATTGTGGGTTTTTCTGTCTTTCATGGAACAATACCAGCATTTTTGTCCATGTGTGCATATCAGTCTGCTCAGCTCTTCCTGCTCTATGCCATTCTGCCTGCAGATTGCACTGCATTTTCATGGTGACAGGTTCCCATTAAGTGGGGGGAAAAAATGCCAATTTAGTCTTATAGGGGGAAGAAAATTTCTCTCTGTGCCCTACAAAGACAATCAGATAATCCCCTAGATCAATTTAACATAATTCCTTCTTCCTTTTTAACTGTAGCTTTTTCTAAAAAGGCTAAAATTGTTAGAAGACCAAATTATCCAGCTTTCCTTAAAGGGATTACCCAGGAATAGGTCATCAGGATAGGTCATCAATAGGGATGAGCTAACTTGTGTTTTCAAGTTCGGCGTCCAAAGTTCTGGTTCGGGTTATCTAAGAATTCCATTATGGATTCCACTACCATGGACCATAATTTATGCACTGTGGTACCGGAATCCATAACGGAATTCTTAGATAACCCTAACCTTATACGCAGAACTTGAAAACACAAATTCACTCATGCCTGGTCATTAATATAAGATCAGTGGGGGTCCGACTGCCAGCACCCCTTCCGATCAACTGCTTGAAGAGGCCGGAGGATGGAGAATGTTACTGAGCTGCACCTAGGCCACGTGAACACCGTACGGTGAAGTCACTGGCCTAGGAAGGGGTCTAAGCGCTCACGGAGTGCCGCGTCCTCTTCAATCAGCTAATCAGATGGGGGATTCTTGGTGTCAGGAATCCTCCCCCCCTAATCTGATATTGATGACTAGAGTTGAGGGAAGCAAAAAATGGGGTAAGCAGCACTCCAGGTCCCAATTTGGGGACAAACGCCGATAATAAAAATATGGTGAGATGGTGCCCGCAGATACGGATTCTGGCTGGGGGTCCTGTCAAGTAGCAAGATATGGAAAAATCCACAGCACACTTCAATTCAGGTGAAAAATCCAGTTACTTTATTAGTAACAGCAGCATACAGATAGCAACGGTTTAACCATCTCTGGTCTTTCTCAAGCTATAAAAAGATATAGCTTGAGAAAGACCAGAGATGGTTGAAAAGTTGCTATCTGTAGGCTGCTGTTACTAATAAAGTAACCAGATTTTTCACCTGAATTGAAGTGTGCTGTGGATTTCTCTATATCTAGAGCTGAGGGAAGTCACTTTAGTTTTTTTTAATTATTATTATTATTATTATTCTGCTGAACCACAATTCAAAAGCAATGTCTGGTTTTCATTAGCTCATTTTCAATAAATTGTTATTTATTATTGATTATGTCAGTTTCAAGTTATTTCAGTGACCATTGTGGGTTTTTCTGTCTTTCATGGAACGATACCAGCATTTTTGTCCATGTGTGTATATCAGTCTGCTCAGCTCTTCCTGCTCTATGCCACTCTGCCTGCAGGTTGCACTGCATTTTCCTGGTGACAGGTTCCCATTAAGTGGAGAAAAAGAAAAATGCACATGCCCATAAAGTTCATACTTTCATAGCCCAAACTTGAACCAGATGACAAAACCTTCTGGGCGACTGTAGCCAATTTAGTCTTATAGGGGGAAGAAAATTTCTCTCTGTGCCCTACAAAGACAATCAGATAATCCCCTAGATCAATTTAACATAATTCCTTCTTCCTTTTTAACTGTAGCTTTTTCTAAAAAAGGCTAAAATTGTTAGAAGGCCAAATTATCCAGCTTTCATTAAAGGGATTACCCAGGAATAGGTCATCAGGATAGGTCATCAATAGGGAAGAGCTAACTTGTGTTTTCAAGTTCCGCGTCCAAAGTTCTGGTTCGGGTTATCTAAGAATTCCATTATGGATTCCACTACCATGGACCATAATTTATGCACCGTGGTAGCGGAATCCATAATGGAATTCTTAGATAACCCTAACCTTATACGCAGAACTTGAAAACACAAATTCACTCATGCCTGGTCATTAAAATAAGATCAGTGGGGGTCCGACTGCCAGCACCCCTTCCGATCAACTGCTTGAAGAGGCTGGAGGATGGAGAATGTTACTGAGCTGCACCTAGGCCACGTGAACACCATACGGTGAAGTCACTGGCCTAGGAAGGGGTCTAAGCGCTCACGGAGTGCCGCGTCCTCTTCAAACAGCTAATCAGAGGGGGGGATTCTTGGTGTCAGGAATCCTCCCCCCCTGATCTGAGATTGATGACTAGAGTTGAGGGAAGCAAAAAATGGGGTAAGCAGCACTCCAGGTCCCAATTCGGGGACAAATGCCGATAATAAAAATATGGTGAGATGGTGCCCGCGGATGCGGATTCTGGCTGGGGGTCCCGTCAAGTAGCAAGATTTGGAAAAATCCACAGTACACTTCCATTCAGGTAAAAAACAGTTACTTTATTAGTAACAGCAGCATACAGATAGCAACGTTTCAACCATCTCTGGTCTTTCTCAAGCTATAAAAAGATATAGCTTGAGAAAGACCAGAGATGGTTGAAACGTTGCTATCTGTAGGCTGCTGTTACTAATAAAGTAACCCGATTTTTTACCTGAATTGAAGTGTGCTGTGGATTTCTCTATATCTAGAGCTGAGGGAAGTCACTTTGTTCAAAACTTCGTTTGAATGCTGTACGAAGACCTGTCTCCATAGAGCATTCAAATGTATGGGCTTCGCAGAGGTGAAATTCATTATGTCCGAAGTCTCACAAGACTTCGGTGAAGAACTTCGGCATTCGATTCTACAACTTTAAAAACCTTTTATAACTGCAATCTTCTTAGCTACTGAGGTACCAGTCGGTATGGAAGCCGCCTCTGGAGTATGATGTGCAAACCAACTCCGACTAATCAAGACCCTGGCCAGTAATAATATTCTACCTAAGAGGATCTTTTTATATTTATAATTGTAGTTACCTAGGGAGGAAAAATCATTCAGCAAGAACAGTTGAGGCTCAAAAGGAATCCGTATTTTAAGGTTTTGTAAAAGGACATTATTAATACCATTCCAGTAGGCTCCAAGTTCAGGGCAAGCCCAGATCATATGGAGGTAATCCGCACCTAAAGTATCACAGCGAGGACATTTAGAAGTATTTCTTAGTCCGCACCTATTTAGCCAGATGGGAGTAACATATAATCTATGGTAAATATTGAACTGTATTAAAACATGATTAAAGATATGGGATAATAAGTGAGAATTACTAAAAATACTTCCCCACCCTACCAATTGTATATCTGGACAGTCAAACCCCCAGGCCCTTTGACCCGGCGATTGTGTCTCTCCAAAGCATGACTTAAGTTATAATTTATATATGTTTGAGATCTTCATTCTTTGTGAGATGTTCCCTATCCACCCATTTAAAAGAGAACCATTATCTATTTCTAATAGTGATTTATCATTCAAACTGAAAAGTGCTGACCTAAGCTGGAAATATCTAAGCCATGAAAGATTCCCTATATTATGTGATAATTCCATGAACGACTTAATCTCTTTATTCTCAACAACCTGTGCAATATACAAAATCCAATTTTTTTGCCAAAATGTATCTGTTGCTATTGGTATAAGTGACTATTATACCAAAGAGGCGTGAATGTAAGTGAACCCTTTACCCCCAACCATGCTCTAGTAGTAGCCCAAATTTTGAGTAGTAGTTTTATAGTCTCTTTGTGGCCCTGATCCCTATTGAACGATAATCTGGATTCCAGGAGCGTAAATATGTTGTTGTACGGGGAGCTTCTCACTAAACTGCTAAGGAAGGTACTATTTTGCCATTCATGGCACGTCCATAACTGGGCAGCAATAAAATAGGCCTTGAAATAGGGGAGATTTAATCCCCCCTGCTCCAAAGGCTTGTAAAGGTATTCCAGTTTAAGGCGCACACGTTTCTTTCCCCACACTAGGTCGTTAATTATTCTTTCCAAAAGTTTAAAATATTTATCCTCTATCCAGATAGGTGTGTTTCTAAGAACATAGAGGATTTGAGGTAGAATCACCATCTTTACCAGTGATACTCGATCCGCCCTAGATAGGGGAAGTCTCAACCAAATCCCTACTTTTGTCCTAATTTTCGTTATCAGTGGGATCAGGTTGAGTTGAACGCAGTTTTCAACCGTGAATGTAAGTGAACCCTTTACCCCCAACCATGCTCTAGTAGTAGCCCAAATTTTGAGTAGTAGTTTTATAGTATCTTTGTGGCCCTGATCCCTATTGAACGATAATCTGGATTCCAGGAGCGTAAATATGTTGTTGTACGGGGAGCTTCTCACTAAACTGCTAAGGAAGGTACTATTTTGCCATTCATGGCACGTCCATAACTGGGCAGCAATAAAATAGGCCTTGAAATAGGGGAGATTTAATCCCCCCTGCTCCAAAGGCTTGTAAAGGTATTCCAGTTTAAGGCGCACACGTTTCTTTCCCCACACTAGGTCGTTAATTATTCTTTCCAAAAGTTTAAAATATTTATCCTCTATCCAGATAGGTGTGTTTCTAAGAACATAGAGGATTTGAGGTAGAATCACCATCTTTACCAGTGATACTCGATCCGCCCTAGATAGGGGAAGTCTCAACCAAATCCCTACTTTTGTCCTAATTTTCGTTATCAGTGGGATCAGGTTGAGTTGAACGCAGTTTTCAACCATGGGAGATATAGTCATACCCAAGTATTTAATGGTGTCAACGATATCTAGCTGGGTAGTCCAGGACTCCTTCTGGGGAACCGGGTCTATTGGCATCAAACTTGTCTTTGCCAAATTTATGTCCAAACCTGATACCTCCCTGAAAAGTTTCACCATCCCCATAATTCTTGGTAAAGTTATTTCGGTGCTATCTATATAGAAGAGGACATCGTCTGCATATAGGGAGATGCGGACCTCCACACCCAATACTCCAAAGCCTCTAACCTGGGCGTCCTGCCTAATAGCCAGAGCCAGGGGCTCAATATAAATGTTAAATAGGAGTGGTGATAGTGGACAACCCTGGCGAGTGCCTCTATTTAAGTTAAAACTACTAGTAAGACTCCTTTTAAGACTCAGCCTAGCCGTAGGGGATATATACATTAGTTTAATCATATTTATAAATCTCTCCCCAAAACCCATCCTGGCCAGAACCTTCCAGAGAAATCGCCACTCCACCATGTCAAAGGCCTTAGAGGCATCTAGTGACAGGATGGAGCGAGCAGACCCCCCAGATGCCTGTATATTGGCATAGAGCCGATGAAGATTGAGGTAAGTACCCTTTTTTGGGATAAAACCATTCTGGTCCGGATGAACAATGAAGGAGAGAACCCCCGCGAGTCTTGTAGCCAGAATCCTCGCCAGGAGCTTTACGTCCGCGTTCAGCAGTGAGATCGGTCTATACGATCCCAAATCTGTGAGGTCCTTATCTTTTTTTGGAATTAATATTATCACGGCTTCCGACATTGAACCCGGTAGGGTCCCCTCGTCTGCCGAGTCGGCAAAGACCTGCAGCAATTTTGGCAGAATAGAATCCTTGTATTTAATATAGAATTCATATGGTAGTTCATCTGACCCGGGGGTGGAGTTACCGGAACAAAGTTTGACAGCCCCTTCCAGCTCCTGAATTGAGAGGTCGGCATCAAGTACACTCCTTTGGGCCGAATTAATAGTCGGAAAGGTAATACCATCGAGATAGACATCCATCATTTCATCCGTTATCCTACAATCGGCTCCATACAGCTCTGTAAAGTAGTCCAAAAAGGCTTTCTCTATAGGGTTTTATCCAGTAACTATCCTCCCATTGGCCAGACGGATACCATTTATATGTTTCTTGAAATCCTGGTTCGAGATAACCCTCGATAAGAGTTTGCCCGGGCGCCCTGATTCTATAAAATATTTTTGACCCTTAAAAAATAAACTCTGTTGGGCCTTCTCCAGTAAGAAATTAGAGTATAGTTGTGTGGTCTTGTCCATAATTTCCCTATTTCCCTCTGTCCTATTTATATAGAAAGATTGAGTAGCTAAAGAGGCTTGTTCTTTTAAATTTTCCTCCTTTTCCCCATACTCCTTTCTAAGATTGGCGATATTACTAACCATTATTCCCCTCATATAAGCCTTGAAGGTGTCCCATACTACTTGTATTTTTGCTGAAGTATAATTAGCCTCCCAAAATTGGTTAATTTCCTTTTGTATTATTTCATGGTTCTTTATTACTGATAACCAATAGGGGTTAAGTCTAAATGGGGACCGCCCCATTTGTTTATCATAGGTCAGACAGAGCTCAAGGAGCAAGGGGAGATGATCCGAGAGTGACCTAGTCTCGTACTTCATTCGTTTAACAAACCGCACATATTTTTTTATTAATCAAAGCATGATCTATTCTGGACATAGATCTTCCTAATTTACTAATACATGAAAAAAAACGTTCTCCCCTGTCCCAGACTTCCCCAAACATCCTCGAAGCCGGCCTCTAAGCAAAAGCGTGCCAAGGGGGACGCCTGAACAGAGGCGTCTCCCTTGACACCCATAGAGACCCTGTCGACCGCAGGATTGATAACACAATTAAAGTCACCCATAATCAAGGTGAGACATTCCGGCCATTTTTCCATAAATTTTAACAGAGAAATAAGAACTGAAAAGGCAAATGGGGGTGGGATATAGACAAAGGCCAAGATACACATCTTCCCCGCCAACTTACAATATAGGAAGACAAATCTCCCCTGGTGGTCAACAGAGGATGCCTCGCACTTGAAGTCAATCATTCTGTGAATAAAAACAGACACTCCCCTAGAATGACTAGAGAAGGTAGTATGGTACGTGTGCGCAGCCCATCCCCTGGTGGCCACCCTGGAGGTCTCCCCAGTAAAGTGTTTCTATCAAACATGCAATGGCTGGGAGATGTAGCCGCATCAGATCAAAAACCGCTTGTCTCTTTCTCCTATCCCCCAGGCCCCTGACATTCAAAGTGAGAATTCTAATTGACATTAGGGGAACAGATAGGGAAATCTGTCACAAAGACCGTGATCACCGAACAGTGTGCTGTCTTCCTGGCGCTAGAGTTCGACACATCGCGGATCGGGTTGACAGATTACTGGGAGGGGCTGGAGAAGATCCAGCGGTAATGGTCCATATCGGAACCAATGACAAAGTTAGGGGTAGGTGGAGAGTCCTTAAAAATGATTTCAGGGATTTAGGTCAAAAGCTTAGGGCAAGGACCTCAAAGGTAGTATTTTCCGAAATACTACCTGTACCACGGGCCACACAAGAAAGGCAGCGGGAGATTAGGGAAATTAACAAGTGGCTCAAGAACTGGTGTAGGAAGGAGGGGTTTGGGTTCCTGGAGAACTGGGCCGACTTCTCTGTCGGCTACAGGCTCTATCGTAGGGACGGGCTGCACCTCAATGAGGAAGGGGCAGCTGTGTTGGGGAAGAAGATGGCTAGAAGGTTGGAGGAGTGTTTAAGCTAGGGATTGGGGGAGGGTAATTACGTTATAGGATGGGAAGATAGTGCAGATAGAGAACGGGGGCAAGGTAGTGGGACTGGGGGAGGAATGGAAGGAGGAACTAGAACAGTTCAGAAGGAAAGGTGTAGGGTAAAAAATATACATAAACCTCTCAAATGTATGTATACTAATGCCAGAAGCCTGACTAATAAAACTGGTGAACTGGAATTAGTGATGTGTGAGGAGGACTATGACATAGTGGGAATAACTGAGACATGGCTGGATGATAGCTATGACTGGGCAGTTAATGTACAAGGTTACAGTCTGTTTAGAAAGGATCGTCAAAACCGGAGAGGGGGAGGGGTCTGCCCTTATGTAAAGTCCTGTCTAAAGCCCACACACCGTGAAGATATAAGTGAGGGACATGAACATGTGGAGTCACTGTGGGTAGAGATATATGGAGCTAAAAAGAACAATAAATTACTAATAGGAGTTTACTATAAACCACCTAATATACCAGAGTCCACAGAAAATCTACTACTAAATGAGATAGACAAGGCGGCAAATCATAATGAGGTGGTTATTATGGGGGACTTCAACTACCCTGTTATAGACTGGGAAACTGAAACTTGTATATCTCATAAAGGAAACAGGTTCTTGGCAATAAACAAAGACAATTACCTCTCCCAACTGGTTCAGGAGCCGACTAGAGGGACGGCCATACTGGACTTAGTATTAACCAATAGACCTGACAGAACAACAGACGTGCAGGTTGGGGGACACCTGGGAAATAGTGATCACAAAGTAATAACCTTCCAATTATCATTCAAAAGAGCGTTTCTACAGGGAGGAACAAAAATACCAAACTTCAAAAAAGCTAAATTTAGCCAACTAAGAGAGGCCATAGGCCTAACTAAATGGGATAAAGTCCTCACAAATAAAAATACAGCCACAAAATGGGATATCTTTAAAAGCATCCTAAAATCTCATTGTGAGAGGTACATACCGTATGGGAATAAAAGGTTAAGGAACAAAAAGAAACCAATGTGGATAAACAGAACTGTAAAGAAAGCAATAAATGACAAAAAGAAAGCATATTAAACACTAAAACAGGAGGGTAGCACGGAAGCACTGAAAAACTATAAGGAAAAAAATAGAACATGTAAAAAACAAATAAAAGCGGCCAAACTAGAGACCGAGAGAATAATTGCCAAAGAGAGTAAAACTAACCCTAAAATGTTCTTCAATTATATAAATGTTAAAAAGTATAAATCTGAAGATGTCGACCCTTTAAAAAATAATGAGGGGGGAGTCGCAGAGAGCGACGAGGAGAAAGCAAAGCTGTTAAATATTTTTTTCTCCAATGTATTCACTGAGGAAAATAAACTGTCAGATGAAATGCTGAATGTTGAAATAAATTCCCCATTAAAAGTGTCCTGTCTGACCCATGAAGAAGTACAACAGCGACTTAAAAAGATTAAAATAGACAAATCGCCAGGACCGGATGGCATACACCCCCGTATCCTAAGGGAATTAAGTAATGTCATAGCCAGACCCTTATTTCTGATATTTGCAGATTCTATACTGACAGGGAATGTCCCACAGGATTAGCGCATGGCAAATGTGGTGCCAATATTCAAAAAGGGTCCAAAAACAGAGCCTGGAAACTATAGGCCGGTAAGTTTAACATCTGTTGTGGGTAAACTGTTTGAAGGTTTTCTGAGAGATGCTATGTTAGAGCATCTTAATAGAAATAAGCAAATAACGCCATATCAGCATGGCTTCGTGAGGGATCGGTCATGTCAAACTAATTTAATCAGTTTCTATGAGGAGGTAAGTTCTAGACTTGACAGCGGCGAATCAATGGATGTCGTGTATCTGGACTTCTCCAAAGCATTTGACACTGTACCACATAAAAGGTTAGTATATAAAATGAGAATGCTCGGACTGGGAGAAAACTTCTGTAAGTGGGTAAGTAACTGGCTCAATGATAGAAAACAGAGGGTGGTTATTAACGGTACATACTCAGATTGGGTCACTGTCACTAGTGGAGTACCTCAGGGGTCAGTATTGGGCCCTATTCTCTTCAATATATTTATTAATGATCTTGTAGAAGGCTTGCATAGTAAAATATCAATTTTCGCAGATGACACTAAACTGTGTAAAGTAATTGAAGAGGAAAGTATACTACTACAGAGGGATCTGGATAGATTGGAGGCTTGGGCAGATAAGTGGCAGATGAGGTTTAACACTGACAAATGTAAAGTTATGCACATGAGAAGGAATAATGCAAGTCACCCGTACATACTAAATGGTAAAACACTCGGTAACACTGACATGGAAAAGGATCCAGGAATTTTAATAAACAGCAAACTAAGCTGCAAAAAACAGTGTCAGGCAGCTGCTGCCAAGGCCAATAAGATAATGGGTTGCATCAGAAGGGGCATAGATGCCCGTGATGAGAACATATTCCTACTACTTTACAAATCATTAGTCAGACCACACATGGAGTACTGTGTACAGTTCTGGGCTCCAGTGAACAAGGCAGACATAGCAGAGCTGGAGAGGGTCCAGAGGAGGGCAACTAAAGTAATAACTGGAATGGGGCAACTACAGTACCCTGAAAGATTATCAAAATTAGGGTTATTCACATTAGAAAAAAGACGACTGAGGGGAGATCTAATTACTATGTATAAATATATCAGGGGTCAGTACAGAGATCTATCCCATCATCTATTTATCCCCAGGACTGTGACGAGGGGACATCCTCTGCGTTTGGAGGAAAGAAGGTTTGTACACAAACATAGAAAAGGGTTCTTTACGGTAAGAGCAGTGAGACTATGGAACTCTCTGCCTGAGGAGGTGGTGATGGTGAGTACAATAAAGGAATTCAAGAGAGGCCTGGATGTATTTCTGGAGCGTAATAATATTACAGGCTATAGCTACTAGAGAGGGGTCGTTGATCCAGGGAGATATTCTGATTGCCTGATTGGAGTCGGGAAGGAATTTTTTATTCCCCTAAAGTGAGGAAAATTGGCTTCTACCTCACAGGGTTTTTTTGCCTTCCTCTGGATCAACTTGCAGGATAACAGGCCGAACTGGATGGACAAATGTCTTTTTTCGGTCTTATGTACTATGTTACTATGTTACATTATACCGAATACTTAGCAAAAAAAAAAAAAGAAAGAAAGACCCCTACTCTTCCCCGTATTGGACACATCACAGCCCCCCCAACCAACCCCCCCAACCCAACCTACCCCCCCAACCCAACCCAACCTACCCCCCACTCCAAGTAATCCACCGCAAAAAGCAGCAGATCTCTTGCCTATGACCATCCCCACCCCTCCACTCAACGGCCCAACCGCTGCTTAAAGAGAGAACAGAGAGAATCGAAAACATCGACTATAAACTATTGATCCCTTGTTCCCGCCAGAGCAATTGGATCACATATCATTTCGTTCAAGCCACTCCGCAGCTTTGTCCGGTGTATCAAAAAAAACAGTTGTGTCTTTGAAAATAATCCGGAGTTTGGCTGGGAAGAGAAGTGAATACTTAATCTCCCTTTCTCTTAATCTCTTTTTAACAGTATTAAAGGAGCGTCTCTTTTCTTGAACATCTTTTGAGAAATCTGGAAAGAAGGCCAGTCTATTTCCATCATGGAGAACAGGGGGGCATTCCCTCGCCCATCTCAGTACTATGTCCCTGTCTCTTGACGTCAGCATTTTTGCGATGAGGGTCCGTGGTTGTCTCCCCGGAATTAATTTACCGCCTGGAACTCGGTGGGCTCTTTCTACTAAAAAAACGGATGAAAAATGTTCTCTCCCGAAATTTTCAAGAATCAACGTCTGTATAAGGGCTCATTCAGACGGCCGTATGCTGTCCGCAAAAATACTGAATGCTATCCGTTTTTTTGCGGACCTGCAAAAAAACGGATAGCATTCAGTATTTTTGCGGACCCATAGACTTCAATGGGGCCATGTCCTGATTTTCACGGACAAGTATAGGACATGTTTCATTTTTTTTTTGCGGATCCGCAAAAAAACGGATAGCATTCAGTATTTTTGCGGACAGCATACGGCCGTCTGAATGAGCCCTAAATTGAGTGGGGTTCCTGTCTTCAGCACCCGCTGGGATCCCAAGGATTCTTACATTGCATCTGCGAGATCTATCTTCCAGATCCGCCACCTTTTTTTTAAGAAGGTTAAAATCTGTCTTAAAGTTGGACATCTCTGTGTTTAATTCTTTGTATTCATTTTGAATAGTAACCATAGAGTTCTCCACGTTCTTATCCCTATCTCAGATTTTGGACAGATCGTCCCTAATCAGTCCCACATCAACTTGAATTGCGCCAAGTTGGGTTGTAATGGCCTGTATTAGGTTCCCATTCTGCTTTACTGCGAGTAGGATTTCTGTTAATGGCGAGGGATTGGGGTTGGGATTGATAGCATCTTCTCTGTCCTTTCCCTCCTCCCCTGTGGGGTTCCCAGAATCCCTTTGTACTTCAGCTTCCATCACTTCAGAATTCCCATTCTTTTTTAAACTGCAGTCTTTTTGCCCGCCTCTGGTGTTGACCCTGGGGGACCTCAGAAATTGGTCTATTTTCCCTCCTTTGGAGAATTTAGTGGCCGACTTCTGCCCAGAAAGATCGACAGAACACCTGCTTGCCTTGGGTGCCATTTTCCCCCTTTTCTTTTTTTCCTTTTTTCTTTCCCCCCCCTTTGGTTTATTTTTTTTGTTTGTTTGTATTTTTATTTTCCCCCCTTTCCCCCAAACACTCCTTTTCCTTCCTTCTCTTTAGGAGGATTTTTTATATTTTTTTTCCCGTCCTTCCCCCCCCACAGAGTCCAATGCTTTTCTGTGGATGGAATGTGCTGTATAGACTATAAGGTCAAAAAAACAAACAAAAAAAACACATTAACCACCTCAGCCCCCCCTCCCCCCC
Organism: Bufo bufo; assembly: GCF_905171765.1. NCBI lineage: Eukaryota > Metazoa > Chordata > Amphibia > Anura > Bufonidae > Bufo > Bufo bufo. The sequence continues at coordinate 86,092,704 of NC_053390.1, forward strand.
CCCCTAGCTTAAACACCCTTAATGACCAGACCACTTTTTACAATTCTGCACTACACTACTTTCACGGTTTATTGCTCGGTCATACAACTTACCACCCAAATGAATTTTACCTCCTTTTCTTCTCACTAATAGAGCTTTCATTTTGTGGTATTTCATTGCTGCTGACATTTTTACTTTTTTTGTTATTAATCGAAATGTAACAAAATTTTTGCAAAAAGATTTCATTTTTCAGTTGTAAAATTTTTATTTTTTGTCACAAGTTAGCCGAATATGATGATTTTTTTTAATTTATTTTTTTCCTTACAAAGTCTCATATTCCACTAACTTGTGACAAAAAATAAAAACTTCCATGAACTCAGTATGCCCATCACGAAATACCTTGGGGTGTCTTCTTTCCAAAATGGGGTCACTTGTGGGGTAGTTATACTGCCCTGGCATTTTAGGGGCCCTAATGCGTGAGAAGAAGTCTGGAATCCAAATGTGTAATAAATGCCCTGTAAAATCCTAAAAGTACTCATTGGAATTTGGGCCCCTTTGCCCACCTAGGCTGCAAAAAAGTGTCACACATGTGGTATCGCCGTACTCAGGAGAAGTAGGGCAATGTGTTTTGGGGTGTATTTTTACATATACCCATGCTGGGTGAGAGAAATATCTCTCTAAAAGTCAACTTTTCCCATTTTTTTATACAAAGTTGTCATTATAGAGAGATATTTCTCTCACCCAGCATGGGTATATGTAAAAAGACACCCCAAAACACATTGCCCAACTTCTCCTTAGTACAGCGATACCACATGTGTGACACTTTTTTGTAGCTTAGGTGCGCAAAGGGGCCCAAATTCCAATGAGTATCTTTTAGGAGGGCATTTGGATTCCAGACTTCTTCTCACGCTTTAGGGCCCCTAAAATGCCAGGGCAGTATAAATACCCCACATGTGACCCCATTTTGGAAAGAAGACACCCCAAGGTATTCCGTGAGGGGCATGGCGAGTTCATAGAACTTTTTATTTTTTGTCACAAGTTAGCGGAAAATGATGATTTTTTATTTTTTATTTTTTTTCCTTACAAAGTCTCATATTCCACTAACTTGTGACAAAAAATAAAAACTTCCATGAACTCACTAAGCCCATCACGAAATACCTTGGGGTGTCTTCTTTCCAAAATGGGGTCACTTGTGGGGTAGTTATACTGCCCTGGCATTTTAGGGGCCCTAATGCGTGAGAAGAAGTCTGGAATCCAAATGTGTAATAAATGCCCTGTAAAATCCTAAAAGTACTCATTGGAATTTGGGCCCCTTTGCCCACCTAGGCTGCAAAAAAGTGTCACACATGTGGTATTGCCGTACTCAGGAGAAGTAGGGCAATGTGTTTTGGGGTGTATTTTTACATATACCCATGCTGGGTGAGAGAAATATCTCTCTAAAAGTCAACTTTTCCCATTGTTTTATACAAAGTTATCATTATAGAGAGATATTTCTCTCACCCTGCATGGGTATATGTAAAAAGACACCCCAAAACACATTGCCCAACTTCTCCTGAGTACAGCGATACCACATGTGTGACACTTTTTTGCAGCCTAGGTGCGCAAAGGGGCCCAAATTCCAATGAGTATCTTTTAGGAGGGCATTTGGATTCCAGACTTCTTCTCACGCTTTAGGGCCCCTAAAATGCCAGGGCAGTATAAATACCCCACATGTGACCCCATTATGGAAAGAAGACACCCCAAGGTATTCAGTGAGGGGCATGGCGAGTTCATAGAACTTTTTATTTTTTGTCACAAGTTAGTGGAAAATTATGATTTTTTTTATTTTTATTTTTTCCTTACAAAGTCTCATATTCCACTAACTTGTGGCAAAAAATAAAAACTTCCATGAACTCAATATGCCCATCACGAAATACCTTGGGGTGTCTTCTTTCCAAAATGGGGTCACATGTGGGGTATTTATACTGCCCTGGCATTTTAGGGGCCCTAAAGCGTGAGAAGAAGTCTGTAATATAAATGTCTAAAAAAATTTACGCATTTGGATTCCGTGAGGGGTATGGTGAGTTCATGTGAGATTTTATTTTTTGTCACAAGTTAGTGGAATATGAGACTTTGTAAGAAAAAAATAAATAAAATCAATTTCCACTAACTTGTGCCAAAAAAAATGTCTGAATGGAGCCTTACAGGGGGGTGATCAATGACAGGGGGGTGATCAGGGAGTCTATATGGGGTGATCACCACCCTGTCATTGATCACCCCCCTGTAAGGCTCCATTCAGAGGTCCGTATGTGTTTTGCGGATCCACGGATCCATGGATCGGATCCGCAAAACACATACGGACGTCTGAATGGAGCCTTACAGGGGGGTGATCAATGACAGGGGGGTGATCAGGGAGTCTATATGGGGATGGGGTGATCACCCTCCTGTCATTGATCACCCCCCTGTAAGGCTCCATTCAGACGTCCGTATGTGTTTTGCGGACCCGATCCATGGATCCGTGGATCCGCAAAACACATATGGACCTCTGAATGTAGCCAGCCTTACAAGGGGGTGATCAATGACAGGGGGGTGATCAGGGAGTCTATATGGGGTGATCACCCCCCTGTAAGGCTCCATTCAGACGTCCGTATGTGTTTTGCGGATCCGATCCATTGATCCGTGGATCCGCAAAACACATACGGACGTCTGAATGGAGCCTTACAGGGGGGTGATCAATGACAGGGGGGTGATCAGGGAGTCTAATATGGGGTGATCAGGGGTTAATAAGGGGTTAATAAGTGACGGGGGGGGGGTGTAGTGTAGTGGTGTTTGGTGCTACTTATTACCGGCGCGTCCACCCAGAACAACAGGGCCGCCGCAAAGACGCAATCCTGCGTACGGCGGTCCTGTAGTGGGTCCTTTTTTTTTTTTTTTTTTAAATAGTTAGTGGGTTAGCGGATAAATGAGAAGTCAATTAGGATAATGGTTTAACAATCTCACCAGTCTTCGGTACCAATGTGATGGTGCCCAGGTACCCAGGTGGAAAAGGCAGGGGGACGCTCTTCAGAAGCTTGAAAACTGCAGACAATCGTGGAGAAAGGAGGACAGCGCACGCTGTCGGATTCTCTATAAGCAGAGAGACTCATTAGAGAATTGGATTAAGATATGGGCTGACTGGAAGTGATGAGTTAACTGTTTCTCTTTTTCTTTTTTCCCCCCCCCCCCTCTCTTCTCTTTCTTCTCCCCTTCCTTCCCAGGTACATGGGGGGGGCTGGACACATCACAGGGGGAGGGGAGGGTGGGAAACGGGGGTTAAGGGTAAAGTGGTAACAAATAATTATATTATTACATCAAGTTGAAGCTTGTTTCTCTTTTCATCTTTTGTATTGCTTTGGTATATTAATAAAGGTGTTAAAAAGGGAAGAAAAAAAAAGGAGAAAGGAAAAGAAAAAAAAAAAAAAAGTCTGAAGATATTCAACGAAGTCTCACGAGACTTCGGACATATCGAATTTCACCTCTGCAGAGTCCATACATCTGAATGCTGTATGGAGACGGGTCTCCGTACAGCGTTCAAATGAAGTTTTGAACGAAGCGACTTCGTCTCTATGATCCGAAGAGCGCTTCGCTCAACACTATTGATGACCTATCTTGACAACAGGCCATCAATTCAAATTACAGGACAACTCTTTTAAGAAAGGACGCAACGCCATTCATTAATGTACCTATTACGATGTCTGTTCATGTGGTCCTTGTATGCCATGTGGGCTGGTTGCCGGATACTGGTAGTGTGTATCTAGGGCCATGTGTCAGTGTGGCAATGCATAATCATCTCTGTTTTGGGCATACTGGCCACGGTTACTTTGTGGTGTGAAGATGACCATTGATTTGTCTCTCCTCTCTGTTCTGTTCAGCAAGGCAAGGGTTAATTGTTCTTGCTTGCTGTATGTTCTGTTCAATGTAAAGTTTAATGCCTCTTTCTGCTTGTTTGCACCTGCGGGTGCTTTGGGCTAATGAGCTCAGCTATTAGTTCTGTCTGTGTATCCTGCCCCTTGGCCGAGCAACAGTTTCTGTATTTGAGTCTGTTGCTCTGTTCTCTGTCCAGTCTTTGCCAGTCTGGCCAGTTTGTAGGACTGGCCTGTTCATGCCGTGATTTGTCTGTACCCCGCTTGTTTGGTCTCAGTTTAGTTTTGTTAATTTTTTGTCATCTGGTCTGCTCTTGTTCCAGTCTACCTGTTGTGCTGTTCCAGAGATCTGTTTTTAGTCTTAGTTCCTGTTCATACTGTGCCTGTGGTTTTCTGCATTTCCTGATCATGCCTGTGTTCCTGACTCATAGGGTCTGCTGCTAAGTACACCAAAACCATCCCAGGAGGTAGCAGTCTGGTCGCTAACCCGCAGTGAAGTCCACACCCCTGTGTAAGGCCTCTTTCACACAAACGATACGGATTGTGTACTGATGCGTTCAGTGAAACTCGCACCCTTTCGCAAGCAAGGAGGTGAGCTAGCCCAGTGAAAGATTTTAGGTTTGGGCCTGCAGGTGAGCTGACCCTCCCTGAAGAGGGACATGAGGAGATCTTGTGCACTGATTCCCAAACTCCTCAGCATCCACAGTCAGAAGAAGATGAGAGTGGGGAATGGCAATTAGTGTTTAATGAGGTGGATGATGCGGGTGCGACACAGTTGTCAATAAGTGAGGGTCTTATTTGGTCAACAACACAAGTCAGGAGGATGACCCGAGTGAGGAAGTGGAAGAGGGGTTGCTGGATGATGACCTCACTGACCCAACCTGGGTAGGTGGCAAGCCAAGTTAGGACAGTAGTACAGAGGGGGAGGGATCCACAGCACCACAACAGGCTGTGGGATGGCAAAAAAGACAAGACGGTCCACACTAAATAGGCCTGCATACAGTTGTCCTTAACCCAGGCCTTTGCACCAAAGCGCAAATACCCAGCCATCCACCCACAGGCCATAGCACTTAATGCACACCTTTAAAAATAGGTGGCCCAGGAAATGTTGCCATTTAGGCCTGTGGACACTGAAGCTTTCCTTAGCCTCATGGCAGCGGTCTTCCATCGTTACTCAGTCCCCAGCCGCCACTATTTATCTTGGTGTGCCAGCCCCGCATTACACCATCAATTGTCTCCAATAACATCACCCTTGACCAACGCATTTATTATGAAGGTCCACTTAACAACTGACACATGGACAAGTGCTTTTGGCCGGGGACGCTACATGTCCGTGGCGGCACACTGGGTGAACCTTGTGGAGGCCGGGAGCAAGTCGTACCCTGGGATGGCACAGGTGCTACCAACGCCAAGAGGATTTTCACCACCACCACCTACATTAGTTTAAGCAAACCCCCCTTCTCCTACTCCTACTCCATTTCCACCTCAGAATTATCATCTTTCAGCCCCAGTCAGCCATCAGTTAGTAGCTGTAAGCAGTGTAGCACGGCAGTGGGGAGGCGGCAACAGGCCGTGCCGAAATTATTTTGCTTAGGTGAAAAACAGCACACCGCCGCAGAGACGTGACAGGGTATAAGAGACCAGACTGAGCTGTGGCTCTCACCACTCAACCTACAACCAGGCATGGTTGTTTGTTGTGTCTGATAATGGCCGTAACTTGTTGGCAGCTTTTCAGCTCGGCAAGCTCACACACATGGCAATCATACAGCTTATATGTCCCACGCACAACAAACATTCCAAACTTATACATTAATCTAAACAAAAACATAACACACGAGAGTGGAGGTAAACCAATGGGATGGCCTGTTAATTAACTTCAAAATAATCAAATAACCATAACATATTTTTAAACCCTAAACCATAAAAACAAAAAAAAATTCAACCATAAACCATAAAAACAATACAATAAATAACAATAATACAAACAAAAACAATAAAAATAATAATAAAACAAAATGTAATTGCGCAAAAATTTGAACCTGACAACGCTGGCGGCAGAGTACGTAGTTCCTTGGCAAACCAAACGGGGTAGACTATGGGAAAAATATAGCAGTTCCAACAGAGGCATGACAAAACTCTCCAAGGGCCTGGACAGTTTTATGACACCCCGCTAGCACCCTCAACCTGATGAGCGGCCTAGTGTCACAAGTGTGGACATTTTTTTGAAGATGGTGAAGGAGTTCAAAGCAGACCGTGCCAGCGTCCTCAGTGATCCCTCTGTGCCTTACAACTATTGGGTGTGCAAGCTGGACACGTGACACAAACTGGCACTCTACGCCTCAGAGGTGCTGGCCTGCCCTGCCGCCAGCGTTTTGTCAGAGCGGGTATTTGTTGCTGCTGGGGGCATAATAAATGATAAGCGCATCCGTCTGTCAACTTAAAATGCTGACAGGTCAACTCTTATAAAAATGAACAAAGCCTGGATTTCCCCTGACTTCTCTACTCCACCAGATGAAAGTGGCTGAACATAAAGGAAATTTAAATGTGGTGTTTTTGATGTACTGAATTCACTGTATTCACATGCACCTCTGCCACCATAAAAAAAGGTTATATGGTTCAATCTCATCATCCATCATATCAACATGCGTTTCAGGCAGCCCTCACTCATAATGATTTGTAGGGTCAGCTCAACTGCAGGCCCTCACATATGATTGGTAGGGTCAGCTCACCTGCAGGCCCTCACATATAATGTTTTAGAAGGTCAGCTCACCTGCAGGTCCTCACATATAATGTTTTAGAAGGTCAGCTCACCTGCAGGCCCTCACATATAATAATTTTTTAGGGTCAGCTCACCAGCAGGCCCACACATAATGATTTGTAGGGTCAGCTCACCTGCAGGCCCTCACATCGAATGTTTTAGAGGGTGAGCTCAACCGTAAGGCCCTCACATATAATGTTTTAGAGGGTCAGCTGAACGGAAGGAACTAGAAAAGAATATTCTTTAAGGTTAGCTGACCGGAAGGCCATTTCAAATAATGTTTTTGAGTGTTAGAGCAACTGTAGGCCCTCTGCTACATTATTTTACTCAGTTTCATTGCGCACAGGACCTGCGTGCACCATCAGCAACATGGCCCCTACATGCCGCCTTCATAATATCAAATGTTATATAAGCTTCAAAGTATGTCACACGTACAGTAGCGTAGGATTTGTAAGTGTATGTGCAAATAAAGAAAAATAACTATTTGGGATGCGCACACATTACACTGGAGATGTAGCCCTTATAATGTCACAGACTAGCATACACCGTGTATGGATAAAGTAGAGTATATGTCATTGATAGGGATCAAACGCACACACAGTAGATGTGGCACAAAGTATTTAAATTAGCGCTGCAGACACTGTTTTCTGATGTAGTACAGTATTGGTCACAGAAAGACAAAGACTTTGAACTATAACATTAAGCCCAGATTTGTAAAAATTTGACCTAAAGAAACCCGTTTCAGATGGCATACTGTATACAGTACAGACCAAAAGTTTGGACACACCTTCTCATTCAAAGAGTTTTCTTTATTTTCATGACTATGAAAATTGTAGATTCACACTGAAGGCATCAAAACTATGAATCAACACATGTGGAATTATTTACATAACAAACAAGTTGTGAAACAACTGAAAATATGTCATATTCTAGGTTCTTCAAAGTAGCCACCTTTTGCTTTGATTACTGCTTTGCACACTCTTGGCATTCTCTTAATGAGCTTCAAGAGGTAGTCCCCTGAAATTGTTTTCACTTCACAGGTGTGCCCTGTCAGGTTTAATAAGTGGGATTTATTGCCTTATAAATGGGGTTGGGACCATCAGTTGCGTTGAGGAGAAGTCAGGTGGATACACAGCAGATAGTCCTACTGAATAGACTGAATAGAATTTGTATTATGGCAAGAAAAAAGTAAAGAAAAACGAGTAGCCGTCATTACTTTAAGAAATGAAGGTCAGTCAGTCAGCCGAAAAATTGGGAAAACTTTGAAAGTAAGGGCTATTTGACAATGAAGGAGAGTGATGGGGTGCTGCGCCAGATGACATGGCCTCCACAGTCACCGGACCTGAACCCAATCGAGATGGTTTGGGGAGAGCTGGACCGCAGAGTGAAGGCAAAAGGGCCAACAAGTGCTAAGCATCTCTGGGAACTCCTTCAAGACTGTTGGAAGACCATTTCAGGGGACTACCTCTTGAAGCTCATCAAGAGAATGCCAAGAGTGTGCAAAGCAGTAATCAAAGCAAAAGGTGGCTACTTTGAAGAACCTAGAATATGACATATTTTCAGTCATTTCACACTTGTTTGTTATGTATATAATTCCACATGTGTTAATTCATAGTTTTGATGCCTTCATAGTCATGAAAATAAAGAAAACTCTTTGAATGAGAAGGTGTGTCCAAACTTTTGGTCTGTACTGTATGTGACAGAAAAAAACACGCTATGGACACTAGATTATGCCCAGATTACTAAAATTTGAACAAAATAAACCCTTTTCGGATGGCGTACTGTATATGTCACAGAAAACAACACACTATGGACACTAGATTAGGCCCATATTTGTTAAATTATACCTAAAGAAACCCTTTTCGGATGGAGTACAGTATATGTCACGGATGTGTATGTAACGCACACACTATAGACAATAAATGTGGAGCTGATTATTTGAATTTACGCAAAAAAACACAGTCTGCGGATGATGTACAGTATAAGTCAGTAATAGGTATTAAAAAAAAATATCTTGCTGCTCTTAAACACACACACACAGTAGTCCTTAAAAGGACTTTGGGGTCTTTGAAAAGCTTTTGTTAGCTTTTTTTGAATTTTTTCAAATATTTGCACCATACAAACACAAAAGGTATTGTAGTGCAGATGTGACAATTAACGGCAGACACCGTTGACATAAAAATTGTGGATATATTATGGGAAAAAGCATGTTTTCTGTATTTAATATTTTTTGTCAAAATCTGGACCTGACAACCACAAAAGGTATTGAATTGCAGCTGATTCCATTCAGGGATTACATAGACAGCAAAAATATGTTGAGATTATGAAAAAAAAAATATTGTTTTCTGTATTTAATTTTTTGGCCTACATAAGGCCCTGACAACCTGCTAATGCTTCGAAATGCAGATCACACAATTAACGCATTACACTGTAGACAGCAAAAATGTGGTCAGATTCTGGAAAAAAATACTTTTTTCTATATTTAAAATTTTGGCCTGGATATGGCCCTGACAACCTTTATTTTTGCCCTGGATATGGCCCTGACAACCTTTATTTTTCCCCTGGATAAGGCCCTGATAAATAGCAAATGCTTCAAAATGCAGATCACACAATTAACGCATTACACCGTAGACAGCAAAAATGTGCTAAGATTCTGTGAAAAAAATACTTTTTTCTGTATTTAAATTTTTGGCCTGGTTATGGCCCTGACGACCTTTATTTTTGCCCTGGAAAAGGCCCTGACAACCAGCAAATGCTTTGAAATGCAGATCACACAATTAACGCATTACATCGTAATTAGACGTAGATTCTGGGAAAATTGTATTTTTTTTCCCACTTTTTCCCAATATATGGCCCTGAAACCACAGACGGTGTTCAAATGCAGAGCACTGAGATTAACGGATTAAACTACAGACAGCAAAAATGTGGTCAGATTCTGAAAAAAAAGTGCAACTTTGCACTTTCAAATTGCTGCCAACACACACAATAGTCGTTAAAAGGACTTTTGGGTCTTTGAAACGTCTTTAAAATGAGTGATTTGCGATCAAATTCTCCCTACACTCTCTGTCCCTTCCTACCAGCAGCTCTCCCTGACTCGCAATGAGTGGAACCCGCGTGACCAGGTGCTATATAGCACCCAATGACGCTTTCCGGCCAGCCAATCACTGTAATGCCAGTAGAAAACATGGCTCCTGGCATTACAGTGATGGCAGTACTTACCTGCACGTTTATTGGCTGCTTAGCAGGCGCCAAACGTGCGGGGAGGAGACTCGAGCAGCGCTTGAGCACATGGGGTACTCGGCCGAGAACCGCCTTGTGCCGAGCATAGCGATGCTCGAGCTGAACAAGTATTCGGCCAAGCATGCTCGATAATTTAATGATTTTCCTAGTTTATGACGTAAAGTCATGATTTTATTAAAGACACGGAGGCGAGTATTGCAATCTCTTCCTTTACTAAATTCCATAGCAGCAAGAAGAGTAACCATGGTAACAAAAGAAACACCCCTAAGGGTAACCCCTCCCTCCCATCAGTCCATAAGTAGCCCATCCTCAGAGACCACTTCCTCTTTCTTTGTCAACTGCAACATAAACTAACGACCACAAGCCACTGGAATCTCTCAAACCGGTTCACTCCAACGGGAGACGACCATAACTCCGAACCAAACTTGCCAGGAGCTGCACAGATACGCACCATGATCGTGAGCATCAACCTAGGAGAAAAGGGAAACAAACAGCATGGTAATCTCAGTTCAAAGAATAATGTAAAAATAACAATCGCACAAAAGCCAAAATAAAATTGGCCAATACCAAATGAAATAAATACATAATCCACAAGGGAAAAAATAATCTCAGATACATAAAATAGCATATACTGTATAAAATTATATAAAAAGGAAAACCACACTTAAAGGGAGGGAAGGGAGGGCAATACTCGCCTCCGTGTCTTTAATAAAATCATGACTTTACATCATAAACTAGGAAAATCATTAAATTTTATCACAAGACACGGAGGCTTCATATTGCAAGTTCAAAGCGAAGAAATAACTGACGAAAAAGCATGAGGACCAGGCCTAAAATAAAAATCCCTAAAAGTAGAGGCCCTGGACCAGTCCGCTAGTCTCAATATATCTTCCAAACGGGCTCCCGAGACTGCCATAGACGTAGCGGAAACCCCTCGCACCGAATGAGCTGTAAAGACAGAAGTATCGATGCCCGCCAGAGACAGAATCCACTTGACCCAACGAGACAGAGTAACACTTGTAACCGGAGCAAAAGGTCTGCGAAAGGACACAAAGAGTTGTGGCGAGTCCCTAGGCCGAAGGGGAGAAGTCCGAGAGAGGTACTCCCTAAAACAGGAAACCGGACAAACCGCGGGAGAATCAGAAAAAGAAGGATAGGAGACAGAAGTAATACCCGTCTTGGTACGTCGAGAGATATTGAACGACACCCCATCGGGGGTGAACGAAACCGCATCAAAGTCCAAGGCACGGACATCCGAAACGCGCTTACAAGACACCAGGCAAAATAAAGTGACAAGTTTTGCCGAAAGCTGACGTAACGAAAGTTCCGAATTAGAAGGCCAACGAGAGAAGAATTCAAGGACCAAGGACACATCCCAAAGAGAGGAGAACCGAGGTCTAGGAGGCCTAGAGAGACGAGAACCCTTAAGCAACCGGCGTACCAGAGGGTGCTGGCCTGCCGGAAGACCCGAGAAACCCAGGTGACGGGAAGAAATAGCTGACCTGTACAAATTAATCGTACGATAGGCCTTGCCATCCTCGAAGAGGGAGGACAGAAACTGTAAAACATCCTCTACAGCAGCTGTAACGGGATCCAGGTTCCGTTCCAAGCACCAACGAGACCAAGATCCCAAAGCTTGTACTCCCTATTGCTTTCTCAATCAGGGTGGCACCATGAAGATACGCAGTTTGGTTGTGGTGTCTTAATCCTAGATGTTCCTCTGTGGGCACTGTTCTTCTGCGTCTTTCCGGTTCTCTTCTTTTTTCTTTTGTTTTTGGTGCCTTCCGGGATGAGAAAAGGTTTGGGGAGCTGGGCCCTAATAGTAACAACTGTTTTTAATAAAATTGTTTCTTGAGCTTGCCCCGGCCGGTGGCACAGCTCGTGGTTTAAAAGAAGCCGCTTGTTCGCGCTCGCTCGGAGCGCTGCGTGACGTCACGGCAGTGGCTACGGTGGACCAGGAGGACCAAAGTTTTCTCCAACGCGTTTCGATTAGTTCGCTAATCTTCGTCAGGGATGAATCCTCTGTCTCCTGATGCTACTTTTAAAGGTATGTGACTCCTCCCTTCTCCCCTTTTGTTGATAATAAATTTGATTGCATTGCGGGAGAACTCATGGAACATGCGTTCCTATTCGTTTATTATGCCATGTTCTCCCATGTCACCTGACAGTGTCTTTTCTACTTTTAATCCCCTGGGTATGATGTCCCATTCAAGGTATTTCTCTAATGAGGTAATTTCCCAAAGGTCCTTCATCTCGAGAATTAGTAGTTGTTCTAATTCTCTGAGTGTGTCCTTCACATATGTGAACTGTATGCCATTGTCTTGATTGAATACTTCGGATTGTCTTTTGTATGAACCAAAGAAGGTTTGTACCCTCTGTATTCTGTCTTTTCTGTCCCACCATAATTTTGACATTATTTCTTTATGTCGTAGGTGTATTTTACTTTTGTTGTCAGTGTTGTTGTCTCCACGTTTGATCTTCTTCTTAGTTGGTTTTAGTCCTATTGGGCTGTCTGAATTTGTGTGGCAGTATATATTCCACACTAATCTGTTTCTTATATAGTTCCTTATTTTTATTTTATTTAATTTTTTATTTAATTTTTATTTGTAATTTTATATTTATTTGTATTTTTATTTATTTTTTGTTTTTATTTGTGTAAAATTGGTCTGTTCGAATCGTTTTGTTTTGTTTTGGAATTATAGGGTAGTTTATTTGTGTGCAGCTGGCCTAGGTGTGTTGGCGATATGTGGTAAAGGTAAAACAGTAGTAATACACCGGCGCTTGCACTGAGTTAAACTGACGCAGCGGTACTGCAACGGTATCGCCACCGTTGGATATCAAATAAATGATGTATGCAATGTGTATGTAGGTACTGCGCGACTGGGGTATCGAAATAGTTAAAAAAGACAAAAGAGGAGGAGATTTTATCAAGAAAATGTCCAGATCAGAAAGCCGCTGGATATTCAACTTGAACACTCTGGTACCCTCGGGTCTTAACTCAGAGATAGAACTATTTGCCTTCAACTAACACATCAATCAAGCAAGCCAGGGATGTAGGAATTAGGGAAGGGAGGACTCACATACCTTTAAAAGTAGCATCAGGAGACAGAGGATTCATCCCTGACGAAGATTAGCGAACTAATCGAAACGCGTTGGAGAAAACTTTGGTCCTCCTGGTCCACCGTAGCCACTGCCGTGACGTCACGCAGCGCTCCGAGCAAGCGCGAACAAGCGGCTTCTTTTAAACCACGAGCTGTGCCACCGGCCGGGGCAAGCTCAAGAAACAATTTTATTAAAAACAGTTGTTACTATTAGGGCCCAGCTCCCCAAACCTTTTCTCATCCCGGAAGGCACCAAAAACAAAAGAAAAAAGAAAAAAGAAGAGAACCGGAAAGACGCAGAAGAACAGTGCCCACAGAGGAACATCTAGGATTAAGACACCACAACCAAACTGTAAGTGCCTGTTATAACCACTGCGTATCTTCATGGTGCCATCCTGATTGAGAAAGCAATAGGGAGTACAAGTCGCGCAGTACCTACATACACATTGCATACATCATTTATTTGATATCCAACGGTGGCGATACCGTTGCGGTACCGTTGCGTCAGTTTAACTCAGTGCAAGCGCCGGTGTATTACTACTGTAAGATCCCAAAGCTGCCCGGTAGGCCCGAATGGTACCGGGGGCCCAAGCACTCTCCAGGAGGAATCTAGTTGTCTCCGATATTCCAGCGATGTCCCAGCGACCCCCGAGATCCTGCACGCCAGAAGACGAAGCGTGCCGTCCAACAGAAGGGGATGGTGCTGACCCAGTGGACCCAACAGAAGATCCGGCCGTGACGGAAGAAGATGTGGGTCCGCAATCAACAACTCCAACAGCTGTGGGAACCAAGTCTCTGGACGCCAAAATGGGACTACCAGAACCAATTCCGCCACCTGGCGACGCACCTGAGATAACACCCGGGGTATCAAGGCGAAAGGAGGAAAGGCATATAAGAGGGTGCCTGACCAATCCTGGAGAAGGGCGTCCACTGCCTCCGACCGAGGATCCGGCCTCCAACTGTAATACCTGGGCAGCTGGGCGTTCCAACGAGAAGCAAAGAGGTCCAAGGAGAACGGGCCCCAAAGGGATTCGATGGAGGAGAACACCGTCGAATCCAACTTCCAGTCGCTGAAGTCCGAGATGTAACGAGAACTCCAATCTGCGTGGACATTGAGAAGACCTGGAATATACTCCGCCACCACTGTGACTCCTTTGTCCAGACAATAGGACCAGAACTCCTTCGCCAGATGTGTCAACATTGCTGACCGAGTGCCGCCCATGGAGTTCACATAACGCACGGCCGAAACGTTGTCCATCCTGAGCCGTACACAAGCCTTGACCTTGCCGTTGACGAAGCTCTGAATCGCAAAGGACCCCGCCAGAAGTTCCAACGCGTTGATGTGCAGAAAAGATTCCGACGTTGACCAAGGTCCTCCGGTGGACACGCCATTGCAGCGAGCACCCCATCCCTGCAGGCTGGCGTCCGACTCTATTACCATGTCCGGCTGAGGGCCCACGATCGCCTTGCCATTCCACGCGTCGAGATTGTGGATCCACCACGTCAGCTCGTCTCTGGTGTCTTGATCCAGGATCACCGACTCCCCATAGGAGGCACCCGCCTGTAGATGGGCAATCTTTAGACGTTGAAGCGCTCGATAATGGAGCGGAGCTGGAAAAACCGCCTGAATTGAGGCAGAAAGAAGACCCAAAACACGGGCCAAGTGACGAAGGGAAATCTGAGGCAATCGAAGGGTGTGGCGCAACTCCTTGCGGATGGAACGCACCTTGGCCATCGGAAGACAAAGAGTGCGAGTGACAGAGTCCACCCGGAACCCCAAGAACTCCATGGACCTGGATGGTTGAAGACAAGATTTCTCTTGATTGATAACAAACCCCAGATCGGTGAGAAGGGAGATGGACAACCGCAGATGTGCTAGAAGAGTGGGTGGATCCTGGGCAATAAGGAGCATGTCGTCCAGATAGATTATCAGACGGACACCCTGACCCCGAAGCCATGAAACCACCGGCTTCATAAGTTTGGTGAAACACCATGGGGCCGACGACAGGCCAAACGGGAGGCAAGTGAACTGCCATATCTGCTCCCCCCACAGAAAACGTATGAGGTCCCTGGACTGACTGGCAACCGGTACCGTGAGGTAGGCATCCTTCAAATCGAGTTTGACCATCCACTCCCCTGGAAGGAGAAGGTCCCTGAGAAGATGTATGCCTTCCATTTTGAAGTGGCGGTAACGTACATAAACGTTCAGATTCTTCAAATTTTTCACCGGCCGAAACTGTCTCCCTTTCTTTTCCACTAGGAAAATATCGCTGATCACTCCCCCATGGGGGCATGGAGCTCTTTCTATGGCTCCTTTTTCCAGAAGGGACAAGAGTTCCGCGGCTATGAGCTTGCGAGACTCTAGAGAGCATGCTCGTGGCCTGAAGGGAGGAAGGCAAAGTGGAACGTCTATCAGCTCGATCTGAAAACCCCTGATGGTGGACAACACCCATGGGTCGGAGGTGATGTGAGTCCAAGCATGTAAAAAATGTTGGAGCCTGCCCCCTATGCATAGGGAAGACGACAGAGGATAAACATGAGGACTTACCAAACAGACGTCGGGAACCAGGAGCTCCCCTGAAACCTCTGGACCTCCCGAAGGCGCCTCTGGACGGGAAGAATGACGACTGCTGTCTCTGGTCTTGAAAACCTTGGCGCTGATTAAAGGGACCTCGACCGGTGTTACGGGTCTGAAAGTGTGACCGGCCGGACAGACGGCCCCTAGTACTGCCGGCCCTGGTAGAGACCCTACCATGAAAGACTTTGCGCATATTTGATTGCGCCTTATCCAAGGCAGTGAAGGCCCCAACAAATTTTCCTAATTCCTTGATAAAGGAATCGCCAAAAAGGAGCCCTTGCGCATTTTTGCCAGATTCGGATAAGGCCATGTTAGTTAGCTTCGGCTCTATTTTCATGAGGATAGCCTTGCTCCGCTCAATTGCTAGGGAAGTATTCACATTTCCCGTAACACAGATGGCACATTGCACCCAGCCCCTGAGCTCTTCTGGATCAATCTGTGTGCCATCCGCCCTAGCAGACTCCGCTAGATCAAAGATCTTGGTAAGTGGCCCTAAGATATCCAAGAGCTTATCTTGGCAAGCGCGCAGTGCCGAGTCAAGGCCCCTGCGAGGATTAAAGCCAGTTTTGGCCAAAAATTGGACCATTTTAGGATCCACATTAGGGGTCTCGGCTACTTTATTGGGAACCACAGGGCGTGGACACTCAGCCCTAAGCTTATTGCGGGTCTCTTTACACAATGGTGTCCTAATCCTGGCCTCCAGGTATTGAGCCACATGTGGGGAGGGAACCCACTCGGCCGACCTAGGATGGTGTAGACTGTCGGGGTCAAACATGGGTTCCCCAGACGGGTCAGTAAGGGGAGCGTCACCTACAGTGATAGCCCCAGAGGCCCCACTAGTAGACGGCCGGGACACAGGGACGTAATCGTCCACATCGGGGTCCACCCTGACACCCTCAATATCATCATCCGAACCACCCGGATGGAAACTCAAAGCCTCCTCATCAGACTCCATTTCAGAGTTATCACTAGGCTCGTGCTGAGTGCGAGCAGACTTCCACCGACGCGACTTTTCTGCCTGGCGTGGACAGGCTCGTTTGCGTGAGCTAAGCACGCTTTCATGTGATAGAACAGTGCTATCATTAACTGGGTTTCTGGAGGCAGTAGCCGCAGGTGGCGGCGCGCTGGGTGAGCTCAGAGGGATAAGGGCCTGCGAGATGGACTGGGTGACAATAGAGGACATGGATCCCATTGCAGACGCAATAGCTTGGGATATAGCCTGCTGTAAGGCCTGGGCCTGAAGATCAACAGGAGGCACAGTAAAAGCACCAGGAGCAGGGGAAGATCCCTGGGGCATGGGGACCAGAGAACTGGCTGCAGGAGGGATCGGATCCTGTGTAGGGCGAGACATACTGAATGTGAAGGAGTTAGTCACTCCAAAGAACTAATTAGGGAAAGAGAAGGGGCCGACAGAAATACCTGACCTATTTGCAGAGAGAACTCTAAAATGGCGACCGGACAAGAACGCGGCAGGGAACGTTATAATGATAAGCCCCCCACTCCGAAAAGCGTCAATAGGAGCGGAGAGGAATAGAGAGGTGCCGCCCCCAGGAGGGACCGCCCCGGGAGGCGAACCCGAATGCGGCCGAGGACACCAAGATGGCGTCGAGACAGTACGCTAGGACTACCAAGATGGCGCCCGAAATCCCGCAACTCGCGAGACTTTGGGCGCAGCAAGAAGAAGACCGCACAAACAAACCTGAAAAGGAAAGATGGCGCTGACCGAACCGAGGAGAGGAGAAAGACCGGAGCAGGAACCCGGTGAGAGGGGAAAAAGGCCAAGGTGGGGGGGGGGGGGGGGGCGGCAGTGATATGGGGAAGGCAAGAAACAAGGAGAGATCAGAAGAACGAATAAAGAAACCCCTATATAAATATATATATATATGAATAACAAAATTCGTCAGACAGAGGGCAGAAGAAACCCTTAATAAAGAAGGGAGAGACTGCCCAGAGCGGGAAAAACACCAAATACTTTTGAAAACATGGTAAAACACACAAAATGACAATTCTCAGAACACTTATGTGCCATGGAGCAGCAAAGAAAGAGGAAGTGGTCTCTGAGGATGGGCTACTTATGGACTGATGGGAGGGAGGGGTTACCCTTAGGGGTGTTTCTTTTGTTACCATGGTTACTCTTCTTGCTGCTATGGAATTTAGTAAAGGAAGAGATTGCAATATGAAGTCTTGTGATAAAATCACTAGTTTTTACATCTATTTATATGCCCTAAAATGTTCCTTCCTTTTGCAGCTGCTGCTTGGCATTGAGTAAAGCTGATCAAACTTGTAACAAGTACATCCCCGTCTTTTTTGTATAGAAATACAAATCACTAGTAATAGAAATGCTGGACCAAAGTCTGATAATTGGCGGTTTAACAAACAATTACATATCACTAGAAATGTAATGATCAACCTGCTTATCTTCTCATTTATCCACTTTCCTATCTTGTGGTTTTCCTGGTAGACAAATTTGAGATCTTAACTAAATATTCACTACTCAGTATTTATTTTTTTATTTACAAATGACTGAGCATTGAAAACATTTTACTAAAGTCATAAGATAGAACTTGAATACTTAGAGATTGTCCCAACAAATCTTGGAACTGCTGTTATATTGACCAAATATTATTTCAAATGGACTTCACTTTTTCACTTATTTTATTTTTTATTTACCAAACACACGACTACTTTCACATCTGTGTTTTCAATTCCGGTTTTGAGATCCAGCATGAGATCTTAGTTTTTGTCAATGGGGACAAAACTGATTAGAATGCGTAAGTATGCATCCGTTCTGTTATGTTGCGTTTTGGTGCCGGACACAAAACCACTGCAAGCTGCGGTTTTGTGTCCTGTCTGCAAAAGTCATTGGTGCCGGATAGGGTTTTTTTTTTTGTGAAAAAACCCTGATCCGGTGCCTATTGGGTTCCATTTCGCAAAATCTGATGCATCCGGATGTATTAAATGGCACAGATCTCAAAACCGGAATTAACAACGCAGATGTGAAAGTAGCCTAAAAAATGTCATTGTGAGTCTGAGAAGAGTTTACAAGTTAAAACTTTGCAGAACACAAATTTCCAAACCTCTCCATCATCCTTGTTCCTGACTAAAACATGTGATGTAAGCACAGTGAGGAGATTTATCAAAGCCGGGGCTAAGGAAAACTGACTTAGTTGCCCATATCAATCAGACTTCACTTTTCATTTTTCAGATCTCTTTTGGAAAATAAAAGGATCAGTCTGATTGGTTGCAGGGAAAATTCGATATCACACTAGGCCGAATTTCCTCATGCTTCGTGGTAACGAATTCATTTTCCCTAAAATGGAGTAAAAAAAATTAAATAAATCATACTTACCTCATCCAATTGCTCATGACAGGCCGGCAGCCACAATCTTGATTTACATCCCGTGTGTGGTGACGAATGATGTCATCATGGGCCGCGCAAGATTTGATGTCAGATCTGCAATCAAGATGGCGGCCGAGGAAAGCATGATGCAATTTATTTCTGGCAGATGCCGTGATCATCTATGAACGCGGCATCTCAGGGGTACAATGATGGAGGTGGGGGTGCAATCGCTGCTTCCCGTCAATGTACTCACTAACAAAGAAATGCGCTTCATGAAGTCATTCGTTACAAAGCAAATTTTTTTGCAAAATTAGAGTAAGCGGTAGTGTGGTTTAGTTCAGTTCCTCATTACAGAATACCAGGAAGTATAGAATATGACACCAATATACAGTACCTTGCAATTTAGGTGTAAAGCAGGGAGAATATCTGAAAATATTTTGCCAGGATGAAGGAACAGTCCAGTTTGATCATTTTTTGCCTAAGCGTAGGCGTTCTCTGTAGTCTGAATGGAACAGTTCTTTCCTTTCATAAAGATCCAGCTAAGGGTCCATTTAGACGTCCGTAGTGCATTGCGGTTCCGCAAGTTGAGGATCCGCAATACACCCGGCCGGCACTCCCATAGAACTGCCTATTCTTGTCCAAGCATAAAGTGCTGGGTGGGTGACTACTCCCCACGTGCCAGGCCGGGTCTTGGCAGGCTTACAAAAAACAGCCAGCACTGTCAGGTGGTGTGGATTACCTCCCTCTGACAGTGGAGGTCTGAAGACCGTGTGTCAGGCGAGCAGGCCGCCTTAAAGCCTGCAAGTGGACTTGGAGGCTGAGCATTCAGCCGGGTGCGAACTGACACCCAGGATACCAGGGGCACTTTATTTAGTTTTTCTGTGTGTGAACAAGCGCCTAGCCTGAAAAGTGACTGTTGTGTTAGGTTATAAGTGTGAATAAAGACTGAAGAGTGATTTACAACCTGGTCCTTTGCCTCTATACTGCGTCCGCTAACCTACCTACCAGAGCGAATCCCCACACCGCACATACTGCATGAATCAGGGACTGTGCACACGCCACTAAAATTCGTTTAGCAGCATGTGCAAATCCATTGGTACAGACTGTTGCAAAACTACAACTCCCAACATGCTCTGTAGGCTGTCCTGGCATCCCAGGAAATGTAGTTTTGCAACAGCTGGAGCGCCACAGGTTGGGCTCATCCATAGAACACAGCCTATTGTTTTCTTTTTTCTCTTAGCCTACTTTCACATCTGTGACTGGCTGCGTGCAGTGGTTTCTGTCCGGCTAATTCTCTGCATATTTGCCTGGTTGCAGCCGGATCTTTGCTGGACCCCATTATTGTCAATGGGGTCTGGCGGGTGGCAGTATCTGCCAATACTGAATCTGGAGAACTCCTGCCAGGACAGCCTGCCAAGGAACTCTGCTGCATATCTGAAACTAGCCTTAATTTTTGCGAAACAAATTCTCACTCAAGTCTTAACTTTCCTCCATATAATACATTTGTTGGCACGGCCCCTAACTGGCTGACTAGCTCACACAGAGTGGTTTTTAATGTAACCCCCATCATACATTGTAGGTCCACTGTTTAAAACCAGCAAGGCTGTACTGTAGGTTACACATTAAAACTCCTTGACGATTAGCTCAGCTTTGGCCTTGGGGGTATAAACATTTATTTTGCCTCATTGCAGTCAGATGGTTTTAACTAGAGATGAGCGAATTTCCGCTTATGAAATTCGTTCACACTTCGTTTGTTGAATTGCGTTATGGATTCCGTTTCCACGGACCATAACGCAATTCTATGACGGAATGCTTTTAGAGGCATTCTGTTATCCATTCCGTCATAATAGAAGTCTATGAGCTGCAAAACTGATCAGTCCTGTTTCGCAGGGAAGGACTCCTCTCCTGCATAATGGAAACGGGACGAATCCGTTTTGCAGCCCATAGACTTCTATTATGATGGAATGAATAATAAAAGAATTGCGCTATGGTCCGTGGTAACGGAATCCATAACGCAATTCACCTTTTACCAACAAACGAAGTGTCAACGAATTTTAAAATATTAAATACGCTCATCTCTAGTTTTAACCTTTACATTTTGGGCCAAGATAGCTTTACAAGTCTTTGCTTTTTTGTGGGAAGAGTTGTACTTTATATAGGTGACATGTCATACTGTGTGCATTAGTGTTAAATGGGTTGTGTCATCTCAGACAATGGGGGGCATATTGCTAGGATATGCCCCCATTGTCTGATAGGTGCAGGTCCCACACCGATCTCGAAAATGTAGCGTTGAAAGTCACGGAGGGTGCACTGCACATGTACGGCCGCCCTCCATTCATTTCTATGGGGCTGAATTGCCATAGAAATTAATGGGAGCGCCGCTCAGCTATTTTCAGTGGCCTCATAGAAATGATTGTAGGGCGGCCACCAATCATTTTACCCGCCCCTGTGATTTTCAAGGCTCCGTTTACAAGATAGGTGCGGGGCCAATAGGTGGAACTTGCACCTATCAATGGGGGCATATCCTAGCAATATGCCCTCCATTGTCTGAGATGACTCAACCCTTTTAAATTCGTAGATTTTATTTTGGGAAAAATACATTAAAAAAAATTTCTAAAAGGGAATATGTTCAGACCGCCCTGTGATGTGGGCTGTCTGGCTATACAAGGTATGAACTCCGATCGCATCACCCCCCCCCCCCCTTCGGTTGACATGATCAGCGTTGATCATGGTTAGGTTTTTCTCTGGTCACCATCACCACTGGAGCAGCAGCTGCATCGTACGTGTTTCCTGGATGCTTCATGCACAGTACTGCCAGCCACTAGTGATGCTCAAACTCATCATGTTTTCCAGTTGTACAAGGTCTATAGATTCAGATTCTAGAAATCAGTTATCCATATTGTATTCTATTCATACTGTATAAGATTACAAATCAAACACTTCTCCACTCTTCAAACAAGCCACGAAAATAAAACAGCAGCAAATTACTTCATTTCTCTTTAATGGATCTCATGACGATGATACATTTATTAAACAATTAAATTATAGCTTTTGTCGCTAGAGGAGCAAAAAACAGACATCATGACCACTTCAGTTACTCATTCTGATCTAGCATTAACATGGGATCACCGAAAACGGAGACTACCAAAACCAGTGACGGCCAATCCATTACTCTGAAACAAACAGTAAAATATAAAGTGTAATGAATGTGGATTTGCATTTACCAATACGGAGATCTAAGTGATTCAAAATGTGGCAAAAACTAAAAAAAAAAAAAAAAAAAAATATATAAAACTATAGAAACACAAATGATTTTAAAATGCAGGTCACCTAAAGTCGGTGGAAGCAGCCACAGGTCATATCAGTGGAAACTAGGCACCATCTGTATTATGCCCATTCTTGCTGATGTAACTATGTATTTAGAGATATACACATTGAACATGGTGTATGAGCTGCAGGCAGCATGTTATAGATGCTGAGCAGTGACTGACATATAGCATTGTGGGAACAGATTCAGTGAAAATTGTATTTTATTAAGTTAAATTCCTGCTCATCCTGGGCCTTGAAGTCCAGGAGGCGGTCCTATCAGTGACTGACAGCCTTCCCTCTATGACTGTGTATACAGAGACAGCTCTTTATCAGTGATAGGACCGCCTCCTGGACGTCAAAGGTCAGAATGAGCAGGAATTTAACTTCATAAAATACAAGTTATACTGAATCTTTTCCCAAAAAATTATATAGATCAATCTGCTCAGCTTCTTACGCTCTACAATATGCTGCCTGCAGCTCAAACACCATGTTCAATGTGGGCACACAACCCACTGTCTCATCTATCTATTCAATTTCAGAGAACATTTGGTAATGTTTCTTTGATACACAACCCACTATTCATCCAACAGTGAATAACCTGGTGGCTTTCATTTTTGTTTGCCAATAATATATGTGATTGACTTCTGGCTCAAATTGCCTATACTATATTCAGGACATATGACATACTAGTCATGAATTTTACCATTCCTAAGTATATCAACAACATGCCCCATCCCATGCCCATTGCAAGAAAACCCACCTGAGTTATTGAATGGAACAGTCATAGAAAGTGCTTTCTGACAGAGCATACAATAGAGCATATGTGTCCTGATGAAGACAGTTTCCTGATGCGTGGTTTCCAGGTCCGTCACAAGTTGGGGACCCTACCTCACCAGTTTCCTAGAACTAATGCGGTCATTGAGGTAGTGTTATCAGTAAAGGCCTATGTCATCGGTTATTTGCGTGATTTTGTTGGCGTTTGTTCGATTAGTGTTTGCTCGATTAATCTAGATACAACAAAACCACTAGAACGTATGGTCTAGAAATGGCGTAAAAACCGCGGAAGCCTAATGAAGAACGTACGCCTGCCCTCATTCCTTGCATGCCACATGATGTCATTTGAGTTTTAATTGCTTTCACAATTTAAAAGTTTGTTACCTGTCAAAAAATAATGATTGATAATCTGTGAACTGTAGGACTAAAGCAGCCGCCCTCCAGCGTACCGGGTCCCAATACTCTACCAGTGTTACCTTTAGGATGTGTGCATGTGGTGCAGGTGTCTTGTACCATGAAATTATCACTTCTGTAGTATATTTGATGAACCTGTAGAATATTCTACTGCTTCCACATATAGTCCTGACTACTGTAGTGATATAATGGGTCATGTGATTGTATAGGTCTTCCTCTCAGTACAGAAATGGCAAAGGCATTACAATATGTTCTGGCTCCAGCACGGTCACACCTTTGTATCGCTTGTCTTCTTGCGCCACCTTCTCATCTTTTCTGTAGCTTAGCATAAGGGCCCTTACAACGAGCCTGTGCAGCGCGAAGAGCGAGTTTGCTGTGCAGCAACAGGCCTTCCTGCGACTACACCGCCATTGTACATGTAGCTACATATACTGAAACCACATCAACGTGACAATCGGAGCAAATACAGTCTGATCAATACAATGATGAATGCTGAGAGAAATGAACATAGACTCAGGAAATGTATGGAGGGCTCTAGATTTACACCATTTGGACCTTTTACATGGGCGGATGGTTGGGAACTAAAGTTCATACAAATGTTTGTTCGATCATCGCCCTGCGGAAACAAGCCACGATCACCCGACCAATGAGCATCTTTAATGCAGCATTAAAAAGCATTGGTTGTCGACAGCACATCGCCCGGTGGAAACATGCCACTGATCACGTGACAAATGTGCATCTGCTATGTAGCATTAGAAAGCATCGGTTGTCAGCAGCACATCGCCCTGTGGATACATGCCATCGATCACCTGACAAATGAGCATCTTCTATGTAGCATTAGAAATCTTGGTTGTTGGCAGCACATCGCCCTGTAGAAACAGGAATGTGCTGCCAACAATAATGGAACTGTATTGGCCTAAACGATCCCACTAGCCATTGTCTGGGCACATACAGTGTAAATGAGCTCCAAATGCTATATTGCCAATCAGAGCTCAAATCTGCCCATGTAAAAATGGACATGCCTTAAAGACGTTGACCAAAACGTAGCTTTTGATCTTGCGCTTAATAACAAGCCAGTGAAATGGTACACGTAAAAGTACATCACATTGATGTTTCTAACATCCCACCACGTTCATCTTCAATCTTGTGCCACTTAAGATTTTATTAAAGGGACCATTGCAGTTTCACAAAATGGGAGAAATTGTTGTAACATCAGATGGGCTCCGGTCTTTACATTTTCAAAGTACAATGATTGTTGTTAAGAAAGGTCGTTTGCTACAATTAGAAATATATAAAACATTGATTGCTTTCATGTACAATAGTGGAAGGCTCCGTCTTGGCTCATAAAAAAATTGGTATCAAGGACTCAAAATACCAAATCCAATTTCGGTTTGTTTCAGCCATATAGTACCGGTCTCAGTCTAAAAATACCAAGTTCTATTATTTAAAAAAAACTGGTGGTTTTCAAAACTGTTAACACTGGCCGGTAGAGCTTTTGTTAAAAAAAAAAAAAAAAAAAAAAAAAAAAAAAAAAAAGGTAAGCTCACGAGGAGCATCTATTACTGGTAGGACTCCCGCACTTTGGACTGCAGAGCATCACAGGTCTTCTTGGCATCACCCAACAACATGGCAGTATTGGGCTTGTAGAAGATGGGATTGTCAACAGCAGCATAACCAACACCCAGAGACCTCTTCATTACAATGACCTGGACAAAGAAAAGAAGGAAAAATTACTTCAGGCCCTTCTACTAGTTAATGGAGGGGGGGGGGAGGCACTGTTTATGACCCTCACTTATTGCACCAAAATCCATCATTGTTCTCTTTGTTCATCTGCATTTACATGCGGGGAAAACATTCAGTCTGCATACGGGAATGAATGATCGTTACTATGATCTATGATTGTTCATTCCCACACGTTTCATAGTTTGTGGAGAGCACATCCCTGTTTAAGCAGAACGATGTGCTACTGGCAAACAATGATATTACGTGCCGCACTAACATGACATAATATTTGTTCTGGTAATCTGTAACTGGACCATAAAGTTTATAGTGTCAAAATATTAGACAGAATTAATACATCTGTCCCAATGTCTTTGCTCTTGAAGGTCAAGCACATTTGTGCTGAACATGGACATCCCAATGACTTAAAGGGAACCTGTCACGTTGAACATGGTGTTTGAGCTGCCGGCAGCAGGTTATAGAGCAGGAGGAGCTGAGCAAATTGATATATAAATGTTATGGGATAAGATTCAGTATAACATGTAATTTCTACATTTATATTCCTGCTCATTCTGGGCTTTGCGGTCAAGGAGGCGGTCCTATCAGTGACAGCTGTCCCTCTGTGACTGTGTATACAGAGATAGCTGTCAATCACTGGTAGGACCGCCTCCTGGACTTCAAAGCCCAGAATGAGCAGGAATTGAAATGTACAAATTACAAGTTTTACTGAATATTTTCACATAAACAAAAACATATCCATCTGCTCAGCTCCTCCTGCTCTATAACATGATGCCTGTAGCTTACATTGTATTTTCATGGTGGGAGGTTCCCTTTAAAAGTGAACTGTGTAATGCTACATTGCTCCAGCAGTGGCACTATAGGAAAACCAACCATTTAAGGCAGCCATACACATTGGTCTAAAGTTGATCAAAACAAACAATTTTAATTCAAAGAAAGATTGTTCGTGCAAGTGTTAGTACGGATCCGGCAGGCTGTTCCTCTGCCGGAATAGCCTGCCGGACAAGCCTAACGCTAGTGTGAAAGAAGCCTAACATCTGTACAGCCATGTCTGTGAAAGAAACGTTTACCTGGTGACATGCTTATTCAACTGCTGTTCAACCATCAACCAACTTCTATCTAGGCTGAGGTCACATCACCATTTAGCTTTCCGTTCTTCTGACGCATCAGAAAAACACAAACTCATCATAACTGGTGCTCAAAAAAGACAGATTAGTTATTTTAAGCGCAAACTGATGCTCAAAATAACGGATCTGCTTTTTTTTTTATTTTTTACTTTTCTGTTCTTCTGAAGTATCAGAAGAATGAAAAGCTAAATGGTGATGTTAACTCAGTCTAATGTGTATGGCCACCTTCCCAGGCAGTTTACAGCTAATCGCTGGGGACCACAGAAGCAATGTGGATGAACCTATTGTCAGGGGTCTCTTCTACCAAAAAGGGGTTTTCACAACTGACAGCCTGAAGAATTATATCAAATCCCAGTTTAAACTTCTCTTGCAACCAAGTAATGTCATGGTGTGGTTTCCTACACTTAGCAAGTGGGTACATCTTGGTTTGCTTAAATTGTTGTACCTGAAGTCCTCATTTTTACAGGACAGTATAAATATTATGTTACGGCATAAAATATATTTTTCTCCCTCCCTATGTGTCCCTCAGAATACAGTACTTGTATCATAGCATGATAATACACAGGTGACCAGCCCACAGAAATATATCAATCTACAAGGACAGGAGTACATGGACATGGCAAGAAAGGCTGGACTACTTCAGATAACTTCTCAGGATAAAACAAATACTAAATAAGGCTACTTTCACGCTTGCGTTTACATTTTCCGCTATTGAGAGCCGTTATGGGATCTCAATACCAGAGAAAAACACTTCCGCTTTGTCCCCATTCATTGTCAATTAGGACAAAATGTAACTGAACAGAACGGAGTGCTCCAAAACACGTTCCGTTTGGTTGCGTTCCCATACCGGAGAGTAAACCGCAGCAAGATGCTGAGTAAAACAGATCCGACATGACCCACAATGCAAGTCAATGGGGACAGAACTGTTTTCTCAGACAATAGAAAACAGATCCGTCCCCCGTTGATTTTCAATGGCGTTCATGAAGGATCCGTCTTGGCTATGTTACAGATAATACAACCGGATCCGTTCATAACGGATGCAGATGGTTGCATCATCAGTAACGGAAGCGTTTTTGCTGATCCCTGCCGGATCAGGCAAAAACGCAAGTGTAAAAGTAGCCTTAGTTTGTGACTCTGGTCCATACCTGCTTAGATTTCCATACTTCCAGGACGGGCATGCCAGCAATGATGGAGTTGGGATCTTCCTGGGCTGCAGAATTAACTGTGTCATTGGCACCAATCACAAGAACCAGATCAGTTTCTACAAAAGGAAGGGAGCAGATACAGTCAGCAGAGTTTATAATGTTGTAGAGCCGAGATCAGTACATGTATGGGCTCTGCCTTCCTACCACGAAAATCCTCATTGATCTCATCCATCTCCAGTACAATATCATATGGTACACCAGCCTCTGCCAGAAGTACGTTCAGCTGACCAGGCATACGTCCTGCCACTGGATGGATACCGAACCTACAAAACAACACGTAAGATGTATCAGGGACCAAGTGTCTATAGCAGAAATACAATAAGTAAATAAAAAAAACACACAGCAAAAACAATATACACTTCCTTCTTTGGAACGTAAGATGCGCTGCAGTTGATTGTGGCAAGCTAACGCTAGAAATTAATGATGCAAATAAACAGTCCTCCATGATTGTCAGTCTGCAGCACTTTCTAAATATTCCTAAAAAAGTCTTCCACAAATCTTGCTGAGTGTAAGGGGTTATTCTCCTGCTGATCTCTTCCATCTTTGGCTAGAGATCGGCTGAGAGGGCATGGCTTAATCACTTTGTTCTACAGTAGACAAGGCAGCTGTTGAGGCTCCTGGTGAAGACAGGTATCTAACAGCTGTTGAGAAGGTTGAAGAGAGATGACATATTTCTTTATATATTTCTCTGTATTGTATAGGAAATAAAATGACCAAAGGAAAGTAA
This sequence comes from Bufo bufo, assembly GCF_905171765.1. Classification (NCBI taxonomy): domain Eukaryota; kingdom Metazoa; phylum Chordata; class Amphibia; order Anura; family Bufonidae; genus Bufo; species Bufo bufo. The sequence goes on from NC_053390.1 coordinate 86,120,874, forward strand.
AAGATTAAAGGCTATGGACACCTTTGGGATTGCATTTCACTCATTTTGGGCTAAAAATAATTTTTTCAATAGGTTTTTATTAAAAATGTTCAGCCGTTTCTGAGTACAGGGTTAAAAAAAAATAATCTGTCTTTTTGCAGACTGTTGGTTTCTGTTTTCTTTGAATCCCATCATGAGGATAAACCATCAATACTGAAATCTGGGATTACCCCATTAAGATAACATCTGGCTGCAGCATTTAAGGGGGAAAAAAATATGTAAAACCACTGCCAAGAAAAACATTGAATTAAAAAAAATTAATTATTTTTCCCAAAAATGCCTTCCTTAGGGCTCATGCACACGAACGTATTTTCTTCCCGTGTCCGTTTCGTTTTTTTTTTTTCGGACTGTATGTGGAACCATCCATTTCAATGTGTCTGCAAAAAAACGGAAGTTACTGTGTGCAGTTTCCGTATGCCAATACGTCTGTTCCGCAAAAAACTAGAACAGATCCTATTGTCGGCATTATGGACAAGGATAGGACTGTTCTATTAGGGGCCAGCTGTTCCGTTCCGCAAAATACGAAATGCACACGGACATTTGACGTATTTTTTGCGGACCTTAAAATACATAGTCGTGTGCATGAGCCCTTAGGGAGATATTCTCCTAGAGTAACTTTCTATATGGATCCAGCAGAAGCAAACTCAGTGTATCTTGTAAGAAGGTACAAGGAATCTTCGTGGATGATAGGTACGTGTCACCGAGGTTCCTGGCCTCGGTGGAGTAAGAGCAGGTTTTTATGTATCAGCAGCAGTTGCTGTTTGAAACCTTGATACTTAGTATAACTGTAATAGCTGATCTGGGACGGCTCTTACTGGGAGTAGTCAAAGCGCTGGGTGGGTGACTACTCCCCATGTTCCAGGCCGGGTTTTGCCAGGCATAAAAAACAGCCAGCACTGCCAGGTGAAGAGGATTACCTCCATCTGACAGTGGAGCTCAGGAGGTCTGTGTGCTGTGATCTGAAGGCTGTGTTGGGATCCACGGCTTGAGCCGGGCTGAAGGATTCAGACCCCTGTGAGGGTGAACAGGCCGCCTAACGCCTGCCTGTGGACTTGACGAAGCAGAACTTCCAACAGGGTGTGAAGTAACACCCAGGAGAAAGGTGACGGTTTTGTATATGAACTTTTCATGTGTGTGAACGATCACCAAGCAACTTGCGTTTTTGTTTCGCTTTCACGTGTGAATAAACACCGATGTTTTGAACCAAGAACTTGTACTTTGCCTCTGTGCCGCACTCGCTAATCCTAACTACCAGAGCAAAGCCCCCACAATCTCCATATGAAAATGGGGCATACGCAAGGGCAATAAGGTCCCATAAAAGTAGAAATAGAGCCACAACAGATGTGCGCAGGGCTAAAAAGTACCTCTGTATACTTCCAAGTCCACATGGCAGAAGACGGGGCCGTGCGGCTCAAAACGAGGGTCGTACACATGATGAAAGAGATAAAAGTAACTGTAGAAATTTTCTTCTATGAACGGGGTTTTCATATCAGATCAGTAACATGGGACAATGAGCACAACTTTCTAAAGCACACCAAGAGGCTAATCCTACCCAACCAGACGCTGTCTGACGTCAGGACGACAGTGCAGCACACGGAGAACAAAATGGAGGAGCTGTGGAGCAGTGTCCCTACAAGAAAGGTAATTTTATTTCACTGGCGCTGGGGACATGGCTAGGAGGGAGAGATGGTGGCACTGGGGGGAGGGGAGCATGATGGCACTGAGGGGGCTGAGGAGTTTTTATAAAGAAAAACCTTCTTTTAATTCGTTTTTTGTTATTAGAGTACTAACGATTAAACGATAGAATACTCGATAACAAAAATAGTCGATAGCTGCAGCCCTAATCCTAATCACCTCACTGCTAAAACACATGTGCAACTGGGCACAGAGCTGCAACCATAAACCTTAAGTTTGGTCTAAAAAACACAAAAGTAAAAAAAAAAAAAAAATTACACAAAAGACAATACACAGAAATCCGGATCCTATTATAGGAATAGTGGGGATGGAACATATTAAGCCTTGACAAGATCAGAACTATGGATGTAAAGACAGCTTGAGGAAGGATTAGATCATATATACAAGACAAGGTGAAAAGTAATTATTGGATATACAAAATTAAACAGATTGCACAACTTTAATTTATAGCATCAGCTGCTTTTCTCATCAGCCCATAATCCATATACAATGTCCCGTAATGTTTAGGAATGATATGTGTTACAATCAGCTCCTTAAACAAATGTATAAAACATTTGTAAAACTACCTTACCCACCAGCAAAAGGCACCAATAACTTACTCTACGCTTCCAAGCAAATTTATATTGTAATTCCATATTATTTCTTTATTACACATGAGAACATGAACCTACAGTCGTGGCCAAAAGTTTTGAGAATGACAAATATTAGTTTTCACAAAGTTTGCTGCTAAACTGCTTTTAGATCTTTGTTTCAGTTGTTTCTGTGATGTAGTGAAATATAATTACACGCACTTCATACGTTTCAAAGGCTTTTATCGACAATTACATGACATTTATGCAAAGAGTCAGTATTTGCAGTGTTGGCCCTTCTTTTTCAGGACCTCTGCAATTCGACTGGGCATGCTCTCAATCAACTTCTGGGCCAATTCCTGACTGATAGCAACCCATTCTTTCATAATCACTTCTTGGAGTTTGTCAGAATTAGTGGGTTTTTGTTTGTCCACCCGCCTCTTGAGGATTGACCACAAGTTCTCAATGGGATTAAGATCTGGGGAGTTTCCAGGCCATGGACCCAAAATGTCAACGATTTGGTCCCCGAGCCACTTAGTTATCACTTTTGCCTTATGGCACGGTGCTCAATCGTGCTGGAAAATGCATTGTTCTTCACCAAACTGTTGTTGGATTGTTGGAAGAAGTTGCTGTTGGAGGGTGTTTTGGTACCATTCTTTATTCATGGCTGTGTTTTGGGGCAAAATTGTGAGTGAGCCCACTCCCTTGGATGAGAAGCAACCCCACACATGAATGGTCTCAGGATGCTTTACTGTTGGCATGACACAGGACTGATGGTAGCGCTCACCTTTTCTTCTCCGGACAAGCCTTTTTCCAGATGCCCCAAACAATCGGAAAGAGGCTTCATCGGAGAATATGACTTTGCCCCAGTCCTCATCAGTCCATTCACCATACTTTCTGCAGAAGATCAATCTGTCCCTGATGTTTTTTTGGAGAGAAGTGGCTTCTTTGCTGCCCTTCTTGACACCAGGCCATCTTCCAAAAGTCTTCGCCTCACGGTGCATGCAGATGCGCTCACACCTGCCTGCTGCCATTCCTGAGCAAGCTCTGCACTGGTGGCACTCCGATCCCGCAGCTGAATCCTCTTTAGGAGACGATCCTGGCGCTTGCTGGACTTTCTTGTACTCCCTGAAGCCTTCTTAACAAGAATTGAACCACTTTCCTTGAAGTTCTTGATGATCCTATAAATTGTTGATTGAGGTGCAATCTTAGTAGCCACAATATCCTTGCCTGTGAAGCCATTTTTATGCAACGCAATGATGGCTGCACGCGTTTCTTTGCAGGTCACCATGGTTAATGGAAGAACAATGATTTCAAGCATCACCCTCCTTTTAACATGTCAAGTCTGCCATTTTAACCCAATCAGCCTGACATAATGATCTCCAGCCTTGTGCTTGTCAATATTCTCACCTGAGTTAACAAGACGATTACTGAAATGATCTCAGCAGGTCCTTTAATGACAGCAATTAAATGCAGTGGAAAGTTTTTTTGGGATTAAGTTAATTTTCATGGCAAAGAAGGACTATGCAATTCATCTGATCACTCTTCATAACATTCTGGAGTATATGCAAATTGCTATTATAAAAACTTAAGCAGCAACTTTTCCAATTTCCAATATTTATGTAATTCTCAAAACTTTTGGCCACGACTGTAGATCTAGAGGAGGTTGTTTGGAAAGACCCTCGTCAATGACTGGCTGGGTCTGGTGTTGCAGTTCAGCCCCAGTCACCGGCCTACTATATCAAACGCAACCAATGCACAAGAGTAATGCTGTCTCTCGGAAAGGGAAAAAAAAACAAAACTTTTTTTGTAATATAGGACAACCAACAATAGACTTGGAGGATGACTGGATAGGTCATAAGTATCTGTTTGGTAGGGGTGGGTCAGACACCAGCCGATCAGCTGTTTGAAAGGGCAATGGCGCTCGAAGTAGCACCATGGCCTTCTGGCAGCTTAGCCTCGGCCATGTGACGTCACGTTCATCAGTCAACATGTCCTAGGCGCAGCTCAGCCCCAATGAAATGAATGGGGCTGAGCTGCAATTCCAAGCATAGCTTGACAATGTACGGCACTGAGTTTGGTGAGCAGAGAGAAGCCTGTGGCGCCACTGCCTTCACAAACAGCTGTTCAGATACTGATGACACATCCATTCCTGAGGATAGGTCATCAGTTAAAATATCTTGGAAAACCTATTTAAAAGAGTTATTGGGGACTTGCCTGAGGATAGATCATCAATATCTGATCATTCGTGAATTGACTTCCGGCACCCTCACTGATCAGCTGTTTGAATGGGCTGCAGCACCCAGACGACAGTTATGGGCTTTACATAGTATACCAAGTACAACACCATACACTGTATTGTGGCTATGCTTGGTATTGCAGCTCAATTCCATTCACTTGAATGAGATGGAGTGACATAAAGGTCATGTGACAGATGAGAAACTCCCTTAAAGGGGTTTTCAGGTTATAAAGATTTTTAAGCATCCTGCCCGCTGATAAAGAAGATTCATACTTAACTGCTCCACGCTGCTCCGGTCCCCTGAGCTGCCCCCACCGTCTTCTAGTCCCCACACTGTTCACATCTGGCTCTGCAAGGGTATGGTCACTCCAATGGCTGGCTTCAGCGGTGATGTGGCCACAAGCAGCAGGTCACTGCTGAAGCCAGTCATTGGCTGGAGGGGCGCATGTGACCATGTCCATGCACCACCAGCTGTAAACAGTGCGGAGACCAGAAGATGGAGACAGGGCAGAAAACCAAAGCAGCATGGAGAAGCCTGCGGGCACTTGCTTAAAAATCATTATAACTGGAAAACTCCTTTAACCCTATGCCTGATTTCTGTACACTATGCATGGCCAAGAAATTGTGCAAATGAAAACTGAAAGTCACACTATGTAGAGCTTCCCCTCGTTTTGTATTCTATTTAGACCCCCAGCACTCACACCAGTGATAAAGGACTTATCATACTCCCTTGTATTAGATTTAAATTTTTCAGTATCTCAGACCCATACCATCAGTGACTCCGGAGAAACATTTAGCGTACCAATGTCATGTACAGAACCCCCGTTACCCTGCAATTGATGCAAGGAACTGAAGAGGGAATCATTCTAATTAGAGAAACATGTAAACAATGTTTATGAATCACTAGAGAATTGGAGCAAATAATTGTCCAAATGTGGCTCCAATTAACAACACAATGCCATGTTACAGCAAGGCAAGCCCTCACACGCTTACCACTCCGCATGAGGTCTCAACTAAATAAGTCCAGACTTCACTTCTCATTGACACTGGTATATGGAGACATATACACAGAGAGAGGTGGGCGAAATTAAAGGAATATTCCGGTTAAAGGGGTTGTCTCATCAGACAATGGGGCATATCGCTAGGATATGCCCCCATTGTCTTATAGGTGTGGGTCCCACTGCTGGGACCCACACCTATATAGAGAACGGAGCCCCGAAATTGAAGGGCGCACAGCGCATCCGCAGCCGCCCTCCATTCATTTTCTATGGGGCCGGCGAAAATAGAGAGCTGGCTCGGCTATTTCCGTGGAGCCCATAGAAGTGAATAGGAGCGGTGGCCGATCATGCGCGGTGCGCTCCTATTCACTTGTATGGGGAGCCGGCTTGGTGGTGGCCAGACCAGAGTCCTCCAGCCACCACCTTGCGGGGCTCCGTTCCCAATATAAGTGCGGGTCCCAGCTGTGCACCTATAAGACAATGGGAGCATATCCTAGCGATAGGATCCTTCAAATGTTCTTTTAATACCCAGCCCTGACAAGAGGACAAGTCTCCAGGTATTAATTGATCAACAAAGAAGAGGATTGTTTCCTGTAAGAGCAGTGAGATTATGGAAGTCTCCGCCAAAGGATTGTTTGATGGTTAATTCATGGACTAAAAGTTCATGGTAGGGCTGGATATGTTCCTTGAAAAATATAAGTTATTTGTAGTAGATTTCTGGAGATGGGACATTGATCCAGGGATTTATTCTTAAGGAATTTTTCTCTTAATATCTGGTAATTTGGAACCACCCTGTAAGGTTTTTTTTCCTTCTTCTGAACATGGTAGGATTATAAATTGGACCTGATGGACCTGTGTCTTTTTTCAACCTAATTAACTATGTAACTATGTGAGGTCCTTCGCATTACCATCAGTCGCTAGAAATTTTCCCTTAAAAATGTACTAATATGATCCTTAGTGAGTGATCATAGATTATGCAGAGCTGTACAACAGAGGATATATGCAGACATGTACAAAAACTAGGGTTGAAGAAAGATCATATATATCAGGGAAAGGAATAGAAGATTGACAAGCAGACAAGGCTGGAGGTTATGAGAAGGCCAACATGTTAATGGCACAGAGATCAGTTCGGGATGTGTGATGGGTCTTTTAGGGATTGTTTAAACAGTGGAAGAGTAATGAGGAAGAGCATTCCATAAAACTGGTGCTCCTTTAAAAGTTCTCTGGGTCAAATGTACTATCAGCCAGAAAAGCCTCTGCACACATTGGCTGTAGCAGACAGAGAAAATACAAATGTTCATTTTAAATATTTCAAGAAAATAGCACTGCGTTCTCAGAAAGTGCACCAAAACCTTTTCTACATGAACTTTGAGGAATATCGTGATCCAGCAGAGTAGTAGGAAATAATAGGCAAGCTGTAAGACATTGTGTGCCAGGATGGGCATTTTTATTTAATGGTCATGGCTTGTCAACCACAGCAAAAGCAATTTGGTAAAGCACAAAGAGTCCTTCACAATGCAGGCCAAGACTTAAGTCTAGAAGAGGGCCAGCTTTCCTTACCATATCCCTCTATTTAAACAGCAAGCAAGAGGTAGACAGACACATCCATATAAATAGATATTACTGGCAATGTGTGAGGTGGGTACAGCTTGGCGTCTGGCTTTCTGTTTCCTGAATCTGGATCTCATTAAGACTTTGTACTTTTTCTTAATGAACTCTGAAAAAGGCAGTTGTGGATGACATAAATCATTTGGCATATGTTGTGATCATGGCTAATGCTTAGAGGCTCGTCTGCTTTTTGGGCTCTCTCAGGCAACGACTAAAGCTTTAGAAGGATGTTCTGGATGTGTTTGGAGAAATGTCATCTTTCAAACGCTTCTAGACGTCCAAAAGAGATGGGAAGTATTTTGAGCATATGGAACATAATTTTTAGCAGGGAGGAAGTAGTTCAAAAATAGAAAGAACAGAATGTCATCTACAGAGTATTAACAGTGGCAGGAGGACCTCAGGAAGGTTAATGTAGAGTATGGACCAGACAACCTCACAGAATATATTAGGTCAAAAGAAGTACCAAGCAATCTATGCCTCTCATGAATGTGAAAAAAGCAACAGCGAGAAGTTCTGGCCAACGTAAGGCAGGGCATGACGACTGTCTCCTTATGTGTACATATATTCACATTTTATACCACATAAAGACATTACATATGCAACCATGCTCATCTTTAAATGGGTTGTGCTACAAAATATTCTACATTTTTTAAACCAGCACCTGGATCTGAATACTATTGTAATTGCATGTAATAAAAAAAAATAATGTATTCAATAAAATGCATCTGTATAGAGCCACCTGCTATTTGTTCTTTTTCTTATTTATCCGTCCACCTCCCTGAGGTGTTTCTCATTTATCTGTCCACCTCACTGAGGTGGTCGCATGTGCTCAGTTCAAATTTTCAACGGCCAACAGCCATATCTTCTGTTAGAAGCTGTGACACTTACAGGGAAAGAGCTTCAGCAGAAAGGACATGGCCCTTGAGATGTGATAGGGAGTGAGCTGCAATAGAAAGGACACCCCCCCCCCTGAGCTGGATGGGGAGATCTCTAGATCCATGTGAGGGTACAGGGCTGGCTCTAGCTTTGTGAAAAAGACAAGTATATTATGTCTGAATTTCATTTTTTACATTCATCATGGGATAACCCCTTTGAAGTGTTGCCCAAGAGAATGATGCTGCAAAGCGCATGCGCAGGGGAATGGGACCCACATGGGAATACCAGCAGTCAAACTTCCAGCAATCAGCTTGTTAAAAATTCAGCAAAACCCCTTTAAGCCTCTACTGTGCACTTCACTCAGCGCCATATTGTTATTCACAGCAAAGTGTCCCTGGACTTTCATAGCCACATATTAAAGGTTTTGATCGGTGGAAGTCGAGGGCTGAGACCCCCACCGATCGCTAGAATGTGGAGAAGCAAGGGCTTACATAGAGCGCTGTCTCTCCTTGCCACTGAAGACGGTCTATGAGCCAGTATTGAGTCAGTCTTCTGCACCGAGGAGAAAGCACTTTGTGCAAGCACTTCTCTCTCCTCGTTCTAGTGATTGGTGAAGGTCTCAGCACTGAGACCTCACCAATCAATACCTCTGAGGTGTCACTATGACAGATCAAAAGTTTTGTTCTTTTTTAAAGCACAAGTACACTTGGAGTGTTACCATTTGAACAACACAACTATAGAAATAAAGACTGAATCATTATCAAGATCTGTTCTGGTGGCACAAGCGGTTCCTACGCAAATATTATTAGTATTATAGTACTAAGGGCTGATCTGCAGGGTGATTTCTTCTTAAAGGAGTTGTCCATTTTATTTTATTTCAACAGTAGCCAGCTAGAACTGTGGAAGGAAAAAAAATAAAAATAAAAAAAACACACACACACATGCACCCCGCCGCTCTAATCCGACTCCTGAATGGACAGGATCCCATGCACTATGGCAGCCAATGACTGGCCTCAGTTTAAAAATATTCACAAGTGGCATGCGACTCAGCAGTGATGTGCCTCTTGGGGACACGTTGCCTGTGAGGCTGATCAATGGCTGCAGTGGCATATTTGTCCAGAAGACCAGTGAAGGGAGCCACAACTGAGCGGTGGGGTGCAGGTGAATATGGCTTTTTTCATAGCTACAGCTGGCTGGGGTTGAAAAAGTAAGAAAATCTAGGAAAATCGATGGAAATGCCTAAGCAAACCGTTTTTATGGCACAAGTTAGATCACTAACATGAGGAAAATCCTGAAAGTAAAAAAAAAAAAAAAAAGTTAAAAGTAATGGACACAATGTGGACTAAAACGGTTCTACAAAAAGTGGTCAATCCTTGCAAAACACTTTCTTGTTGAATAAGAGGATTGTCTACGGGCTCCCCGGTTCTGTGCCTTGTCTGCTTTTAATATTCCAGTGATTTCCTGAAAGTTAAGCCCCGGGATTTTGCTGTGAAATCCACTGTGCTAGGAACATAACAAGTTTATGTAACTAAAACCTTCCTAGATTTGCAAACACACCACAGATCTGTAGTGTCAGCTTTCTGAAGTTTAGATTAAATAATAGACGATTATTGGAGATTTGTAAAGAACACCACATTTGTGCAGAATAAAGGCTGCCAGTCTACAAAGCTGTGATCATACAGAGCACGTTACATTTAACCCCTGCTCCGGCCAGCCTTGAAATGTGACCGTAATTGCAAGCAAATATTAGAGAATTGCCAGAACATCATCAAATCCATAATACAGTCTTAGGGTACTTTCACACTAGCGGTTTTCTTTTCCGGGGCTCAATATCGGAAAATAACTGATCAGTTTTATCCCCATGCATTCTGAATGGAATCTGTTCAGGATGCATCAGGATGTCTTCAGTTCAGTCACTGAACGGCGTTTTGGACGGAGGAAATACCGCGGCATGCTGTGGTATTATCTCTGTCCAAAATTCCGGATCAGTTGCCGGAATGCGGGATCCGGCATTAATTTACCTTGAAATGCACAGACCGGTAAAAATGTTTAAAAAAAAAATATAACGGATCCATTTCTCCGGATGACATCCAGAGAGACTGATCTATTTCTGCAATGCATTTGTAAGATGGATCCGCATCTGCTTGCCGAATCACTCTGCCGCAAGTGTGAAAGTAGCCTTGTTATCAAAATTGCATGGGGAGCTTCCCGATAATAATGGGAAAGACTTCCACGTTATAAACTGAAGTCCCCATGGCTTCCCTGATTGCTAGTTTATGGCAGTCTGTAATTTGTAAATGGCATCCAGATTACAGACTGCTGTAAATTAAAGGAACACTCCAGGCAAAACCTTATGCCTAGTGCACGGCCTAAGGGGGGCATTCCATGACTCATGGATTCCAAGAACCTACATTTAAAAAGTCATGCGCCTCCCTTTCTCTCCCTGCACATGACATAACATGGTATCCGTTTTACCACAAAGGTCCCTTGAATTTGCTGCTTTCTGGTGGATAACAAAAAAATTATGGGAAAGCTAAACTTTCCCAGTAAGCCAGCAGCTGATGGGGCAACTACTATAATTACATTACATTCAGAAAATTAAAGGGGTATTCCCATCTGGGCACTTATGGCATCTACAGAATATGCCATTTACAGCGAGTCCTGTTAGACATAAGCCCTGACGGCTCATGTGTAGCCCTCATGTCTGAACTCCCAACAGCTCAAACACTTATTTAAGCTTCACAGTTTGATAAGGATTGAGCTATAATGAGTGTTTATGAGCTGTCAGGTAGTCAGGGATAGGGGCTACACATCAGCCATCAGGGCTTCTATCTGACGGGACCGTGAACAGAAGGCCTGCCCCCAAAGGTGTCCACACATAATGAATCAATCGCATGACAGACACCAACAAAGCCCAAGAGACCCCACTAATTTACAAAGGGGTCTTTGTGGTTCTGTAATGGTGTGCTTCACTTCACCAGAAAAAATTATGTTGCATGCTACTGTGCTATTTTCCCTGGCAAATTTGATGGCATGTGGGATGGAGGCCACATATATGGAGCCTCCATACAGATGAGAACAGTACCTAATGAGTATTAGATGTTCAGCAGACATTCATTCAGAAGATGCAAGGGGAAAAATAAGGATCAGGGAATGCTGAAATTTGACACCTCATGAACAAGGGATTAGGTAAGAGTTGACTGGCAACACATTCCCTCTCCCCAGCAAGAACACATAAAATATCAGCGGAGTCAAGCACTCATGTGTATGGACAGGTTGGGAGGAACAGCTGAAGGTGTATCGCCACATTAATTTAAAGGGTTTGTCCTAATAATCCTCTCCATACAAAAACTTGTCATAAGGTGTCCTACATGCTACAATCCTGAGTCATCGGCTGTAATCTGTGGGTGAACCGAGCAACTGTTCAATTTACCTACAGCTCCACCAACAGGTGAAATAATGCATTACACAGTCCCCACTGAAGTTAATGGGCTTGCTGGGTCCTCCACAGCAAAAAACATTCCTTCTAGCTTCTAACCATTTTGGCTAATAGAGGAAATTCCTTCAGTTAAGACTTCCATCTATTTACTCCTAATTATGTGTGAAAATGGATTTTCTAAAACAGAAACCCCTTTAAGGAATATATTTGCTAAATGGAGACTATATAGAAGAATTATAATTTGAATGAATAGGATTGAATGGTTGAGATGATTCACAGCTTCATTGATAGGAAGGAGTGAAGAAAACTTGATGTAATAAGGGTTAGGGGATCAAGTGTAATGGTTGCAAGCCTAAATATTTAGCGGGGACTGAAATAATAGTGATAATCTTCCACCTCAGTAGCTCTTTTGCTTTCAACAGGTCCACCATGGTTAGAACCAGCCGTTGGGTCTGTAGCTATCAAATGTGGAATAGGAGCCCTGGAGTGCAGAGTGTGTTATGTCTATAGTCAAACCTGAAAACGAAGCAGTTGCGTGTCGGAATCAGTCAGAGTCCTCCTGACAGATGGGAACTGTTTCTTGCCTAAGCCGGGGCATAACTAATTGATGACAGACGTATGTCTCTGTTGGCACGGTTCCACGAGGGTGTGCGTGTGTGTGTGTGTGTGTGTGTGTGTGTGTGTGTCACAGCGTCTGGAAACTGAACAAGACATGGTCCTGAGGCAGTGCAGATCTAGTGAAACCAAAAAAGGGGGCAGATGCAGTCAATGAACACCGTGGGAGCACCACAACATGATGAAAGACCTCGATTAAACAAGAGGTTCCTGTCGCGGTTACATAGTAATTGTATGAAATAAATCTGTATTTACAGTTTGCGGTAAACAGAGAGGGCATTTAGAAGTCATTTACAATGATTAGGTAGAGTTTAGACACATCTAGCTGCCGGAGTGACATAGGAAATCTTTGATCAGGTTTCCACTCTCCATAGATCAAAGGGCACGCCAGACGTTGTTTGCATTCAATGTTTCATTGGCTTTTCATTGCCACTTAGGACTGCGCTGCTCAAGTGTCAAGCGAGTCAAGGGGAAACCGGTCTGTTCTTATCAGTGTAACAAATAGGTCTTACGTTCGCTTCAAAACAAATGTCCGTCCGAGAGAAATAAATGATGTATCCCTGCAAATGTAACAGGCACATCATGGACCGGAATCGGATCATCGCTAGGAAAGATACGTATAAGTGAAGCTGAAATATTACGGGATGTGACAGATAACTTCAGCACGCTGATGTCCAAAGCAACAGAAAATAAGGCCCACCTGAATAGCTGGGGATAGCATTTGTAATAAACCTACCTGAAAGAAAAAGAAACGCAATTCTGAGCTCTATCAGTGAATTGTGAATCTACCGTAACCCTAATCGTTACTCACTTTGATTACTGTAACTCCCTTCTAACTGGATCTTCTTCAACCATCGTGAACACAGCAGCCAGGCTTCTCTCTGTCACTCACTGCTCTAGTTACTGCTTCTTGTAGAATTATAGTCATGGCTCTTCTACTAGTCTACAAAGCTCGACGATACTGCGACGTCATGCAGTCCTGTTCTCATCGCCATCTACCAACTGCTTAAAACGCTTTGCTCAAAGATTCACAACTCTCACCCTCCCTTATTAAATCTTCTTAAAATCACTGGCAGGACTTCTCCTGTGCTGCACCCATTCTGTGAAATTCGCTGAACCCAACATTCCCAGATTTAAAGGCTATGGACGCCTTCGGGGATTTTTTATGATTGTATTTTACAAATTTTGGGCGAAAAATCATTTTTTTCAACTGCATTTTCAGCCGCTTTTGAGGTACAGGGGTTAAAAATCAGTCTGTTGGCTCATGTGAAGCCTTATCTCTGATCTCCTGACATCATAAAGACCAATTTAAGCCACATCCTTATCAGTTTGATCTGAGTTTAGCTCTTATGCCCATCCAGTAGCCATCCAATAATTGACAAGCCTCAGGTTAGAAGGGGAGTGTTAGCGAGTTAAAAGCGAGAAATGGATCAAAAGAAAAAAGATAACTGGAAAATTAATTGGAAATGGCTGTGGCGTTTAGGCATACCAGTCCTGGGATAAGAGTAATATACCTTGTATTGGCCAATTCATTAAAAGAGTTGTTTGAGATGATAAAAAAATGGGGCACAGGCAGGGGATGGTGTAAAATAACTAGAAAAGCAATAATTACCCGCTGAATCTCCTGCCATTCTGGTCCATCCTACTGGACTATCTTTACGTCAGTGTTTGGCAGAAGCCCCCTAAATAAACACCTTGGGGAATGACATGAATGGCGACGCGGGAACAGCAGGTAATTCAATAGGTAAGTAATGTATTTTTCGCCCCATAAGACACACTTTTTCCCCGAAAAAGTCTTATGCAGCGAATGCTGCCATTTTTACATCGCTAACGCTGATACATCACACAGCGCAGCGATCTATCAGCGGGGACGGAGGGGCTGGAGGCCAGCAACTTGCGGCGGGGCCCATCCTCTTACAGTACTCTTACACCGGGCCTCGCTGCTCACAGCAGTATACATATCTAAACACTAATCCTTAACCTACAGTAACTTTAAAGAAGCGCTATCCTGTTTGTTTACTACTTACAATCAAGCTCCGGTAACAGGCAGAGCAGGCGGCGGCGTAACGTCACTCACGTCACGCGCCTGCTCCTCCCACTTTATGAATGAAGCAGGCGGAGCAGGCATGTGACATAAGTGAATGATGTTACGCCGCCGCCCGCTCTGCCTGTTACCGGAGCTTGATTGTAAGTAGTAAACAAACAGGATAGCGCTGCTTTAATGTTATCAGAGGTTAAAGAGGACCTTTCACTACTCTAGAAACTAAAAACTAACTATATCAGTGGGCAGAGCGGCGCCCAGGGGTCCCCCTGCACTTACTAGTATGTCTGGGCGCCGCTCCGTTCGCCCGGTATAGGCTCCGGGGTCTGCGCTCCCTCTGCTGTACTGGAGTGATTTTTTGTATGAGGCGTGTCCCTTGCTGCAGCGCTGGCCAATCGCAGCGCACAGCTCATAGCCAGATATGTATACTGCTGTGAGCGGCGGGGCCCGGTGTATTTGGGGACACTGTAATAGGGAAATCTGTGGATGACACATAGAGCATAAGATGCTATATAGTGTCATCCACAGATCCCCCCATAGCATGGTCATCCACAGATCCCCCTCCCTATAACAGCGTCATCCACAGATCCCCCCTCCATAACAGTGCCATCCACAGATCCCCCCCTCCATAACAGTGCCATCCACAGATCCCCCCCTCCATAACAGTGCCATCCACAGATCCCCCCCTCCATAACAGTGCCATCCACAGATCCCCCCTCCATAACAGTGCCATCCACAGATCCCCCCTCCATAACAGTGCCATCCACAGATCCCCCCTCCATAACAGTGTCATACACAGACCACCATTAGTTCAAAACCCACCAAAAGCACACCTTTTGGTTCAAAATATAATTTTTTCTTATTTTTCTCCTCAAAGGTCTTATGGGCAGGTGCGTCTTATAGGGCGAAAAATACGGTAATGCTTATTTTGTTGTATTACACTGGACCATTGCCTGTGCCCCAATATTTAATATTTAATCTTGGAAAACCTTTTTAAAGAGGTATTTGGAAACAGCTCAATTCCTTGTGCAAAGCCTAGCCACCTCTCCACTTTTATGAGGAGAGAGACCTTCTTGAATTGGATAACGGAGGTCATGGGACTCTCTCTCCTATAGATGTGACAACTAGGGGTGGGCGATATGGCCTAAAATCTATATTGCGATATAATAAACTTTTTATTTAATAACTATTAGCCTCCTTAGGGGCTAGAACCCTTGTCCTATTAACCCTAATACCCTAGTAGCGTCCTGGCTGCCATGGTAACCGATCGGAGCCCCGCGATTACACTGCTGGGGCTCTGATCAGAAGCTGCCATCCTGGGGCCACTGCCACCAATGATTTAATCGTGTGGAGGGCGCAATTAATATAATACTTCGAAGAGGGGGAGTAGAAGGGAGGGGCTGTGGCCACTGCGCCACCAATGAATATAGTTAATATGCCCGAATACAAACATAGCCTGCATGTGACGGCCATATCCCATACCTGGCCTCTATTACTGTGCGCCATGATCCGCCGCAATAAACCCCCTGAGGGGTTAATTGCGGCAGATCACGATGCGCAGTAATAGAGGCAGGTTATGTTTGTATTCAGTCCCTTCGCTCCTCCTCCTCCTCTCTGTTCTCATTGGTGGCGCAGTGGCCACAGTCCCTCCCCTCCTCCTCTCTGTTCTCATTGGTGGCACAGTGGCCACAGTCCCTCTCCTCCTCCTCCTAGTCTGTTCTCATTGGTGGTCAGCGGCAGCCGCACACAGTGGGGAGGGAGGGACTCCCTCCTTCTCCACTGTGCCGGCTTAGGAGAACATGGTGAGCCGAGACCGTTGCATACCATGTTCTACTGTGATTTGGCGGTATAAACGAAATCTCTATTGTTGGCCAGATTTATATAGTTTATATCGCCCCCCCACATCTATAAAACATTTATAGTATTTCCTATGGAAAGCACTATTGGATGCCTCACTGCATATGCGGGGAGGATGTCACCTACTGGCCACGCTTTAAACTGATTATAAAGCTGTGTTGGACACAAGTACACGATTCAAATGTTATCTTTGCTTCATTTGTGAAAGTCTCCAAAGCGCCAAAATTCAAGTATTAAAGATATGCAAATGAGCCACTGCAAGTGCCCAGGGGCGGCTCATTTGCTGCAAGTGCCCAGGCCCCCCTGGTCTTACTTGCGCCTAACTCCTCCCCTTCGGCCATCCCTGTATGCTTGTGATTCTATTTCTGCCAAAATCCAGCGCCTGCGCAGTACACTGCAAATAGTGGACAGAGGAATAGTGAGTTTAGAAACCTCCAGGCCCGAAGGTGATGCGCGCAGGTTCCAGATTTCGGCTGCAGAAAATGAATGATGTCACAAGCAGACAGGGCTGGCCAGAGGATACACAGGGGACGAGTTAGGCGCGAGTAAGAACGGGGGGGCCTGGGCACTTGCAGCAAACGAGCAGCCCCTGGGCACTTGCGGTGGCTCATTTACATATCTTTAAAACTTGGTTTTTGGCACTTTGGAGACTCTCACAAATGAAACAAAGGTAACATTAAGTTGTGTACTTGTGTCCGACACAGCTTTATAATCAGTTTAAATCGTGGCCAGTAGGTGACGGACTCCCTTTAAAGAAAAGATAGTAAGCAAGTGAAAGCAGTGCCGCTTCCTTGTTATCTTTACATAACGCTCTGCAATGCTGTGAATAGGCGCACTGTGACACTCTAGTAAGACCATTTTAGCAGCTGCCGCTGGACTTTTCAGATGAGTGATTTAGGATCCAAAACCGTTGCCCAGGCAGAGAAGGAGGAGGACAGTGAAGGGGAACATAACAGTTTGCCCCGAGCAGGCTACATTTCTGTAAATAACGCAGACTCCAGAACAGATAAGAGCTGGTACTAACTGTATGAAGTAAAGCAGAAAGCTGGTGTCTGGAGACGTGCACACTGAGCCGACGCTGCCAGTCCAGCAAATGTTTCCTTTCACCAACAGTTAACGCAAGATAAGCAGATGGTCAAAGATGGTCCCGAAGGGAATTACATGGGAAGTGAGAGTGAAACGGGATAACCGCCAGGAAACATGAAATGTGTGGCACAGAACATTGCTGACAAGTTCCTCGACAGCAGCACATTCACAAAGTCAGATTCAGGCCGCCACATGTGTCACTGTTGTTTCCACTGAATGGGCAAAGTCTAATTTTAGCGAACATGGAAAGTTGTAATGAGGACGATAACCACATGACACTGATTTTACTATTGTTTTAGCCTGGAAAACACTTGGAACCTACCAGAGATTTTCAGCTCTGAGCGTGCTGTGCACCTCATCAATCTTCCATGTCTTACAGTTTGCAGATCTTCCAGTCTGCCTGCTGCATGTTGTGCGGATCTACAATGGGTGAGCCCTCGGCCCCCTCCGTTTCCAATGGGTGACAAACTAGATGTCTGAAGTTGCATCTCCTGCAACTTTCACATCTACTACTTTGTGTCAGTGTCACTTTAAACAACAATAAAATTAAAAAATTCACACGTGGTACAGATTTTAAAAACATCAACGCCAATTTAGGCGGCTGATTTCTGCCACAGAGTTCTCCCTCTGAAATGGACAGGATGAAAACCGCAGCAAAATCCAAATGTAACTCGTGGATTTTGATGCAGATTTTCTACAGCAAATGTGGACGAACCCTAAAAAGGCATCTGTCTGCAGATACGTACTTATAAAACTGGCTGACCTGTTGCATGTGCAGCTGAAGGCATCTGTGTTGGTCCCATGTTCATATGTGCCCGCATGGCAGAGAAAAGAAAAAAAAAGTTTTAATATATGCAAATGAGCTTCTAGGAGCAATGGGGGGGGGTTCCTGTTGCACTCAGAGGCTCCGCTCTCTCTACAGCTGCTGCGCCATCTGCACTTTAATTGACAGGACCAGGCAGTGAAAACATCATCACACCTGGCCCTGTCAATTAAGGTGGAGAAGTTGTAGAAAGAGCAGAGCCCCCAGGAGTAATGGCAACTCCCCCGTTGCTCCTAGAGGCCAATTTGCATATATTAAAACATAATTTTTCTCAGCAATGCGGTCACATATGAACATGGGACCAACACAGACGTCTTCAGCAGCCAAGTGCACATGCAACAGGTCAGCCAGTGTCATAGGGACAAATCTGCTGATCGATGTGCTTTAAGGTCTATAACCAGTGAATTAGAGCTCACAGGATATAGAGAGACTGCAGAGGCAGGATGCAAAAGTTTGTTAAAATTAGAAAATTTGAGAGTGGGAACAGAAAGCAGGTGTTGGAGGGAAGAGTAATATAGACTGAAAACTCATCTGTGCAAGCGGCTACACAGGACTTATTACAGTTTCCTGCTTCCACCATGCACTTGCAAGTATCGCTAAGATGTGCCACCAATGTCTTATCAGTGCAGGTCCAGCCTCTCTAATCAAGGCCGATCTCTAGAATGAAGTGGCAGCGGCACTAGGAAAGCTCCATGCCACTTCATCTCTATCGGCTACACTGTGCTTTTTACAAAGACTGCATGGTTAGCACATGACAGGCGATGTCCGCCCCTGAAATACTAGGAAAAAGACAGATCAGTGGGGATAACAGTGGTCAAACTCGGTCAATGAATCATTGGAGGCATTTCCTAGCGATATGCCTCCAATGTCTGGGACAACCCCTTTAACGCTAATTTTTAGATTTGTGCAGTACCCTATAACAACCCCGATCATTTCACCGGGCGATTAAGGTAGGTTCCTTCGGTCTTACCGGCTCACCACACTTACAAGATATCAATAGGCTAAACAGTCATAGCTTTACACAGTTTAACATAATTAGACTGCATATACCAATAGATAATACATAAGAAACAGAAAATTTAAAAATAACCCCTAACTCAAATTCAATTTTGTAATTGACTATAAAAGTTTATCATCAGTTTATTTAGTTTACTTGCCCCCCCCCACAGATTCATCACGACATGCAGTTAAAATAAGGACAATGATTTGTAAAAACATTCCCGACAGTAACCTCTCCAGTGAGCGTGACAACTCTGGTTACATAAGAGATTTCCTGCAAAGAGCCCGACTCGGGGGGATAGGAGGAGCCATAGACGTTTTGTGCAATTACAAGATTATTTATTCTCCGATTCCAAGAAGACATCGGGACCAAGTAAGCAGTTTACATCGCAGCTGTAACTCTCTTGTGAGAAGGGCGGGAGACTGGACGACTAATTTAGGACTGGCCACGTAAAGGAATCAAGAGTAAACAACACTGAGCTATTCTTTCACAATCAAACCATTCAATTCAGAGACAAAAGCACCTCCACGCAGGGTCTACAGTCCTAGAAATTTCTGTCTTCGGTATACAGAGAAAAATACAAATTCAGAAAGTCGTGCTAACGGGTTCTCTCATTCATTCAGGACGACCTGTCGGCTCCCCCGACTTGTCTGTTCTAGTAAACACTTTAATTCCCCAAAAAATAACAAATCGGGACTCATCTTTTCTCAGAACTCTACAATTAGCCATAGCTCGGTCAGAAACGGGGTTGTTAGCCTGGTCTAACCCTAGATACAGAGACATGCATGGAAAACTATACAAGGAAGAGATAAAATCTACCTGTGAAGGTAATTCTGGCCATGAGCAGTGCTATCTGACTTGTACTGATGGACATGCGCATTACAGGGTATCAAACACCTCTCTGGACTAAGGGCTCTGTTACCTACTGGGCTAATAACGGTGCCGATCAACCGTATACAAGTCAGTCTTTCACATGAAACTAAATCACAATAACTCTTACAAAGACAGGTGCACTCTGCGGTCTTACTAAGCCCTCATACTGATGTAAAATTGAGAGATTAGCCAACATATCCTACAGTGGCGGACATGCGTGCATCCTCCACTGTATACATTTTTGCTGGGGATGGCCATTAGCAGCGGATCACAAGTGCAGGATCTGCCCCCTGCATATGGGGTTGAGCACTGCCTGCTTTTCATTACCGCGCCAATTTGTAGTTTATATACAGTCTTTCACATGGCCCAATGCAAAATGAATGGTGGGCGAACAACTGTTATTGCGATCATTTCTTATAGGCCATGTGATCGATGAACATGTCGTCACTGGTCTAGGAAGTTGTGGCCTCTTTAAACAGCTGATCACCAGGGTCAGAGTCGGACCCCCACCAGAGGACAGGTCATCAATAATAAACACCCTGAAAAAAATAAAATCTATAACCGACATCTAGGCATTACCATTCCCCTGGTCAATTAGCTGTGCCCTAATCTGTGTATAGTGACACACCCACAGTGACAAGGGAAACAACTGGTTAATTTTAAGGGCACAATGGACAAGCTCTAAAAACAGATGCTGCAAAAATAAAAGCACAATCTTGTTTGCATCATACGGCGAGTCTAGGCTGCTGGAAAACAGATACCAACCTGACATGTTTACCCTGCTCTTTCAGCATCTTCACTAAATCTGCAATGGGATATTGCGCTTTAGCAGCACACAGACCATAACCTGCAAATAACAAAGAAGACACGAATTAGCCAAGGTGCTCTATAAGGAGTAGGAACCAATGGTGCTTCATTGCTTCATGGTGCCTCAAAATAGGTGGCAGATGCTTTAAGGGGTTTTCCAGCGGGGCAAGAGTTTAGTAAAGTGTTTAAAAGTTGCTTAAAAAATAATCTAAGAATCAATACTCTCATTATACTCTCTCCTTCCCGGTCCGGTCAAGGCAACTCTGCTAATTACTGGCTGCGGTGGTCACCACTGGTCGCCAGTTTCCTGCATGACAAGACCGGACCAGAAAAGAGAGACCACCTTGGACAGGTAAGAGTAGGAAATGTCGTAACAGAGGATTGCTTAGGAAAAGTATAAATTAAAAAAAAAATTTTTTTTTAACATTTTGCCCCGCTGGATAACTCCTTACAGGGGCTGTCCAGGATTTTGATACCGATAGCCTATCCTCAGGAAATATCAATATTAGATCGTCAGGGGTCCGGCTCCTGACACTCCCGCTGATCAGCTATTCTGCAGTATCTCCAGCGCCAGAACTACATGGCTTTGTCCATTGTGTCGCTGCCTTAACAGTGACTTCCACAGCGCCCTACCCCTTTAACAGTGACTTCCACAGCGCCCTACCCCTTTAATGCTAGGGCTACACGACGAAATGTCTCAAGCGACAATTTGTCTCAACAATTTTTATATTGATAGGCTATTGTGTCACACTGACATGTTGTGATTATGACACAACAGTTGCCAAAAATCCGTCCAAGATGGATTTTTCTGCCACTGTCGCGTCGCAGTATGTTACATGTCGCAGTGCAACACCATAGACTATCATTACAAAAATTGTTGAGCGACACTGGTGCAACATCAATGTCGCGCGACACATGTAGCAGTGTAGTTGTGCCCTATGTGTTGCGTGACACATGTCGTCGTGTAGCCATAGCCTAAAGCTGACCTGCAGCAGTGAAGAAAAATGGCTGGGTTATTATGGAAACCTAAGAGCCTGCGAGCTTCTATTGGCTGATAAGGGACATGGGACCGTGTGTGTGGAAGCTGGGATATGAAGAGAAAGACTTGCAGGCTTGTATTTGCTAATGCAGGTCATTGTTTGGGAATATCTCAGGAACGGTACGTCCTAGAGAGCTGAGACCCCCACAAGATTTCTTTCCAGGTAGCGAGGGATGTGTATACCAAGTTTTGTTGAAATCAATGGTTGCGTCTTTGAGTGATCGTGGAACATACATACATTATATATATATGGGAATGGCTGATGAAAGCTTATATTGTACTATGTCCACCCAAAAGTCATCATTATAGATACAGATTTTTTATTCTATTTCTATTTTTTACTCTTTTTTTTTTCCAATAATCATATAGCATCATGAACTTTATAGGATTTTTAGTTATTACATTTCTCATTTATATACAATACATATATGTTTTAAAGTAATTGGGCTGGTGGTAGTGAAGCAGCAGAAGTGAGGGTAGATTTTTGAAGGGACACTAATTTTTATAACATTTTGTAATGAACAAAATTTTTTTTTTCTTTTTACAACATTGGGGAACCTTTTATTATTTCAGACCTAAATTCCTACTCTATCTGGGGCAACACAAGGGAAATCAGCAGTGACTTGGTAATAGTAGTCCCTGCTAGGCCTGTGCCTGGTGTAGTTGCTCGGGCAGCTCTGTAAATATACAATGTCACAGGTACTGTACCAGGACAGCCCATTGTGTATTTAAACAGTTAAATGCACATATGAGAAAAGTGTTTAATTTCATAAATAAAGAAAAACTGGAATGGCCCTTAAAGGGGATTATTTACTAGGTAAGGAACACATTGCCAATGATAATGCAACATATTCTACAAAATTATTTAAACTATTGTGACTCTCCTAATGA